>NC_136271.1:487151-789651 GCF_964187855.1 Myxine glutinosa
ACATATTATAGTCTCTCTATGATCGGGTCTCAAGAACATTGGGTGTGTATCATTTACCAAGGTTCTTGTGGAGAGATCTCCATTTGGTTGAAGCATTCTAGCAAGCACTCCATTCAAAACCGTTAAGGAACGGCTGGCTTGGCAAGCGCTAGCTAGCTGCTTAGTAAATCACCACACCTCCAACCCTTGTGGGGTATATAGATTACTAGCAGAAGTACCCGGCATTGCCGGGCGGGGGAGGGGAGGGGAGGCGAGGGGGGAGGGGGGAGGGGAGGAGAGGGGGGAGGGGGGAGGGGGGAGGGGGAGGGGGGAAGGGGTGGGGGGGAAGGGAAGGAGGAGGGAGAAGGGGAGGCAAAAGGGGAGGGGGAGGGGGGAAAGGGAGGAGGAGGGGAGAGGAGGGGAGGGGAGGGGGAAGGGGAGGGGGGAGGGGGAGGGGGAAGGGGAGGGGGGAGGGGGAAGGGGAGGGGGAGGGGAGGGGGAAGGGGAGGGGGAGGGGAGGGGGAAGGGGGAGGGGGAAGGGGAGGGGGGAGGGGGAAGGGGAGGGGGAGGGGAGGGGGAAGGGGAGGGGGGAAGGGGAGGGGGGAGGGGGAAGGGGAGGGGGAAGGGGAGGGGGAAGGGGAGGGGGAGGGGGAGGGGGAAGGGGAGGGGGAGGGGGAGGGGGAAGGGGAGGGGGAGGGGGAAGGGGAGGGGGGAGGGGTAGGGTGGAGGGGGAGGGAGGAGGGAAGGGTAGGGGGAGGAGGGAAGGGTAGGGGGAGGGGGGAAGGGGAGGGGGAGGGGAAGGGGGAGGGGGAAAAGAGGGGGAGGGGAGGGGGAGGGGAGGGGGAGGAGGGAGAGGAGGGGGAGGGGAAGGGGGAGGGGAGGGGAGGGGAGGGGAGGGAGAGGGTGGGGAGGAGGGAAAGGGAGGGGAGGGGGAAGGGGAGGAGGGAAGGGGAGGGGAGGGGGGAATGGGATGGGGTAGGGTGGAGGGGGAAGGGAGGGGGAAGGGGATGGGGTATGGTGGAGTGGAGGGGGTAGGGTAGGGGGAGGGGGGAGGGGAAGGGGGGAAGGGGAGGGGGGAGTGGAAGGGGGGGAAGGGGAGAACGGAGGGGGGAGGGGAGGGAGAGGGGGGAGGAGGAGGGGAGGGGGGAAGGGGATGGGGAGGGGGAGGGGGAAGGGGATGTGGAGGGGGAGGGGAAGGGGGGGAAGGGGACGACGGAGGGGGGAGGAGAAGGACGGAGCGGGGAGGAGGAGGGGGAGGGGAGGGAGAGGAGGGAGGGGGAATGGGAGGGGAGGAAGGGGAGGGCCAGTCATCAATGACGTTGCAGTTCTCATGGGAGGAGAGCAGCACAACAATCGCGACATTGTCCTGCATCTTCGCAACAACAGCACGAAGCGGATTTTGGAGACTCACCGATCCTGTGACGCCCTCCAGTACCGGCGTTGCCGGGCGGGGGAAGGGAGATCCGTACATTCCCAACCCGTACATTCGCCCTCTCGACTCAAGCTCACTCGGACAAAAGCCTCGCACAAATTACACCGTGAAGGCCCAATGGTCATGTCTATGCCACAAATCAAGTACGTGAGCGAGTCTGGTGCACTGAATTAAAAATATATAGAACGCTCATACTCCGTGAAGAGTGTAGCCGCCGTGTCGCCATCTTGGTTAGCACGACTCGACCAACTCGCTTCGCGGATCTCGTTTGTTTTGAACGTGTTCCGGATTTTAAAAGCCAGACAACTGTTAAAATGCCATTTTGTGCGGCAATAAACTGTTCCAATCGGTTAAGAAGGGTTGTGCAAAGACGTTTCACAGCTGTTTCAAAGACGTTTAATTCATATCACTCAAAATCGACAAAAATCGACACAAAACACGATCGCACAAAAGGTGAAAAAACGCAATCGCTTTTCGCTCTGAATTACGTGCAAATGCGTGACGGAAATCACCATCGCCCAGCATCGAGTGCCAACCAAGATGGCGCCCAGTAGCTACATCTCCACCTATGTGGTGTGAATGGCAATGGTCATCTATATAATAATAGCGTAAGGACTCGACTTTGTTATCCCTTTTGCGCCGCACCCAGTGACCCGATGCCCACGGCACTAATGGATTTACGAACTACGAACCGCGCTCTTTGTTTATCACGTACAGCCATACTCAAAAAATCTGAATTAGCTGACGTTGGGGCCCAAAAGCATCCGATTAACTGCCGATACGACGCCATCTTATTGGCGTCTGCTGGGTGAAGGCGAAGCAAGCCGTCCACTGAGTGGACAATCCAGAGCATGCATTTGTGCCGGTGTCGTCGATCGCGGTGTATTCTAACCTCATCAGGTGGGTTTACCATAATTTCTTCCAACCGCGCTCTTTGTTTATCACGTACAGCCATACTCGAAAAATCTGAATTAGTCGACTTTGGGGCCCAAAAGCATCCGATTAACTGCCAATACGATGCCATCGCCAAGTGACGAAAAGTAGGCGTAGGCCTAGGCCCTACCTATCCAGTTGTTGTGTTTCCGTTGTGGCCATGATCTCAACAAATGGCGTAGGCCATGTGGCGTAGGGTAGGTCATGATCAGCCCCCCCCCCCCCTTTCGTTTCACCAGCTCCTGCATCTGCCACCGTTCATGATTATCAAAGCAGGCTTTACCCTGTTCACGATAAGGTAGAAATCAGTGAGTTGTATACGAAGAGATAAAAGGATAGCATTGACTTTGAGACGGTACGTGATAGTTGGCTGCGGCTGGCTGATTCCTATTACGAATCCATTCATTTTTCAAAAGTATATCGTAGCGTTGTCATTTAAGTAGATTGCAATAAATACGTTGTTCATATACGCACTCTTCATTCTCATCTTTCTTCCTAACTCTTACTCGGACAAGCAAATCCCCTATGCCATCCATAATGGTACACTCTATCCATACACCACATCCTCCCTTCTGTGGATGTTCCACGGGTTTCGGCTAGTTCGATATATTTCCCGTTCAGTGGTCTGGCAGCGAGGATGGAACATCACGTGATCGCTCTGAGCGAATCAGCGAGCTGCTCTGGCACTGGCTGAGATTCCGTGTATAACGTTCCTCGCTGAAATGCGCTGAGGTAAATATGAATAAAAAATATGGATCTCGTCAAATATTTTTAGGTAGGCCATGTCCTTCCCAGGCTCAATGGCCATGTCTGTGCCAAATATCAAGTATGTGAGCCTCTCCGTTTAGGAGTCTATCGGTAACACACACACACATATACACACACACACACACACACACACACACACACACACACACACACACACACACACACACACACACACACACAATGTTTTCTTTATATAGATAGTCTCTCTATGATCGGGTCTGAAGAACATTGGGTGTGTTCATTTACCAAGGTTCTTGTGGAGAGATCTCCATTTGGTTGAAGCATTCGAGCTAGCACTCCATTCAAAACCGTTAAGGAACGGCAGGCTTGGCAAGCGCAAGATAACTGCGTGGTAAATGAAATGAGCACTCCCCGGTCTTCCTCCCTTTCAGTTTCGTGTTATACAGCAGGAAAAGTGGGTTTCATTGGTGGTTTTCAATACCAAGCCTTAATTAGTGCGTTTCAAAAGGCCGCTACGAAAAACGCCACTTTAGTTGCAGGACATGTTATTTTACCCTAACTCTTGGGGGGTATATAGATTAGGGTAGATTATTCCCTCAGTTCTGTTATCAAAGCTTACCTTAGGGATTTTTCGGATTCCAAATTTCTTTATTTAATGTTATAAACAGCATTAGCGACTGGTTAAAAAGCTAATCATGTGTGTTTGTGGTTTGTAATATTTTACAAGCCCGGCTACGCCGAGGTTAGACTTCCGGTCCTGTTTTTTTTTTAACCAACTAACAAACACACACAAACCGGAGTGATCAACTTACTTGCCAATTATTTTTGTTTCCCAATTAACAAACGGATAGACAAACATACAGGGTGAAAACATAACTTCCAAGCACCTTTGGTGGCGGAGGTAATGATGGAATCTCTTCCACGTACGATACACCGCTCACAACACCATATCCACGAACATGCGCTTTTCTGGCTGCTTTCGAAGAGTTTATAAAATAAGGGTAAAATTGTGTATGCCAATGCACATTGAATCATTTAGCAGACGCTTTTATAAGTGGATATTGAGGCGAAACAACAGCAATGTTTATTTTATGAATCATTTTTCTGACTTTAAAAAGACAAGAATACCAATTTTTTAACCTCCGACGTGAAAGCTACAATTATGGCGGAATGGTGGCTACTCAAACGGCGAATTATTTTTGTACAAGTAAAAAAAGTGTTAATGTGATCAATTAGTTTGTTTATTTGTAATTATTATAAAAGAAACCACTGTCATCATTCAAAATAAGACCAAAAAATTGCATGAGCGAGTTGCCCAGGTAACAGCGGCCTTGTACAGCATGATGTTCTGGCTCCGCTGTATTTCCTTCTGGCTCTGAGGTGAGGACAAAGAGGTCGCAATATTTGAACCGGCATAGTCAGTCAACAGGCCTAAAGTCTTTCGAAAAAAATTCTCATAATAGGGAAAGGTTTTAATTTTGGAGTGTGTGTGTGTGTGTGTGTGTGTGTGTGTGTGTGTGTGTGTGTGTGTGTGTGTGTGTGTGTGTGTGTGTGTGTGTGTGTGTGTGTGTGTGTGTGTGTGTGTGTGTATATATATGTGTGTATGCATATGTATGCGTGTCTCGGTCGATGTGTATGTGTGTGTGTATATATATATATATATATATATATGTGTGTGTGGGTTTATGTATGTACGCGTGTCTAGGTCTATGTATGTGTATATGTACGCGTATGTATGGCTCTCTCTATATGTGTGTATGTACGCGTGTATGACTGTGTGTGTGTGTGTGTGTGTGTGTGTGTGTGTGTGTGTGTGTGTGTGTGTGTGTGTGTGTGTGTGTGTGTGTGTGTGTGTGTGTGTGTGTGTGTGTGTGTCATTGTGTTTATGTATGTTTGTATCATTGTGTGTGTGTGTGTGTGTGTGTGTGTCTGTGGTGTGTGTGTGTGTCATAAATTATTCAGTCATGGGAATTACCAAATGTTTGAAAGGTGCAATGAAGGATTTGGTTAGGTGCGAGAGAAATTGATGTGCTGTGCAGTCTGTACCTTGGACATGAGTGACAAACTTTTTTTGATGCAATTGATGTTCAAATTAACACAATACAGGATTGCCTAATAATAATAATAATAATAATAATAATGCATTTATTTTATATAGCGCTTTTCAGGAAGCCCAAAGACGAGGCAAATGCTCAAATTCAAAGACTATAACCCAAATTTGTAGCACTTCATTATTTTTACAAGCACCGGCATTATTTTTTTTCCTCTTTCGTGTATGCTTTAGTGCACGCATGCCTTTGAATGAACTTCTACATGTTAGTCTACTTGCCAGCAATGTGAACCCGGAAATGTTGAGTACCCCAAAGTTTTAAGTTAGAAATGTACAGTATGGGTCCCCAGCACTTAGAAACTGCCGGATGCTAACTTGCATATTTTGGGCAATTAGCAAAATTAGCATTAACCCTATCAAACATAGGCCTGGGACACTGAAATTTCTGTTTCGCTCTATTGCTCCACTTTTATTCACAGGTATTAGAGGTAACAAAGGCAAGTACCATACCAAATTAGAATAATATGACTATGGGTAAATAATATCCTCAAAATTAAAACACAAGTATACCCAAAATTATCAGAGCTGAAAAATATGTGCACTAGTTACACAACATAAAACTTCCATCAAGAAAGAGCGTCTTGCACTTCTACTACTCTGCACTGTTATAAAGCATATCCTCATCATAAAACTCATCCTCATCGTCTTCATCTTCTTCTCCTGACTCTACATTCTTGTCATATTGCTCTACTTGCTGTGAGTGTGTGTGTGTTGCAACATGTACTATCAGAGCCTTTGCAGAAGCAGTAGCTGGTACAGGCCAGGCCTGCAGCTACGCAGCTGCACTTTGCTGTTAAACAGGGCTTTAACCCAGCTTTGCAGCTACAGCTGATCATTTCCAACACGGCAGGAGGAGCAACGGGGCTTGCATCCAGGATGGGCATGATGACTCCCTCTCCCTTCTCGCCTTCCTTCTTATTCCATCCAAACTCTGTTATGTCCACAGCTGGTGGGTCAGGGCAGTCTGCTGCTTTCCAAAGCAGCACCTGTAGATGGGCACGCCGTCCATGGAGGAGAGCGTTGCGCTCTGTAGGAGGCAGTGTCTTCAGTGCTGGTGGGGTTTTGCGCTTTCGGTAGATGTCATATCTGGCGACGTTCAGAGATGCCGACTCCCTCTCGTTGTACAGAGCCAGGAAGAAACCACTCACTGCCTCTGTAATCTGTAAATCAGTAGCTCCCTCCTCTCCGATGAAGTGAAGCAGGTCACCAGGTACTACTCTCATGGCCTTGAGTGCGGACGCCTTCCCTTTCCCCGCGGGATAGGAGGTGGTGTTACATCCGGAGAGAGCATGCATAGCCAGGATGGAGCGACACTGCTCACCGAGATTCTCTACTGTCGAATTGATGTTGAGAATAGTGCCATCCCATCTCTCCATCTGCAGGTTACATGTGATACCCACCTTCCAGCACCAATAGACCATGACAACGAAAACATCAGTGTCGTCGCTGAGAATGCGGACAGTTTCAGCTCCACGACTGGCTGTATCCAACATGTATGAGATGAGGGAGACGTCAGCCTCGTCATGAGTGACAATACTGTCTGCTTTGCTGACCATCTTGATGTGATCTCCTATGCTGTGTGTGCACAGGAGCTCACCCAGTCTCCGTTTGTTTGTCTTGTTCTTCATCACTTTGTCGCGGCTAGGTAGAGGGGTTGTCAGTGAGAGTCGGTACTCTGTTGAGCTCTCCCCAGCTCTTCTCTACCTCTCGTGGTCTTTGGCAGAGACTTGCTCATACCGGTCAAAGATGACAAATGTTTCGGTGATGTAGCGATTAAGCCGGCGCCCCATGCTGGCTGCGAGGTCAGCCACAGTGCCTGACGATGGCCACACCACGTGGTAGATGAGCTGCGATGCATCAACGAGTACAACATGTGGTGGGTGGGGATTGGGGGCAAGGATTCCAAGACGCTGGACGATCACAGACTTGTTACCCTTCCTGAGGCATCCATACTCATCGATGATGGATGCAGGGACCGGGCCGAGCTCGTAGTCAAAGAGGGCAGAGAGCTCCATTCTTCTCTTGCTCCCCACCACCAGCAGCCGAGCAAACAACGCCTCAAGGTCACATATGATCTTCGCATTGACCTTCACTCTTTTTTTGGTGAATGTCATTGTCACCACCTTATTTGAGATGGGCAAATTAAATCTCTCAGGAAGTGATGAAGAGAACAGTGTGCTCATGTCCTGTCCGATCTTCAATGCATCTTGCACATTCACCTTTTCATCTGCCACCTGGCCATTTATGATATGGTGGAGGGTCGCGGTCTCTATGGTGAGTGGATGGGAGTTTTCCTGTAGCACTCTCAGGATTTTAGCCCGGTCCTCCGCGTCCAATTCCCGCCGTCCTTTACCCTCTTCTTTGTGTCTGTTGGGCTTCATTGTCTTATCCGGTGCTTCAGCATCGTCGTAAATCTCATCCAATGACTTGGAGAGATAGGAGCAGATGCCGAAAGATTGGATCCACACGGCGACCTGCTCAGGGTTGGTGGAGATGCCCTTCATGCCTCCTACTCCCTTCCCTTGCTTGATGCATGTCTGCTCCCCAAACATGTCTCCACTCACTGCAGCTGCACCATCAGAGTGGCGGCACACATGGCTTCCAGCGTAAAGGTCATCCTTGGCAGTAGCAGGAAGGTACTGCATGTCGCGCAGATGCCATGTGATCCATCTTGCGTAGTGGTGATGACCGGCAGCAAAGAAATAGGGCAGCATCTCCAAGGCAGTGTTGTTGCAGCATCCAATCACCCTCTCTTTCTGCTCGCCAGAACCTGTGAGCTATTAGGGTAGGGGTGATGAAACAATCCACCCATAGCCGGCCTGTGGGGTGCTCTCTGGCTTTCTCCAGGAATGCCGTTATCTGCTCGTGAGTCTTCTCTCCCTCCTCTAAGAAGTCATGAAGAAGAGCAGACACAACCATACGGAAGGCTCGCATAGCCTTGGGCCAGGCCTTCCCGTTGAAGATGGATTTCAGGCCTCCAAATGATGCACCGACTAGCTCCTCCACACATGTTGAATTCATCAGTTGTCCGATTGAGCCGATGAATGACATGAGAGTGTGCATCATCCCAGGTCTGAGAACCACTGATGACCATCGCTGCAGATCACTCCACTTGATCAGGCAAGCGATCACGTACAGCTGCATGTCAAACGTGATATGACTGTGGCTCATGCCAAGCTGCCTCAGTGATGTGTCTAAGTAGGCAATGGTACTGAGCACTGTATCAGGGTGGGCAGGGGGCGAGTCAAGCAGTGGTCCAAAGACACTTATCCAGGTTACGATCTGTTCAAATAAACACTAACATTGAAACTGTAGCTCAACATGAGAGTAGGGGCACTAACAGCGCAAAAAATTGTTGGGTGAAAAAAAATCCACGGCTTTTACATCCTTTTTTTCACATGAAATTTTGATCGCAGGAAATTTTAAAAAGAACACTCACGGAAAGCATATCTGTCTAAGTGTATTATGTCCAAATTTCATACAGATCCTTCAAATAGTTTGCTCACACGAAGCATTCAAACGGAGCAATAGAGCGAAACAGAAATTTCAGTGTCCCAGGCCTATGTTTGATAGGGTTAATGCTATTAATGCTAATTTTGCTAATTGCCCAACATATGCAAGTTAGCATCCGGCAGTTTCTAAGTGCTGGGGACCCATACTGTACATTTCTAACTTAAAACGTTGGGGTACTCAACATTTCTGGGTTCACAAGAGGGCTCTATAGGCTTGGCAAGTAGACTATGTGTTAACATATGCTATGAAGAGTAACAAGATATCGTTTAAATTTACGTGAAATGCAAGCACATTGGTGTATGTCTAACAACTCAGTCCCATGTATTGGATTTGAACACGAGGTTCAGGATGAGGCCATCCCATGAGGAGGCAAATGCTAAAATGGTAACCCTATCCCCAATCTATCTTCCATAACATCTAAGCTATATTGCGATTTGTAAAACGAGCATGTTAAGTAGTAACGCAATGTACTATTGCACATTGTAGATTTTCGGTGGCAAGAGAATAATTTAAGTTAGGCTTTGGACTGAAGATATGAAGCAACCGTTGATGGTTTGATGTCATCCACCGTGAGTGAGCAGGCACGCACTGCCAGGCAATGGCAGACTGGGTTGAGGACAGTTTGCTCAGGTTCTTGCAAACCCCCCTCTGGAACACGTTTGTGCAGCAGTTCCTTGAAGATCAATGCATGGGTACATTATGGTCACTTTACACTTCCTTTGTTACCCTTTGATCTCCACAGATACCCCTGCACCATCTAAAAGGAAACGAAAGTTATTTTCGTAAACACAATACGTGACTTTCAAAATGCCGTATGATTGCTAAATTAGGCCTTTTGCGCCACCATCAAATATTTTGTTCTCCTCATCTTCCCTTTCTCCTAGCTCTTCTGAAATCTCCGACACAAAATCAACAGCTCTCCCGATCTCCTCCTCTCCCGCATCTTACACTATCCTCCCCTCCCTGTCCTGTATCCGATGTTCTCCCTCGCTCTTCCTTAACGGTATGGATCTCAAACATCCGGGGCCTTCGCTCAAACCTGACTGATTTCTACATACAGGTTGCTTCAGACAAACCAGACTTAGTCACGTGAAAAAGTAAGTTCACCCCATGTAAAGTTTTGACTTTTTCAACATATTTCAACATACAGCTATTTGATCTTCATTTCAACAATATTGATAGATAAAGGTGATATAATATAACAAATATCATGAAACGTTTACATTTTGTAGTCCATTGTATAATTTAAATAAACATACATGCAAATTTCGCATGTGGAAAAAGTAAGTACACCCCTACATTTATCACTACTTCAAATACCTAAAATTAGAATCAGGTGCACCAGCTCAGGTGCAAATAATTAGAACATCGTTAGAGAGGATCTTGGAGGAACCTGTCTTATTTAAACCTCAGACATTTAGTTTGGTTTGCTCTTTGTTGTTGAAGTGTGCGGCGTCACCATGCCTTGATCAAAAGAGCTCTTTGAGGCCTTCAGAAAGAAGGTTATAGATGCCGACGAGTCTGGGAAGGAATTTAAAAAGATCTGCAAACAATTTGAAATCAATCATTCGACTGTCCGGAAGATCATCTACAAGTGGAGAAGATTCCAAACAACTGCCAACTTGTTCAGGCCAGGCCGCCCCAGCAAGTTCAGCCCGAGAGCAGACCTCAAGATGCTGAAAGAAGTCTCTAAGAACCCCAGAATGTCATCACGGGACCTACAGGTAGCTCTTGCCACTGTTGATGTCAAAGTGCACCAGTCTACCATTAGAAAGAGGCTGCACAAATTTGATCGACATGGGAGGTGTGCCAGGAGGAAACCTTTCCTGTCAAGAAAGAACATCAGGGCAAGACTAAAGTTTGCCAATGGACACCTCGGCAAAGACCAGCACTTCTGGAACAATGTGCTCTGGACAGATGAGTCAAAGGTAGAGCTATTTGGCCACAGTACCAGAAGACATGTTTGGAGAAAACCAAAGAAAGCATTTGACCACAAGAACCTGATACCAACTGTAAAGCATGGTGGTGGAAATATTATGGTTTGGGGCAGCTTTGCTGCATCAGGGCCTGGGCAGCTCACCATCATACAATCGACTATGAATTCTTCATTGTACCAGAGGTGGCTTGAGGATAATGTGAGGCCATCTGTCGGAAAGTTGAAGCTCAACCGAAGGTGGACCTTGCAACATGACAATGACCCGAAACATACCAGTAAATCCACCAAGGAATGGCTGAAAAGAAAGAAATGGAGGGTTATGGAATGGCCAAGTCAAAGCCCGGATCTAAATCCCATCGAGATGTTGTGGGGGGATTTGAAACGAGCTGTGCATGCAAGAAACCCCTCAAACATTGCACAGCTGAAAGAATTCTGCATGGAGAAGTGGGCAAAAATTTCTCCCAGTCGATGTCAGAGACTGGTAGACAGTTATAAGAAACGCCTACTTGAGGTAGTTCTGCCAAAGGGGGCAATACCACCTATTGGAGCCAAGGGTGTACTTCCTTTTTCCACATGCGAAATTTGCATTCATGTTTATTTAAATTATACAATGGACTACAAAATGTAAATGTTTCATGATATTTGTTATATTATATCGCCTTTATCTATCAATATTGTTGAAATGAAGATCAAATAGCTGTATGCTGAAATATGTTGAAAACGTCAAAACTTTACATGGGGTGTACTTACTTTTTCACGTGACTGTAATCTGCTCAACAGAAACTTTCCTCCTTCAAGATGTCTCTGATTACTTAATATCTCTCCCTCCTCTGGTAGGATAGGCCTGAGTCTCGTCCTGGAGGTGGGGTTGCTATCTTCATCAAAAACTCTCTTCCTCACTCTCCTTGCACTGCCCTCGCCCCAACCCACCCCCAGGAGTACCACTGGCTACCGCTTCCCCTACGCTCCCACCTTTTGTTCATATGTGTGTTGTACCATCCACGAAACAGTGATGACTCCATTTACATCATGGACAACATGGACCAACTTCTATCCACTCATCCCAACTCTCTCTTCCTCATATGTGACGACTTAAACTGTCATCATGCCAGCTGGCTGGGTGTGGGCACCTTTCGCACCAGCCATGGCACCTCAGCAAAGGACTTCTTCGACTCATTGGGACTGACACAATCTGTCAATTTCCCGACCTGGATCTCAGTCAACGGAGCATCTTCTCTTCGAGACTTGGTTATGACTAACTTCCCTGAAAATGTCTGCTGCTCTTCTTCTGCTGCAATCGGCTCATCTGATCATGTGCTTGTTAAAGTGGACATCTCTCTGGCCATTCTCAGAGAGCCTCCTCTGCATCGACGAGTCTGGCATTTCACTCAGGCAGACTGGCATGGTCATACCTTTTTTTTCTTTTTCCTTTTTATATACAGGATCGAGCCTCGTGAAAGAGCTAACATTTATCACACAAAAAAATCAAAAAGACACACAAAGTATATAATAAGGGGAGCGGTAGACAAGATGGGGAGAGAAGAGGAAGCACACAAACACAACATTTGAGAGCAGGGACATCAGGAGATCTGTTGGAGGAAGAGGGCTTGGGGTGAGGAGGCGTGGGAAGGGGTAGGGGGAGAAGTATAAAACACAAGGACACTGCAAAGACTTCCAGGAAAGAAGTTGGTATTTAAAAAAAGTGGATCTGGGGTGAAATTAGCGGGGGTAGAAAAGATCAAGGTTTTGGATGGGGGAAGATAAGAGATGGTGGTGAACAGCTGTTTTAAAGACCTGGAGGGAGGAGTGGGATTGAAGAGAGTGAGGGAGTTTGTTTCAGAGGCGGGAGAAAAGAGGAGTGAAGGTGAGCAGAGAGTCTTGATTTTGGCAGTTTAACCATAAGGGGGTTGCAGGCAGATCTTGTGCGACCTGTCGGAATATTTGGGGGATAGAGCTGGGGGAGCAAGGTATACTCAATAATTGTTGTCGGGACAGACAGAAAGACCACCTACCTTCCTGCGGTGAGTGAGTGAAAGGCCCCCACAATCGGCTTCATCGCGAGTGATTCCAATGATTCTGAAAGCTTTGGTTTCGACAGCGTGAAGCCGAGCTAGGTGAGAGGCAGAAGCACCGGCCCAGAGGGGAGAACAGTATTCCATTGAGCTGCGGATGAAAGCCTTGTATGTGGTGAGGAGCTGAGGTGTGCCAAGGAAGGACTTCGCACGATGCCCAGTCGGCGATGCCTAGTCGCCCAGTCGCACGACGCCCAGGATGCCCAGTCTGTGACTGGCTTTGGAGGCCAGATTTGAAATGTGGTTTCCCAGGAAAGATCATGGCAGATAGTGAGACCCAAAAGCTTGAGTGACAGAACTTCTTGGAGAGGATTTTTCAGAAAGTGGATGGGAGGGTTGTCCAGTCGGTGTTTTTGGAGAGACATAGTAAGAGTGTGAGATTTGTCAGGATTGAAAGACATGCTCCACTTGTTTGACCAGTCTGTGATTTTGTCCAGGTCTGCAGAGAGTGAGGAGGCTGCAGAATGCCGATCTGCGGGATGAGGAATGGAGCGGCAGAGAGTGGAGTCATCAGCAAAGAGATAGAGAGGATTTTCCAGAGAGTCAGAGAGATCATTGATACAACAAACAACAAACAACAACAACATGCATTTTAAGGCCATTTTCCCTGCTAGAGCGGAGGTAAGTCAAAAGAGAGATCATTGATGAAGACCAGAAAAAGCACAGGGCCCAGAACACTGCCTTGGGGAACTCCAGTCTGAACAGGAAGGGGCGATGAGAGAAACCCATTCAGGGCCACACGTTGACTTCGACTTGAGAGGAAGTCCGCCAGCCATGCGTGGAGATTTCCATGGATACAATAGGAGGAGAGTTTGGTGACCAGAGCGGGGTGCCAGACCGTATCGAAGGCACGTGATATGTCAAGGGAGACAGCTCTAATTTCCTGTTTGGCATTGAGGACCTCCATCCATTGTTGAGACAGCAGAATCAGCATGTCCAGAGTGGAGTGACCTGGTCTGAAACCAAATTCATGATCAGAGATCATGCCATTTGAGAAGAGGAAAGATTTGATATCTGAAGCAATGATGGATTCCATGACTTTGCTGATAATTGGGAGAAGGCTGTTTGGTCTGTAGTTGCAAGTATCTGTTTTTGCACATTTTTTGTGTAAAGCAGTGATGTTGGCTGATTTCCAAGCTGATGGCAGATGACCTTGAGCAAAAGATAGGGTGAAGAGAACAGAGAGAGGGAGGGAAAGAGCGGCAGAACAGGATTTTAGGACCCGTGGGCTGATGCCGTCAGGTCCAGTTGCAGAATCAGAGTCGAGGGTTGACAGAAACTTTTCCACCTTGTCAGGAGGAAAGGACACAGAGTCCAGGAGCAGCTGGGTATGACTGGGTACGGTGGGTACAGAGAGGGATGGGTTTGGGACACAAGATTTTGAGGCAAACACAGAGTTGAGGCATTCAGCTTTTTCACGTGTGGAGTCAGCTGTGTAGCCGTTTGAGATAAGGGAGGGGATGGAGGGGGAACAATCATCAGAAACAGATTTGACTAGATGCCACCAGGATTTGGAAGAGGGAGACCGATTTGAGAGTTCGGTCTTGAGAGTGGAGATATATTGTTTCCTGACTCTCCTGATGGTGGACACACACTTGTTTCGGGCTTAGTGAAAGGAAATGAGATTTCCTTCCGTTGGATTTGCTTTCCAGGAGGCAAAGGCAAGTTGTTTCTGGGCAACAGCCTCACCACAACATTCCGTGTACCATGGACGGGAGGAAGGGTATGACAACTGAAGACGAGATGGGATAAATCTGTGCATGAGAGAGAGAGCAATTTACTTTGGAAGAATTCCCAGGATGAGTTGATGTCAGAGGCGGTAGAGATGGGAGACCAGTCCAGATGATTGATGGCTGCTTGAAGACGGTGCCAGTTGGCCTGAGTGAAATGTCAGACTCGTCGACGCTGAGGAGGCTCTCTGAGAATGGTCAGAGAGATGTCCACTTTAACAAGCACATGATCAGATGAGCCGATTGGAGCAGAAGAAGAGCAGCAGACATTTGCCGGGAAGTTAGTCATAACCAAGTCGAGAAGAGAAGATGCTCCGTTGCCTGAGATCCAGGTCAGGAAATAGACAGATTGTGTCAGTCCCAGTGAGTCGCAGAAGGCCTTTGCTGAGGAGCCATGGCTGGTGAGAGCGGTACCCACACCCAGCCAACTGGCATGGTGACAATGGAAATCACCACATATGAGGAAGAGAGAGTTGGGATGAGTTGATAGAAGTTGGTCCATGTTATCAGACAGCGAGATGTAGATGGAGTCATCACTGTTTGGTGGACGGTACAACACACATACAGACTTGGCATTTAATATGGAATATTTTTTTTTTCTTGACTTGGGTTTACTTTCTTATCTCAGTATATCAATCTGGTGAGTTTCTTTTACACTTTGGTGATTTATTTGTTAAAAGAACCATGTCACTGATTGTCTGTCACAGCAAGAAGTCAACAACAGGATTATATCACAGGTGGCGTGGCAAAATGTACGGACAGGTGCATTTGATGATTGGCTTTACAGTCGGGTATACAAGGGTTGTTGCGTTCTGTATTAGTGGAAAACAACTGCTGCACGTCTCCAAATGTTATTGCCGCTTCCTCTGGAGATGGTCCGTCAACTCGACAATGCTGTTTGTCATGGAGTGGTGGCTTTACAAAATTATGGCATGAAACAGCGTGCTATTGCTCGGCAGTATGGCATCACTCAAGGTCAGGTGTCAAAGATCCTGAAACGAAATGCTCAGAGGGGTGTCAATACTCCAATACCGAGGCCAGGACATCCCCCAGAACCACAAGGAGGGATGATCGCCAGCTGCACTGGTTAGTCCGCAATGGCCGTACCAAGTCAGCTAATCGGCTTAGGGCTGAGTGGCAGCAACTGACAAATGTGCCTGTATCCAGAAGGCTAGTAAACCAACGACTGGTTCAAGCAGGCTATCGTGGCAGGCATCCCATGAGAAAGCCACGCCTGACCAGACAACACCACCAGCGCCGATTGCAGTGGGCCAGAGAGCACCGTCAATGGCAGCCAGGACACTGGAATCACGTGATCTTCAGTGACGAGTCTAGATTTCTGGTCTATCGTCAAGATGGCCGTGTCCGAGTGCGCAGACTTGTGCATGAAGCCTACACCAAAGATTGTATAGTGCCAAGAGTCCAAGATGGAGGTGGTGGGGTGACTGTTTGGGCTGCTTTTCATGCAGGGGGCAAAACTGACCTGGTTGTTCTGAATGGAAACCTGAACCAGTTCAAGTACAGGGCCATTCTGGAAGAAACATTGCCTCCATTTGCTCGTGCAGCCTTTCGAGGAAACTTTGTCTTCCAAGATGACAATGCACGGCCTCATCGTGCTCGCATGATCCAACACTTTCTTGCTGACCATGGTGTCGAGCATATGGAGTGGCCTGCCATGTCCCCGGATATGAATCCGATAGAGAACTTGTGGGCAGAATTAACGCGTCAAATCGACCACTTGGACCAGCAGCCGACCTCTGTGCGTGAATTGCAGCAGGCTATTGTCACTGCATGGCAAGCGATTCCTGTCCAAACCTTGGCAAATCTCGTGAACAGCATGCCTCAACGTGTACGTGCTCTCCTGAATGCTCGTGGGGGTTACACGAAGTACTGAGCTGTAATTTTACTGTCCGTAATCCCAGTCGTAATTTAACTTTTGTTTTTGTTAAAAAAAAATTTTGGCTAATGTGCAAAATAAAGAGATACTTCTGGAAAAAGTACAGAAGTTTAACATAGTACTGCCCATGAATTGAGTTCGATATCAGTTTACATCACTTTCAAGGATCAATTTATTTGTTTCGAAATGTCAAATGTGGTTTTTGTTTCTTTTAAAGGTCACATTAACAAAATCTAGAATAATTTCAACATAATTCCAATGAACTTTAGGTTCTAAGACATCTTGAAAAGTAAGTTCACCCCCACAAAAAAAAAATCCATATTAAATGCCAAGTCTGTATGAACAAAAGGTGGGAGCGAAGGGGAAGCCGTAGCCAGAGGTACTCCTGGGGGTGGGGTGGAGAGAGGTCAGTGCAGAGAGAGTGAGGAAGAGTTTTTGATAAAGATAGCAACCACGCCTCCAGGACGAGGCTCAGGTCTATCATACCGGAGGAGTGAGTAACCCGGGAGAGATATTAAGGAATCGGAGACATCATGAAGGAGGAAAGTTTCTGTCAAGCAGATCAAGTCTGGTTTGTCAGAAGCAACCTGTATGGAGAGATCAGTCAAGTTTGAGCGAAGGCCCCGGATGTTTGTGATCCATACCGTAAATGAAGAGGAAGGGGGAGCATCGGATACAGAACAGGGGGGGGGGGGGGGCGGCATTGGGTAAGATGTGGAAGAGGAGGATAAGGTAGGGAGAGCTGTTGAAAGTGTGTCAGAGATTTCATAATAGCTCGGAGAAAGGGAAGGATGGAGCAGACAAAAGGTTTGATGGTGATTGGGTGAGGCACAGTGAGGTGTTATTTGAGGGGGGGGGGGCAGAGCGAGGCAGAAGGTTGGGGGAGTTGGAGGTGAGAGTTGGAAGGGGGAAGAAGCGGGGAGGACGCTTTGAGGAGGAGGGGTGAGAGGAGAGAAATGGAGAAAAAATGAGGGTGGGGAGATTTGAAGGGGAGGGGTGAGGGGGGAGTTTATGAGGGGAGGGGCAAGAGGGGGATTTGAAAGGGATGGGAGATGGGGGAGATTTGGAGGGGAGGGGTGATGGGGAAGTTTTGGAGGGGAGGGGTGATGGGGAAGATTTGGAGGGGAGGGGTGAGTTTGGATTCTAGAAAGTGTTGTACGATTAATGGGATACGAACATTTATTGCAAAATGAGTTTCTTGTGACCTTCGAGGCAGAGATACGTTTAAGGACGCTGGAGCAGGGGGGGAGGGGGGTGGGGGTGGGGAGTGCCTGTGAGTTTCGGGAATGTAGGAAAGAGGAACTTTAAGAGATGGAATTTTTTTTGGAATGAATTGATTTGATGAGCAAGTCGAAAGCAAGCTTTTAAAGAGGAAGAAGAAAAAGGTGTTATATTATACGACAGAATACAGCACTTCAGGGGAAAGTTAAAACATTTTAAAATTGAATAGTGAAAACTATTTGGGGAAATGGTGGTGAAACACGTGGTCGAAGAATGGATGAACGAATAAGAACTACGAATAAACGAATAAGAACAACGAATAAGAACAAAGCAGGGAATTTTTTTTTTTTTTTTTTA
The DNA here is from genome assembly GCF_964187855.1 of Myxine glutinosa. NCBI lineage: Eukaryota > Metazoa > Chordata > Myxini > Myxiniformes > Myxinidae > Myxine > Myxine glutinosa. Next base: position 505,061 of record NC_136271.1, read on the forward strand.
GTTCAGATTTTAAGCAAGGAAGTATGGGGTGAAAAGACTGGGAAAAACTGAGAACGAAAGTAAATGGACCACAATCGACCACTGAGAGAAAACAAAGCCTCAAGGTAGGAAACAAGGCACTCGGCCGCAAAAAACCCCGCATGACATAACCGACGATTTTTTCATACAGGTTTGAGAGATTACCACCGAGAATCTTCTTAGGGACACACTATAGGTACACACACTGAAAGATAAATACAATTTCGACAAAAATACAATGTGACGCAGCTTCGAAAAACCGTGCCCTCGCCGACAACATCTCGCGAGATCCCTTCCGCCCGTCCATGGTACACTGAATCTTGTGTTGAGGCAGTTGCCCTGAAACAACTTGTCCTCGCCTCATGGAAGGCAAATCCAACTGAAAGTAATCTTAGTTTCTTCCACAAAGCTCGGAACAAGTGTGTGTCTACCATCAGGAGAGCCAGGAAACGATATCTCTCCACTCTTCAGACTGAACTCTCAAACCTATCTCACTCCTCCAAATCCTGGTGGTGTCTGGTCAAATCTGTTTCTGGTGTTCCTTCCCCTTCTATTCCCTCCCTTACCTCAAATGGCAACACAACTGACACTGCACGTAAAAAAGCTGAATGCCTCAACTCTTGTGTTTGCCTCAAAATCTAGTGTCCCAAACCCATCTCTCTCTGTACCCACCTTACCCAGTGGAACACAGCTGCTCCTGGACTCTGTGTCCTTCTCTCCCTACAACGTGGATAATTTTCTGTCAAACCTCGACTCTGATTCTGCAACTTGTTAGGTGCTCCTCCCAAAACCCCAGTCACGGTGTACCTCCGAGCCCCGAGAGGAGTCACGGCAGAAAGATGTGTTATTCTGTATGTCAAAGATCAATGGTGAAACCACACCAATTGTTACCAACAAACAAGTATTGTATTAAGGTCACACAAGAATAACAGTACAATAAGAATATTAATCAATTGTACAACCAATATATCATTCCTATGATGGTACCATCAGTTTCGTACAATATAACTCACTGTGCTCCAAGTAAGCGAAAATAACATGCCCAATGTCTCTGTCCCAGCTTCAAACCAAAGTCGATCCACGCTCTAGTGATCGTCAGAACGATGTTGTATCGAGACCAGAATCCCGCTCGGTTGACAGTCACACTGCCAAAGATAGGCAAAAGTGTCCTCAAGAGGCGGCTGGGAAATCACACCTTCGGGTATGGACGTTCAACGGCTCCCAATCGGCGAACCGCAAATTCACACTCAAAATCCACGTTACACACACACACCAGGTTAACGTCTGGATGCGGTGAAATGGTTGAAGCGAGGTGAAAAACCTGGAGTGATGCGAATATCCAGCACGAGGCAAAATGGCCAACGGTCCGTTCTCGAGAGGTAACGGCACTCCAATGATTCTCTTCGGAATCAACCGCAAAACCTGTCACGCAGGTTTATCTGTCACAGCGATAACAACTCTGTCGCAGGAATCCCTTTCCCAGGAACCCCAAAGTTCACTCGTGACCCTCGTTTGCCAGCGTTTGCTCAAAACCTCAACGCAGGTCGGCTCCTTCTCCGACCTCACTCGCTCCGCCTCCTTTTCCTCCTCTTCTTCCTCTTCTTCTTCTTCGTCCGGTTCCCGATCCGGTTTCCGGTTTCTTTTGAAACACTAACTTTTTTTTACCTTTTGAAAACAGCTATCTCCAATTCACTTAAACGATAACAATAATAGTACAAGGAACCAAAAATGTTTACAGTGGATGAGAACCACAACAACGGAAGTGACGAATCCGTAACAAACTGGACCAGACGGCATCAGCCCAAGGGTCCTAAAATCCTGCTCTGTCGCTGTATCTCACCCTTTCTCTGTTCTCTTCACCATATCTTTTCCTCAATGTCATCTGCCATCTGCTTTGAAATTATCCAACATTACCGCTTTGTACAAAAAGGTGTAAAAACAGATCCTTGCAACTACACACCAATAAACCTGCTCACAATCATCAGCAAGGTCATGGAATCCATCATCGCTTCTGACATCAAATCCTTCCTCTTCTCCAATTGCATGATCTTGGATCATCAATTTGAATTCAGACCAGGTCACTCTACTCTGGACATCCTGCTTCTGCTGTCTCAACAATGGATGGAGGTCCTCAATGCCAAACAGGAAATTAGAGTTGTCTCCCTTGACATATCACGTGCCTTCTATACGGTCTGGCACCCCCCTCTGCTCTCCAAACTCTCCTCCTACAGTATCCATGGAAATCTCCACACATGGCTTGCGGACTTCCTCTCCGGTCGCAGTCAACATGTGGCTCCAAATGGAATTGTCTCATCTCCTCTTCCTGTTCAGGCTGGAGATCCTCAAGGCAGTGTTCTGTGCCCTGTACTATTTCTGGTCTTCAGCACTGATCTCTCAATGATCATCAATGATCATCAATGACATTTTACACACAATGACAAAATCACAAGCTGGTCAAACAAGTGGAACATGTCTTTCAATCCTGACAAATCTCATGCTCTCACTTTGTCTCTCCGTCAAGACCATCTCGAAAACCCTCCCTTCTACCTTCTCACCAATCCTCTCGAAGTTCTGTCACTCAAGCTTTTGGCTCTCACTATCCGCCATGATCTTTCCTGGGAAAACCACATTTCCAAGCTTTCCTCCAAAGGCAGTCGCCGACTAGGCATCCTCCGTCGTGTGAGTCCTTTCTTGGCACTTCTAAGCTCCTCACCACATACAAAGCTTTCATCCGCAGCTTGATAGCGTACTGCTCTCCCCTCAGGGCTGATGCACCTGCCCCATGCCGAGCTCGGCTTCACGCTACAGAAACCAAGCCTTTCAGAATCGTTGGTATCTGCCGTGATGAAGCTGATTCTGCGGGCCTTTCACTCTCTCACCGCAGGCAGGTTGGTGGTCTTCCTGTCTTCTACTGACTCCTCTCTGGCCTAACTCCCCCTGCTCTGTCTGTGCTCTGTCCCCCAAATATTCCTGCAGGATGCACAAGATCTGCCAGCAACCCTCTTCTGGTGAAACTGCCAAAATCAAGACTTTCTGCACAACTCTACTCTTTCATTCCTCTTTTTACACACTATTATTTAACTTTATCTGAACTTTGTTTGTTTGTCCCGGTTCAAATATTTCAGCCGTTCGTTTTCTTGGTTCCATACGTCCGAGAGAGTTGAAAATCGGCCCATGGTCCTCTTTTCTGGTACATTTTCATCTATCAAGATGTAATTATAAAAAGAAAATGTTTAATAAAAATTAAATGAATTATGTTTTTTTTTCATAAAAAAATAAAAGTGTGTTGCCCTAAAAAAAAAGTTTTCATTTACTTGTTTCCCACCTCTGAAACAATGTCCCACACTCCTCTCCCTCCGTCTTTATGTCTTTAAAACAGCTGTTCACCACCATCTCTTATCTTATCACTACCATGCCCCATCCAAAACCTTGATCTTTTCTACCCCTGTTAAAACACCCCAAATCTACCTCTTACCATCTCTAACCTCTTTCCTGAAATTCTTAGTAGTGTTAATTTGCTTCATACCCCCCTCCCCCCAGCCTTCTCTCTTCAAGGGGGGTGAACACTTTCTGCAAGCATTGAATGGTCCGCTGACTTAATTGAACTGAATAATGCTAAGGGATGCAAGTATGCTTTAACCGTTATTGATTTGAGGAGTACATATGCTTGGGTTGTTCCTTTGAAAAACAAAAGAGGTAATGCTCTTATGTTAGCCTTCAGTGAGATACACTACATGGCCAAAAGTATGCGGACACCCCTTGCAATTAGTGGATTTGGCTGTTTCAGCCACACCCATTGCTGACAGGTATAATCAATATAATCAAGCACACAGCCATGCAATATCCATATACAAACATTGGCAGTGGAACGGGCCGTACAGAAGCGCTCAGTGCCTTTCAATGCGTACTGCTTTCAATGTGGTGCCGTCATGGGATGCCACCTTTCCAACAAGTCAGTTTGTCAAATTTCTGCCCTGCTGGAGCTGCCCTGGTCAACTGTAAGTGCTGTTATTGTGAAGTGGAAACGTCTAGGAGCAACAACAGCTCAGCCACAAAGTGGTAGGCCACACAAGCTCACAGAACAGGACTGCTGAGTGCTGAAGCGCTTAAAAATCGTCCGTCCTTAGTTGCAACACTCACTACCAAGTTCCAAACTTCCTCTGAAAGCAACGTCAGCACAACAACTGTTCATCGGGAGCTTCATGAAATGGGTTTCCATGGCCGAGCAGCCACATACAAGCCGAAGATCACCATGCGCAATGCCAAGCGTCAGCTGGAGTGGTGTAAAGCTCGCTGAGATTGGACTCTGGAGCAGTGTAAACGCGTTCTCTGGAGTGATGAATCACGCTTCACCATCTGGTAGTCCGATGGATGAATCTGGGTTTGGCGGATGCCCGGAGAACACTACCTGCCCGAATGCATAGTGCCAACTGTAAAGTTTGGTGGAGGAGGAATCATTGTGGAAGAGGAGGAAGAGGTAGGGAGAGCTGTTGAAAGTGTGTCAGAGATTTCAGAATAGCTCGGAGAAGGGGAAGGATGGGACAGACAAAAGGTTTGATGGTGATTGGGTGAGGCACAGTGAGGTGTTATTTGAAGGGGTGCAGAGCGAGGCAGAAGGTTGGGGGAGATGGAGGTGAGAGTTGGAAGGGGGAAGAAGCGGGGAGGATGCTTTGAGGAGGAGGGGTGAGAGGAGAGAAATGGAGAAAAAATGAGGGTGGGGAGATTTGAAGGGGAGGGGTGAGGGGCTGTTTTTCATGGATCCGGCTCGGCCCCTTGGTTCCAGTGAAGGGAAATCTTAACGCTACAGCATACAATGACATTCTAGAGTCGAGACGATTGTGTGCTTCCAACGTTGTGGCAACAGTTTAGGGAAGGTCCTTTTCTGTTTCAGCATGACAATGCCCCTGTGCACAAAGCAAAGTCCATACAGAAATGGTTTGTCGAGATCAGTGTGGAAGAACTTGACTGGCCTGCACAGAGCCCTGACCTCAACCCCATCGAACACCTTTGGGATGAATTGGAAAGCCGACTGTGAGCCAGGCCGACTCGCCCAACATCTGTGCCCGACCTCACTAATGCTCTTGTGGCTGAATGGAAGCAAATATTCGCAGCAATGTTCCAACATCTAGTGGAAAGCCTTCCCAGAAGAGTGGAGGCTGTTCTATCAGCAAAGGGGCGACCAACTCCATATTAATGCCCATTATTTTGGAATGAGATGTTCGTCGAGCACATACAGGTCTGATGTTCGGGTGTCAACATACTTTTGGCTATGTAGTGTAGTTTGGAAATGTTTAAGAAAACCAAAGACGTTATGGACTGATGAGGGAACAGAGTTCTATAACAAAACATTTATGAATGTCCTTATATTAAGGGTAATGGTATCATATTATACAGCACTTTTATTGAAGGAAAGGCAGCTGTTACTGAGCGTTTTAAGCATGCTTTATTAGAGAGACTATACAAATTATTCACTCAACTTGGTCATCAGCAATGGGTATCTTTAATTTAAAACATTATAGATGATTACAATAATACAGTTCATTCCTCAATAAAATCAAAACGATCAAAAACATTTCTAAAATTAGAGTACAAAAGGAGGATAACTTGAGAAAACCAAAGTTCAAAGTTGGTGATATTGTAAGAATATACAGATGGAAAAGCCATTTTGAGAAAGGTTATCCAAAGAGATGGACTAATTAATTCTTTAAAATTGTTACAAGCTGTAATAATAGTGTGTGATCAGAGGCTAAAGGGGTAAAGAGGAGTGTGATTAAAGACAGCATACATTTCAAACATCATTATAACTGTAGCTTATAGTGAAGAGGGAAGAGTATAGATAGATGAATACTATTAGACGTTATTCTCATCAACTATATACAGAGGAGGTAAATAAGAAGGCATTGGGCACTTTTGATGATAAGAAGTTTATTTTAAATAATGGTATTGATACACTCCCATATGGATATAAGATATGAGATAAAATTTAAAAGTTAGGATTTTAAGAGATAAGATTTAAGGTGTTCAAATTGGGTTTGGGGGGTTTAAGGACAACTTTTTTTTCTTTTTTTTTATATACTATAAAACTGATACTGAATACTGAATTCGAGGCTCGTGAAAGAGCGAACATTTATTTCACAAACAAATCAACCAGACAAACAAAATATTTAAAAAGAGGGAGCGGAAGACAAGATGGGGAGAGAAGGGGAAGCACAAAAACACAACATTTGAGAGCAGGGAGAAGTGTGGGAGGGAGAGGGCTTGGGGGGAGGAGGCATGGGAAGGGGGGGGGGGGGAGGTATAAAACACAAGGGGACCGAAATTAGCGGGGGTAGAAAAGATCAAGGTTTTGGATGGGGGAGGATAAGAGATGGTGGTGAACAGCTGTTTTAAAGACCTGGAGGGTGGAGTGGGATTGAAGAGAGTGAGGGAGTTTGTTCCAGAGGTGGGAGAAAAGAGGAATGAAGGAGTGAAGGTGAGCAGAAAGTCTTGATTTTGGCAGTTTAACCATAAGAGGGTTGCAGGCAGATCTTGTGCGACCTGTAGGAATATTTGGGGGACAGCCCAGAGAGAGCTGGAGGGGGCAAGGCCAGAGAGGAGTCGGTAGAAGACGGAAAGACCACCAACCTGCCTGCGGTGAGTGAGGGAAAGGCCCTTGGAGTTAGCTTCATCGCGGGAGATTCCAATGATTCTGAACGCTTTGGTTTCAACAGCGTGAAGACGAGCGAGGTGTGAGGCAGGAGCACCAGACCAGAGGGGAGAGCAGTATTCCATAGAGCTGCGGATGAAAGCCTTGTAAGTGGTGAGGACTTTTGGTAAGTTTGGTGAGGTAAGTTTGGAGGCCAGATTTGAAATGTGGTTTTCCCAGGAAAGATCATGGCAGATAGTGAGACCCAAAAGATTGAGTGACAGAACTTCTTGGAGAGGATTATTCAGAAAGTGGATGGGAGGGTTGTCCAGTCGGTCTTTTCGGAGAGACATCGTAAGAGTGTGAGATTTGTCAGGATTGAAAGACATGTTCCATTTGTTTGCCCAGTCTGTGATTTTGTCCAGGTCTGCAGAGAGTGAGGAGGCTGCAGACTGCCGATCTGAGGGATGAGGAATGGAGCGACAGAGTAGAGTCGTCAGCAAAGAGATAGAGAGGATTTTCAAGAGAGTCAGAGAGATCATTGATGAAGACCAGAAAAAGCACAGGGCCCAGAACACTGCCTTGGGGAACTCCAGCCTGAACAGGAAGAGGAGATGAGAGAAACCCATTCAGGGCCACACGTTGACTACGACCAGAGAGGAAGTCCGCCAGCCATGCGTGGAGATTTCCATGGATACCAAAGGAGGAGAGTTTGGTGAGCAGAGCAGGGTGCCAGACCGTATCGAAGGCACGTGATATGTCAAGGGAGACAGCTCTAATTTCCTGTTTGGCGTTGAGGACCTCCATCCATTGTTGAGAAAGCAGAAGCAGCATGTCCAGAGTAGAGTGACCTGGTCTGAAACCAAATTGATGGTCAGAGATCAAGCCATTGGAGAAGAGGAAAGATTTGATATCTGAAGCAATGATGGATTCCATGACTTTGCTGATAATTGGGAGAAGGCTGATTGGTCTGTAGTTGCTAGGATCTGTTTTTGCACCTTTTTGTGCAAAGCGGTGATGTTGGCTGATTTCCAAGCAGATGGCAGATGACCTTGAGCAAAAGAAAGGGGGAAGAGAACAGAAAGAGGGAGTGAAAGAACTGACTCCTTTTGTCTAAGAGTCTGTGATATTCGTGTTATAAAGACCTTGATTGGGCTAAAGTTGCTGATTGGTTTTTAATATAAACTAAAAGTTTGATATAGGAGATTACAATAACCTATGCGAAAATTAAGGAGAGTTAAAATTTAAACCGCCCTCCCTCTACGGCCTACGGTAATATGGCGGAAAATGTTGGTTCTGAGATTAGGCCACTAATCGTACGGAACGGGCGGAACGAGCGTAAACGAGTGTATACGAGTTGGTTCTAAGACAAGTCCTGCGAAAAAGGACTTGTCTCAGAACCAACATTTCCTCCCTACTAGCATCTTATTCAGATAAGCAGTCCATTTACTGGAAGCCATCTGTCGGGAGTTTGTGTAGCACACGTCCGTCCACTTGGGCCTTGCACCAACACATATGGTCGGGAGTTTGCACTTTGAGCAGCCCGCTCGGCGAGCTGAGAAAGTTATCCAAGTCTTTCGTTGTGCATAGGCACAGCCATTTCTTTCCAGTGCTTTTCCAATAATTTTTGGCTTATCTCAGAAGCTTTTTGAGCCATTTGGGGGTAATGCTCCTTATCTTGCTCACATGAAATACTTTATGGTGTCTCGGAGATCGATATTTCCTGAGGTTTTTGCGCATGCGCACCGAGCATTCTGGGGCAGATTATGTCATTTCGAAAGCCCATTATTGGAAGCTCACAAAAATGTAAGTGATGTCTCGTGTTTCAAATAAATTACCAGGAAATTCACAGTTGGATTATATATAATTGAGCATGTAATGGTGCATTTGTCAGAAATGGATGTGAAGTGAAAATTATATAATGATCAGATCTAGTGATTCTTAGTTTACAAAATTTGAGTTTGGTTTCACTTGACCGACTGCCATAAATTTTCCTGTGCTTGCCATGCAAAGCATTTAGAAATTAGCCAACCACCATATGCATTCTCTTATTTATCCCCAATAATAAAATAATGAATTATAATTGCTTGTGTGTCTGTATTCACCTGTTCGTATGTTACTTGTCCCACCTTGTTATCCAGTGTTTGACCCCGGTGAGGAAAACAAGTTTGCGTACACAGAGATACACCAGGAATACAAAAAGAGAGTGAGTCATTGTGCCTATTTTACAAACTTGTAGTGTTGTTTCCTTAAATAACTAGATGGTATTCATAGAGATACACCAGGAATACAAAAAGAGAGTAAGTCATTGTGCCTATTTTACAAACTTGTAGTGTTGTTTCCTTAAATAACTAGATGGTATTCATAGAATACTTAGCCTTCGCAGTCAACTTGTTGTGAGCCAACTCTTCTGTTTTTGAACATTGTTTTTCTTTGATCCAATATGGCTGCCAGACCACGTGAGCGATGAAATCATAAATTTATATTCTCTAATATAATTGTTGCATAGATCACGCTCAATACATTTCAAACTGATCAGACTAAGCGTTGTCCCTGTCGAATTATGACATCATAATTATGACACCAATGACGTCATCGTTAACAACACCTATTCCCCATATGGAGTTCTTTACAATGAGCCATGTTTCATTTTTTTCCAAGCAGCGGTTTTGGAGATTATAGAGGTGCAACATTTTTTGGTTTTTCCAAGATAGTGCCTGTACCACATGACCTATGACGTCATGATTATCATTAAAATATTCTAAAGGAGGAGGCACTCCTTTGGTGAAAATTTCGTGTCCATCAGACCAACAGTTGCTGAAATTTTTAAAATAATGATCGGATGGATGAGTGTTGTATTTGTCGAATTATGATGTCATAACAAAGGCACCGATGACAACATCGGTTGTTTCAGAACTGTTGAACTCCGCTGCCCATCTACTCACCCATTCCCGGACCCGTGACCACATCATCCCCGTCCTTTACAAGCTTCACTGGCTCCCCATCTCCCAGAGAATCCAGTACAAAATCCTCCTCTTGACCTACAAAGCCCTCCATAACCTGGCCCCATCCTACCTGGCTGACCTCCTCTCCAGACACACTCCCACCCGCAACCTCCGCTCTGCTGGTACCAACCTCCTGACCCCCCCCCCCCCCCCATCCGGACCAAATTCAGATCCTGGGGGGACAGGGCCTTCTCCATCGCTGCTCCCACCCTCTGGAACTCATTACCTCACACCATCAGAGACTCCTCCTCACTTACCACATTCAAAACATCACTCAAGACCCACCTGTTCAGCACTGCATTCAACATTCAACCCACAGCATTTAACCCCTGACTATCACTTCTCCTTCTCCCTCCTTTTGCTTTAAATATTTCCCTATTGATTCTTGTCTTTTTGCAATTGTTGTTTTCATGTTTTGTTATGCATTATGTTTTGCACTCTGTCAAAGCGCCTTTGGGCTTCATGAAAAGCGCTATACAAAATAAATGAATTATTATTATTATTATCATCATTAACATATCTTATTCCCCATGGGGAGTAGTTGACAATGAGCCAGGTCTCAATTTTTTCTATGGAGTGGTTTCAGAGATATGGAGGTGCGAAGTTTTTCCAAGATGGCACCTGCACCACATGACTTATGACGTCATGATTGTCATTACAATATTCTACATTAGGAGGCGCTCCTATGGTGAAAATTTAGTGCCCATCAGAACAACAGTTGCTGAGAAAAAAAAATTCACAATGATCGGATACGTGTTGCACTTGTCGAATTATGACGTTGTATAAGCGGAATTAACTGGAGATGAGGTGTTGAGGAGGGAGTACAGTAGAGTAAAAATATTTTTTCAACCTAAAGCACACCAGAACTCCAATCCACCTACAAGGCTTTCATCCGCAGCTTGATGAAATACTGCTCTCCTCTCCAGACTAGCTCCCCTGCCTCACATCTTGCTCAGCTTGAAAACCAAAAAAAACAGGTGTGGAAACCAAGGCCTTCAAGATCATTGGAATCTCCTATGCTGAAGCTGAGTCTATGGGTCTATCACTTCGCCATCGTAGACAGGTCAGTGGTCTCTTTCTTCTTCCACATCATTTCTGGTCTTTCACCCTCTGTCCTGTTTGTGCTCTGTCCCCCCCACCCCCAAGTATCTGCAGGACGCACACCGTCCACCAGCAACCTCCTCCTTGTGAAACTGCCTAAATCCAGAACCACTGCTAACCCCCACTCATTTATTCCTCTTTTTCCCTGCCTGTGGAACCACCTTCCACACTCTCTTTGATCTCGTCCTCCCCTAACAGTCTTCAAGACAGCTGTTCACCACAATCTCAGGCCATCCCCAATCCAAAGCCATGATCTTATCTACACCCATTAAACCACCCTTACCCCTCCAAAATTTTTGCTTATGCATCCATCTTGTCTACCTTGCTTTCTTCCCGAACCCTCATAGTTACCTGTATCCCTTGTTTGTCCCTCTCCGTCTACCTTCTCACTCTGCCCTGCTGTTAGCATTTCCCTTTTCTCATGCTGTTCCCTTTGTTATGTTGTCTCCTGATCTGTTATGTGTTCAAGTTCTTCCATGAGCCTAGACCATTATATAAAAAGGTTAACACAGAACAGAACAGGTTGATATAAAAGTAAGGGGGGATAGGTGATTTATTAATATTTAGAATACCTTTATTGAAGAGACGGATAGGCTTTCATTCAAACGTTTAACTTATTTTACCACTTTTACCTTTCCCTTTGGTATTAAATGAATTGTTGAGAACAGGGCGTGATGCATTTTCAGGTGGAGAAACTTCTGGACCAACACCTGCAGGAGCTCGGTATTTCAGAGGAACAATTCCTGCAAGTCTGCAGCCTCAGCACCAAGAAACAGGACACCGAATGGCGGCAGGTATTCTCCTCAAGCATCCCGTAAAACCTCCCTAGATAGATGCTGTGCACTAAAAAGCCTCTAGATGATTGGCAACGATCATTACATTCTTTATCTATCTTATATTTACCTTCTGGTTATCGACACTTCCAAGCACATTTATTAACTCGCTCACAAGAAGCGAAAAGCGGGGTTAAGCAATTGGTTCACTTTGTGTGTCTGTCTGTCTGTCTGTCTGCCTGTCTGTCTACAAACGTCAGTTTATGATCAAGGAACTACTTGATTTCAGTTGAATGCTATATTTTGAACATGAATCATAACACAAACCTAAAGTTTAGTACTAATTTGGCTCTGAATTTGAAAAATTGTACGGATTCTGCATGGGGTATCGTGTTCTCATCCCAACCGAGCATGCACACAGAGAAGTGAGATCATTATTTTAGTCTGTCTGTCTGGCAGTGAAATAATATTGAAAATCATTCCAAACAGGAAACTTCCTGTTTTAAGTACGTCCGTCATAAAGGACACAACCAACAGGCACGAAGAACGAATGTAACATGTTAGATATGGTGGTGTAAAAGATGCTACATCAAAGGCGGTAAACTTTCAGAATGTTTTTTTCTACAACCTTCAAAATCTTTATTTTATTTCAATTGAATTATATACTTGAACACTAGAACATAAATCGTCTTTTTGGCCCATTCAAAAATCTTGGACATATATTAAGGCCTTTTACAGCATCTCAACCAATCACATTCGCCACTTGCAGAGACCCTTCCCATGTTCCTTTTTCCTCAGGTCTGCGTGGTGTAAAGTGTTCATAAACCCTCCCTTGCTCACCTTCTGTTTGTTGTTAGCCCGTCACCCATACAGCGGGAGACGGGGTTTTTCAAACACTTATGTGTGTCTGTCTCTGTCTGTGTGTGTGTATGTCTGTCCGGGTTGTAACTTTTTTACCATTTGAGCTATTGTCATCAAATTTTCAACAAAGTTTTATTATGAGAATATGGAGAAGTTAAATTCATAATTTTGTTTAAGGGTCAAAAGGTCAGGGTCACCTAAAACCATGAATATTCACCTAACTCACCTGAAATTTCAATTTACCATTTGAGTTTTGTCATCAAATTTTCAGCAAAACTTTATTATGAGAATATGGAGAAGGCAAATTACTAATTTGGTCAAAGGTCAGTGTCACACAGAATCATCAATTTTCATCTGAATGACCTGAAATTTAAAGAATTTGCCTATTGGGTCACTGAATTGGTTCATCTATCTATAATTCCAGTAATCTCTGTACGTTTGTACGTCTGTACGTTTGTACGTCTGTTTGTCTGTGACCGCTGTTTCTCGACAACCACGGGTCCGATATACTTTTAACTTGCCAGGTATATTGCTGGGGACCCGAGGATGTGCCTTTTCAAGGTTTCATATTAATCGGACAATTACTTACCGAGCTATGTCCAAAAAACGATTCAACCAATCAGAGAGCAGCGAACGATCGCGTGTGCCGAACGTGGAGGACACACTCTGCCTCGGATGGCACATTTGAGAGCGTATTCATTTATTTCACGTTTGCAAACTATGTTGGCGTTAAACTATGTTTTAAAACTAATAAAACCGAATTTGCGATTCATTCGCTTTCCTGCGCGTTTGTGCACGCGATGGCGATTTCTTTACCAAACTCCGGAAGCCGTTCGCTTTGGACCAAACCATTGCATGTAAATAGAGGGGGGGGGATTGTCACCGTACTCGCAAGCCGTTCGCTTTGGACCAAACCATTTCATGTAAATAGAGGGGGGGGATATAATTTTAGATATAGATATAGTACGGGCAATGCCCTAGTTAATCAAAAGCAAGGAGCCAATTTTTTTTTTTAAGATCAAAGGTCAAGAAGGTTGCATAAAATTGCCAATTTTCAGCAGAATAACCTGAAATTTCAAGAATGTGCATATTGGGTCACATAATTAGTTCACCAATCAAAATCTCGAAACTGTTTATGAATTTTAGATCATATATTTTAGATCATAATCTCGAAACTATATATTGAAACACCAGAGGTATTGTCTTGGGGTATTAAACCAAGCCGGCCTGTTGGTGTAGGTAATAATAAAGTTATTAGGTCATTTTCTTTCCCAATTACTATATTCAATTCACGATCATGTACATCAGCCGAGGAAAGGAAAACTATGAAAATATTTGAAGCGATTCTTACATTGGTTAAGTCCCATGTATTAAGAGAAACCAAATTTAAATATCCTCTTAACATAGTAAATATATTTTGGCGTAAGTGTGATGAGGGGGCGTCGTCTATGGAGGATTGTGCTCTCACTATGTACCCAACGCTTATGACAACTGATGAAAATGATTCTCCAATAGAGATTATAACAACATTTTAGAAGGATAATGTTTCTGGTGATAATATTGATGATTGTTGTATCAATCCTCAAGATTTGATGGGGACAAACTGTAAGGTTATTTGTGCAATCGAGGTTTCTCAGATCCTGGTTGGCGAGCATGGGTTATTCATTCGAATGAAGGTTAATGATGTTGTTGTTAAACAAATATTTGAAAAAACACGTCAACGAATGGTTCGTAATATGTAGGGGATGAGAGTTCTTATATAGCGATGGATTGCATTGCCCATGGTAAGCTTGGGTTTTTGCGTACCCGCTGTAGGAATTCCCATTCGTTGTCACAAATATTCATAAAATAATTTTTTAACCACACTGTTAAAAAATTTGGGGAAATCGTGAAAATCGGGAAAAATGATAAATCGGAAATTTTTTGAAAATCAATTTTTTTTTATTTATGGAAAATCGAGAAAGCTGAAAACTATAATAATTAATTGGTCACTTCCGGTTTGTGGTGAGTCACTTCCTGTTTTTGAGTTGGAGCAGTTTTGGTTTGGGGGCAAGGGGGATGTGGGAAGTGTGGCCTGTCCCAGAACCGACCATATACATCTACTCACCACCACATCGGGTTTTTTTTTCTGATGAGCACCTCGTTAATCATCTTCAAAAAGGATGTTATAACACACCCAAACACCTAGTTTTCATCCTCGCAATCTGTTGGAGGTCCAGGTGTATGAATGCAAAGTTTGGGGCCCGCTAGGTTTCATGGTTTTGAAATTATGGAGGAGACAGACGGACACTGCCTTTTACTAATATATATAATATATTGTTGCGGTTCTGAGAATGTACATATAACATCAATAAAGGTTAAAGGTTTGCCCCCATAGTTAGTCCATACGCAACACGTAGGCCACCTTAGAACATTAGTTATGTCATAGTATGTGTGTAGAATAAGGCCATTTCCAATAGTGATACCTGCGTTGTGTAAAATAAATAAGAGTAGGCCCCGTCCATTTTGCCTCCACCCTCCAAATCGACCTCGTTGAGCAGCATCCATCCCACGCCCCATTCGGCTAATCCACCTCGTTTGTTACGCGTTGGGCCGGCAGCGTTAGCTGCCAGTTGCTCGCTCAAACTAGTCGGGTGGCCACGAGGTAGGCCTGGAAAATGGGGAGGAGCGCGAGGTCGGGGTGTGGCCACATCAAGCAGCACTTCAAAAGCAGAGCCGGTAAGAGCCAACAACCAACCAGGGCTCGGTGGGCATGGCATAAGGGGCGTGTTAAGAGCGCGGCTGGCAAATTCCAGAGGGTTCGCTGGGCGGCGCTATATAAACGCGCACACAAAGCCCTTCCACAGGACTGGCACGATTCGCGCATGAAAGAGGACTTGAGGACTCGTGAGGAGAACTTCGTGATAAAGGACTGGCACGATTCGCGCATGAAAGAGGACTTGAGGACTCGTGAGGAGAACTTCGTGATAAAGGACTGGCACGATTCGCGCATGAAAGAGGACTTGAGGACTCGTGAGGAGAACTTAGTGATAAAGGACTGACACAACTGCACTCGTGGTAAAAGGACTGATCGATTCGAAAAAGGACTGGCACGATTCGCGCATTACAGAGGACTGATCGATGCGAGAGGACTGAGCGAGCTCGTACCAAGAGGATTGTGCAAAGAGGCCTCGTGAGGAAAATGCATTAAGCAGCGCGTTCGAGCTGCCGATTATTACGTACGCGGTTGAGCCGCGAGTGTAACCGCCAAGCCAGCCTACTTTCTGCCCGCATTCCGCCCTGTAATTGTCCGCTCCGCGCAAACGACACGAGGAGAGTTCCTGGCCGCTGCCGCCTGACCATCGCCTCCACGGTACGATTCGGGGACCGGAGTGAGCTGCCTGGACGCCATCATCCCCGGACCATCAGCCCAACCAGCTACATCCCCGTGTGAGTGTGTCTGTGTGTGCGGGCCCGTTTGTCCAGGGATAAGTTAAGACTGTATAAGCTTCACTGTGTGTTCTTCTCCTCCTTCCTGTACAAATTGTAATAAACCAATCTGTTCTTCCTGTTTCTTCCTAATCCGACCGTATCAGTCTTTTCCTCCATTGGGTAAGCGTGGCACGATTCGGAACCGCTCGGATCGGGTTTAGTACCTGTTAACGGCTCGGATCACGGCTCGCTATCGCTCGGCGTTTCCACTATAACCGTGGTTCGGGCGGGGTTATTTCCTTGCTTCCCGGGAGGCGTTGGTAATTAGTAATTCGGCCTACGACCCTACCCAACGCTGACCAGAAGGAACGTCATAGCCCCGGATCACGTCGGCTAGCAAAAAGACAAGGGGGTTAATCCCCCCTTGGTAAGGGGGAAGGCCGACGTTGAGATCCGCAACAATTGGTGTCAGGGAAGTGGGATTGGACCCGAAGTGCGCCTAACGCACTCCAAATTACGAGCGGCCGAAATTTTATTACAATCCAAATTATATTCGTGCCATGGATAACCAAGACGGTCGGATGCCGGTGGGGGTAAATGAGGAGGTAGAGGAGGAGTTAGAATTAACCAGCACCCCCGGGAAGGACAGTTGACAATGGAGGAGAGATTTGATGAGAGTGCAGCAGTGGGGGTGGCAGGCGTAGAAAATGGCGGCGCCTCGCACATGGTGGCGAGAGCCGAGCCCGCGCTGCCAGCGGTTGGGACCTGTATGTACTCGTTGAGCAACTACGAGCATTTATAGAAACTAGGGCATGCCCGTACTATATATATATCTAAAATTATATCCCCCCCCTCTATTTACATGAAATGGTTTGGTCCAAAGCGAACGGCTTGCGAGTACGGTGACAATCCCCCCCCTCTATTTACATGAAATGGTTTGGTCCAAAGCGAACGGCTTGCGAGTACGGTGACAATCCCCCCCCTCTATTTACATGAAATGGTTTGGTCCAAAGCGAACGGCTTGCGAGTACGGTGACAATCCCCCCCCTCTATTTACATGAAATGGTTTGGTCCAAAGCGAACGGCTTGCGGAGTTTGGTAAAGAAATCGCCATAGCTCGGTAACTACTTGTCCGATTAATATGAAACCTTGAAAAGGCACATCCTCAGGTCCCCAGCAATATACCTGGCAAGTTTCAAGTATATCGGACCCGTGGTTGTCGAGAAACAGCGGTCACAGACAAACATACAAACATACAAACATACAAACATACACACAGAGATTACTGGAATTATAGATAGATGCAGAGGGATGAAGCAACGCGTAACAGTGACAAATCCACCCGGGAAATAAATAATTTGGAAAACAAAATGGGAGAGCAATTGGGAAGGGAGCCAAATGAAGGAAATGGGGGGCCAGTTGAAGGACATGGGTGGCCAAATGAAAGAAATGAAAGAGGGGTTAGTGGGGTTGGAAAACAGGATGGCCACCCAAGAGAACCAAATGGAAGGAATGAAGGACAGGTTAATGGGGTTGGAAAATCAAAATGGGGGGCCAATTGAGGGAAATGAGGGATAAATCCACCTGGGAAATAAAACAGATGAGGGATCAATTGAAGGAGGTAAAAAACGGGCTGTAAAGTAAAATGGACGCCCATAAGAACGAATTGGAACGAATGAGAGTGGTATCTAAGAGGGAAATAGAAGAAATGGGGGAGGACATAAGGCGTGGGGTGAGCGAAGAGGTCGCGGGGATATGTGACGAGGTAAAGCAGTGTGAGGAGCGCATGGAGTAAGAGGTGAGGAAGAGTACGGCTAGGTTACAAGGGGGTATAGAGGAGTTGACGCGGGAAGTAGAGAAGCTGACGGTGGGACAGAAAGAGTTAGGGGAGCAAGTGGGCAAGAACACGGATGTGATAGGGGGGCTGAAATCAGCACAAAAAGAAATCAAGAAAGAACTTATAGCGACGAAGAAATAATGTCAGATGGTACACGAGGGGCTGACAAAGAGGTTGGATGAGGTACAGAGACGTTGGGGGCGAGGGAACGAGAAGTCAGGACCCATAAAGAGACGACCAGGGTGGCGTTAGAAGAAGAAATTGTGGGGGCACACCGGGAAATAGAAGAGGTGAAACAAAAATTAGAGGAGGTGGAAGAAGGGGTGAGTGAAATTAAAAAGAGACGGAGGGAGACTAAAAATGAAATAAAGGAGGAGGTGATGGAATTTTTACAAGGTCTGTGTTCACATCGTGATGACGTGCTTGCTAACCAAATAAAGAGTTTGCAGGTGGCGGAGGAGGAACGAAGAGGAAGAAGTGCCGAGGTGAGTGGCGATAATGTCGGGAATGTATATGGTGTGAAGGGAGGTTCGACGAGCTTGGGAGTGGGCATAGACCCGGGCGTTTGTGAGAGGCCGATGGTAAGGTGTGCGACTGGTCCGGAGTGCGTGGAGAGAGAGTGTGCGCAGGGATGTCTGACCATGGGGAGTGTGAGAGGTGTTGGTGAGCCGGGGTGTGGAATGGGTAGCGGGTTGCGACGAGGTGACCCAAGCATCGACACCGACAGGGGTCGTCTTTAGAGGGACGGGGGACGCACGCGAGCCCCCCGGGAATAGTGTACTGTGGGGGCCCGAACGGTTCGGCCCCACGCTAATTCCGCAGGGAGCGATGCACGGGGTCCGGCCTTCGGGTGGCCATAAGGTTCCACTCGCGCCGTATGACGGCAAGAGTGATTTGAGGGCGTACCTGGCGCAATTCGATCACGTGTGCAGGGGGAACGGTTGGAATCCGGACGAAGGTGGAGTACACCTTGTGGGGGCACGGCGCGGCGGCGGAGGTTCTGACGGCCTTACCACCGGGTGCTATCACCCTGCCAGAACTCCGCTCGGCCTTAATTAATCGATTTGGCGTTGAACAGCAGAGCGAGCTTGTTAAAGCTCAGCTCGCGGTGCGAAAACGGAAGCCCCAGGAGACCATCGGGGAGCTTGTTTATGATATTCGCCACGCAGTAGGGATCGCACACGCCGACATGGCAGCGACCTCCCAGGAAAGCCTGGCGCTGGACCATTTCATCCAGGCCTTCCCGGACCCCGAGCTGCGGCAACAGCTCGCCATGTGGTGCCCGGGAATAGGGAACCTTGAGCCAGGCGGCCGACGCTGCGGCCTGTTGTGAAGCAGTGAGCCCCCTGGCCCGGGGAAGTGAGCGCCACGCAGTGGCGGTGCGACAGGTAGGGCCCATGGCTGGTGGCGGCCCCCTGAGGGGGCCCGCCCCCGAAAGGGGCCCTGACCTGGAAAGCATGGTCCGAAGGCTGGTGGACCAGCGCCTGGCGGGATCTGGACCATGGCAGGCGGCTCCGGAGGCGGCACCCGGTAGGCCACGGACAAATGCCCCAAATAAGACCTTCGGGGGGGGCAATTTGGAATTCCGGAGGCAAGCACCTTACCAGGTGAGGTGCTTTAATTGTAGCCGGCTGGGTCACCGTGCGTGGGAGTGTCGAGATCCACGCCGGGACAGACCCCGGCAGCCGAGACCATCAACTCCACCCCGTACGGGTCAGGCTAGCCGACCCCAGACAACCCCCCACCCACGGCCCGGGAAACTAGTAAGTGCCGAGCATACAGGGCCGTGTTCGGTAGTAGGGAATGGAGAAGTGCCCTCATTGACGCGACAGGTCATCTATTGTGGCCAAATTGGTACAGGTAGCTTGACAATTCGGTGCAAAATTGCCGGCGTGGGGGTAGACGCCATAGTGGACACAGGAGCTAGCACCACGATCATCAGCCCTGTGATCCTTAATTTGAGTGCAGACGGCTGGGATAAAATCCAGCGTCTGGAAAATCATAGTCTGCAGCTGGCTACCGAGGTAACGGCCCCCATCATAGGGCGTGGTTTTGAAACCCTCAAGTTGGGGTCGGTAAAGAGGGAGATAGAAGTTTGGGTGGCAGAGGTGTGCGACCCATGCCTAATCGGGTTGGATTTGTTGACTGCCAGCGGTTGTAAAATCGATTTGTGCCGGGGGACCCTGGAAGTGGGAATAGATGAGCTGCCATTGGGGGGGTGAGCACGGCCGAGAGGACGGAGTTGGAGGCTTCTGAGGCCGTGACCATTCCCCCAAGGGCCGAGGCAATAGTGCCGGCCCGATGGCTAGCTCGCCCAACATGGCAGGAGTTCTGCGGCCTAGTCGAACCAGTGGCAGCGCAGTCCATCCCGGGTTTAGTCGTGGGCCGCACCCTCGTAAAAACGGATGGGCCGGTGGTGGCCGTCGGCGTAATTAATATTAGTACGGAACCACGCACTATAAGACGGGGCACGAAGATAGCCGGCTGCACCCCAGTTAACGAAGTCGCGGCAGTGAGGGGCGAGAACGTCCGGCCGAGCTGGCCCCAGTTGGAGTCTTCAAAAAGTACTAGGAATTGGCCCGATCCCATTTGTGAAATGGTAAATCGAAGTAGTGTAGAATTGGAGGATACCCAGAGGGAGGCCTTACACAAATTAATTGAATCCCATTTGGATATCTTCTCCTTGTCCTCCGAGGATATTGGGCGTACGGGCCTGGTGAAACATCAGATCCACACCGGTGAGGCCCGGCCTATTCGTCAGCCCGCCCAACGGCTCCCTTGGAGCAAGAGGGAGGAAGCTGACGAGCAGGTAGAAAAAATGCTCGATGCAGGTATCATCGAGCCCTAGGGAAGTCCTTGGATGTCACCTGTTGTGTTGGTCAAAAATAAAGATGAGACCACGCGTTTCTGTGTGGACTATCGCCAGCTAAACAACGTGACACTCAAAGACTCGTATCCCCTGCCAAGAATTGACGATACCCTCAATGCCGTTGCGGGCTCAAATTGGTTCTCAACTTTGGACCTCCAGAGTGGGCATTTGCAGGTGGAGATGGAAAGGGCAGGGAAAGAGAAAACGGCATTTTCCACAGGGAAAGGGCTGTATCAGTTCACTGTGATGCCGTTTGGTTTGTGTAACGCCCCCGCCACCTTTGAGCGATTGATGGAGCATGTACTGGGCGGCATGCCATGGCAGTCATGCCTGGTGTACCTGGATGACGTCCTGGTACATGCTAAAACATTCCCCCAAGCCATAGCTAATTTGGACCAGTTGTTTGGGTGCCTCAGACAGGCAGGGTTGAAGCTGAGTCCGAGTAAATGCACTTTGTTTGCTAGAGAGTTGGCCTATCTAGGTCACGTCATTGGTCGCAAGGGGGTAAAAACATGCTCCTACTACCGGCGCTTTGTGGCAAAATTTGCAGAGTTGGCCCGGCCCCTTCACCGGCTTACGGAGAAGGGGACGAGATTTAATTGGACAAGGGAGTGCCAAGAGGCCTTCCCAGCATTGAAGGGGTGTTTGACATCCGCACCCATTCTAGCGTACCCCACTAGTGTCGGGACATTTACCCTGGACACGGATGCAAGCCAGGAAGGATTGGGCGCAGTTTTGTCCCAGACACAGGGGGGCGTGGAGAGAGTGATTGCGTATTATAGTCGGGCCATGAGTAGGCCCGAGCGAAATTATTGCATCACTCGTAAAGAGTTATTGGCCATGCTGGCTGCCATGAGTCATTTCCACCCGTACTTGTATGGGCGGAAATTTCTGGTTCGAACTGTCCATTCCTCCCTGCAATGGCTCCTCCGGTTCAAGGAACATGAGGGCCAAATTGCAAGGTGGTTGGAAAAGTTGCAGCAGTACGATTTCAGTGTGACCCATAGGGCCGGGAAGGCCCATGGGAATGCCGATGCACTCTTTCGACGTCCTTGTTTGGGGGAAAACTTTAAATTTTGTGCGAGCCACGAGGAGAGGGAGCAATTGGCAGACTCCACCCCTACCCTCGTAGTCCGTGCAACCCGGGTGAGAGGGCTAATTTTGGCACTAACCGCAGATGAAGAATTTGGAACTTTGGCTTGGAGCACGGCCCAGCGGGAGGATCCCGTACTGGGACCGGTGTACGAATGGGTTTGATTGGGGCAAACACCTAATGGGGAAGAGGTCACCCCCCTCGGAATGCCAACAAAGGCATATCGGGCTCAGTGGCAAACCCTGGAATTGAAGGATAACATCTTATATCGCAAATGGGTGGAGGTTCCCTCTGAGAGAACTTCCTGGCTGGTGATAGTCCCGGACAAATTTAAGAACATCATATTACAGCAGGTGCATGGTACCCGCTCCGGCGGCCATTTGGGCAGGACAAAGACAACATCTCGGGTCCGCCGGAGGTTCTACTGGGTAAATATGGGGCGCGATATACAGGACTGGTGTCGGAGATGCGACGCCTATACTGCTAAAAAGGGACCAGCACGGAGGATGAGGGCCCCCCTTCAATTACACCAGGTGGGGCCCCCCTTGAGCGGGTGGCTATGGATATTCTAGGACCACTACCCCGCACCCGCCAAGGTAACAAATACATCCCCGTTGTAATGGACTATTTCACCAAGTGGCCGGAGGCCTATGCCCTCCCCAACCAAGAAGCCGGGGTGTTAGCACAGGCTTTCGTGGAAGGATTTGTATGTCGGCATAGGATTCCGGAGGAGCTGCACTCCGACCAGGGTCGAAATTTTGAAAGCCAATTGTTAAAAGATGTGTGCAGACTCCTGTCAATTAGGAAGACATGAACAACGCCCTTAAGACCTCAATCTGACAGGATGGTGGAAAGATTTAACAGAAACCTGGTTCAACAATTGGCATTGTTCACCACCACCCGTCAGGACGACTGGGACGAACATCTCCCGTATTTGTTAATGGCCTACCGAACTAGCCAGCACGGAGCCACCGCATGCAGTCCAGCGTTGCTGATGTATGGGCGGGAGTTGCGGGCTCCCGCCGACCTGCTATGCGGTCCCGTGCCAGAGTCCACTAATACACCGCCGGGGGAGGGCTATGCACGTCACTTGGAGGAAGGCATGGAAAGGGTCCATGCCTTCGCACGCCGCCAGCTATAGCTGGCGGGTGCCAAGATGAAGCGCAGGTACGACCACCGGAGCCAGGGGAGTCAGTACGCTCCGGGGATGAAGATCTGGTTCTTCAATCCCCGGAGGTGGAAGGGCAGGTGTCCTAAGCTCACCTCTCCCTGGCATGGCCCGGGGGTCGTCCTGTCGAAAATCTGTGACGTGGTCATTAAAATCAAAATGGGGCCACGAGCCCTCCCTCGGATTGTCCACGCCGACCGGTTAAGAACCTACACGGGCGAGCAGGCGCCCTCATGGATCATAGTGCGAGAGGACTGGGGGGTGATAGTGGGAGATAGTGTCCGATGTAGAGGGATGGTAGCTCTACCATCCCTCACGTTGGGCCACATGAGCTTTAGATTATGGGGTTTGGCAGTGTGAACTAGCTGATGGCGGGCCAGGATATTGTTAGGGATTTAGAGATGACCATAGGAGACTGAGAGTTAAGTAGCGACATTTGTACAAGTAGAGGGGACGTAGAGAGATTAGGTGGATGATAATGACGAGGGAGTGCTTAGTGTAAGGGAAGACGAGGAAAACACCAGTATTCGAGGGAAGGATGATGCTGTGTGTGTGAGTATGAGGATGCGCTTTAGGCGCAAATGAGGAATTGAGTGAAATTGTCTGTGGATGAACTTGGTGAAATGAGGCAATGGTCTGGGATGACTGGAGAAAGTGTATGATAGGTGTATTGAGGATGTGTGTAATGGTGTTGAGTGAATGACTTGCATGGGGTGCAAGTGAATAAATGGTGTGGAGTAAATGGTGTGTGGAATGAGTGGTGTGGAGTGCATGGTGCGAAGGAGTGGATGGGGGAAGATGGACCCTTTCACGAATACCCGGGGAGGGTAGTTTAAAGTCGGGTAGAGGGAGTAGGTAAATTGTTTGGATATTGACATCTGTGGTGCAGGGAGTAGCAAGTTGTTGCTTTGAGGGGTGCATGAGTGAGTGGAATGGCTGGGCGTGTGGGCTTAATTGGTGAGTATGGTTAAATGGGCACTCCGCCACTGGTAGTCTGTCGGCCAGGTGAGGCCGCAGGTAGGCTCTGGGAGCCAGTTAGAGTTCAGTGTAGAGTTCAGCGGGGCCCGAGGATCCGAGAGAAGGACCCGGGTAGCCCAATACCAGAGAGGGCATCACGGGGTGCGAGAGCCAGGAGGGCCTTCCCCAGGTTAGGGTAGTTGAGGAGCTAGGCAAGCTCGGGTGGCGACATCAGTGGCGGAGGTGCGTAGGTAGGTAGACCTGCTGGTAGAGCCACACGACCCAGCCCCGAATCTGTGTGAGGGCACAGTTTGGATAATTTGGGGGAGTGAGACCCCAAATTGGAAGAGCACCACAGGGATGGTCAATGGGAATTGGTTTTTAGAACCACATCGAGTAAAGATGGCCAATTGGATTGGCAGGGCAAGACCCCGGGTAGTTTAAGAGTTAATGTTATTGGAGGATAGTTAGGATGAAATCTCTTTGCACCATCTGCATCCACTCACCAAGGTGACAGAACTCCACACCAGTTTTTGCAAATATTTGGAATGAAAGACGCATCATGACGTAGGTGAGACATTGTGTGTATTCCATCCCTTCCTTCCTGGGAGGGATTGGGAACGAATTTGGTATAGAGGGGGGATAGAAAAGACAGGACGGTAGAGACGGAATTTGTAAATTGTAAAGTGTAAATACGGGGAGGGGCAAGGGTAGTGTAGGTTGACATGGGGGGTGACGAACGGCTAGGGACGAGCTTTCTCCGCTCGCTCTCCCGCTCCCCTCATGTTGCATTACCTTGTGATGACCTGTACCCTTGCGCCCTCTCCCTCGCTGACTCTCTCTGCTTTGTCTTCCTCCTCAACCATGGACCCAATATCTTTTGTTGAGGGGAGTGTGCAGGTACCCTGAACTGTGCGGCTGCACCTTTGCGCTGCACCCTGCTACCTGTTGCCTGCACCGGTACACTTATGGACCACACGTTTTGTGGCCTGGCACCTTTGCTGGGGCAGACAATTGCGGCAAACATTACCTTGCCCTGCGGACCACTGTTTTAAGTGGCCTCAATGCCATGCAGTCGGACCACCTAAGTTGGCCTTGCTAGCCAATATAAAAACGGACACGGTTTGTGCCTTTTTATTAATTTCCTTTGGTGTGTCAGGAAAGAAGACGTTAAGTTTTATGATGACACACCGAAGACGAAGCAAGAAGACGCCGCAGCCCAGCAGCCAAGCACAAGACATCAGGATTTATTCTGAAATGTTTTTGTGCATTTTGGTGATTGTGCATGATGGTGCATTTATAGTGAATATGGGTGTATGGTGTATTGGAGCAGTGCATTCTGTGTTTCTCTCCTCCAAATTTCTTTTCCCACAAAAGAACAGGTCCTGGGTTGTAGTATTGTAAATAATTAGTAGTCTTGTAAATAACGTGCTCCCCACCGGCTTTATGTATAGTTTGAGAATTCTTTCCGTAATTCGGTTAATTGTGGGCGTGAGTCTGTTAGTTAGTACACAACGCAGTAGGTGGGACATATCTAGTGTTTAAAACTGTCGCACACAGGGTGCTAGGTTAAATGTAGAGGGAAACTTCACCTAAGTGTCACACTAATTAAAAAGTAGTCCTGACCCTTGCATCAGAACCGGTCGTGCTCACGTGTGTGGGTTTGGCTCGGGGACGAGCTTGGCGAAGGAGGGGTGCAGTGTTGCGGTTCTGAGAATGTACATATAACATCAATAAAGGTTAAAGGTTTGCCCCCATAGTTAGTCCATACGCAACACGTAGGCCACCTTAGAACATTAGTTATGTCATAGTATGTGTGTAGAATAAGGCCATTTCCAATAGTGATACCTGCGTTGTGTAAAATAAATAAGAGTAGGCCCCGTCCATTTTGCCTCCACCCTCCAAATTGACCTCGTTGAGCAGCATCCATCCCGTGCCCCATTCGGCTAATCCACCTCGTTTGTTACGCGTTGGGCCGGCAGCGTTAGCTGCCAGGTGCTCGCCCAAACTAGTCGGGTGGCCACGAGGTTGGCCTGGAAAATGGGGAGGAGCGCGAGGTCGGGGTGTGGCCACGTAAAGCAGCACGTCAAAGGCGGAGCCGGTAAGAGCCAACAACCAACCAGGGCTCGGTGGGCATGGCTTAAGGGGTGTGGTAAGAGCGCGGTTGGCAAATTCCAGAGGGTTCGCTGGGCGGCGCTATATAAACGCGCACACAAAGCCCTTCCACAGGACTGGCACGATTCACGCATGAAAGAGGACTTGAGGACTCGTGAGGAGAACTTCGTGATAAAGCACTGGCACGATTTGCGCATGAAAGAGGACTTGAGGACTCGTGAGGAGAACTTCGTGATAAAGGACTGACGCAACTGCACTCGTGGTAAAAGGATTGATCGATTCGAGAGGACTGGCACGATTCGCGCATTACAGAGGACTGATCGATGTGACAGAACTGAGCGAGCTCGTATCAAGAGGACTGTGCGGAGAGGACTCACATGTTTGGGGCTTGCGCATTGTGAAGAGGACTGAAGGAATCGCGCTTGGGAAAGAGGAATTATGCGACATGATTGTGCAAAGAGGCCTCGTGAGGAAAACGCATTAAGAAGCGCGTGCGAGCTGCCGATTAATACGTATGCGGTTGAGCCGCGAGTGTAACCGCCAAGCCAGCCTACCTTTCGCCCGCATTCTGCCCTGTAATTGTCCGCTCCGCGCAAACGACACAAGGAGAGTTCCTGGCCGCTGCCGCCTGACCGTCGCCTTCACGGTACGAGTCGGGGACCGGAGTGAGCTGCCTGGACGCCATCATCCCTGGACCATCAACCCTGACCATCTACATCCCCGTGTGAGTGTGTCTGTGTGTGACGGCCCGTTTGTCCTGGGATAAGTTAAGACTGTATAAGCTTCACAGTGTGTTCTTCTCCTCCTTCCTGTACAAACTGTAATAAACCGATCTGTTCTTCCTGTTTCTCCCTAATCTGACCGTACCAGTCTTTTCCTCCATTGGGTAAACTTGGCACGATTCGGAACCGCTCGGATCGGGTTTAGTACCTATTAACGGCCCGGATCACAGCTCACTATCGCTCGGCGTTTCCACTAAAACCGTGGTTCGGGCGGGGTTATTTCCTTGCTTCCTGGAAGGCGTTGGCAATTAGGTATTAGGAATTCGGCCTACGACCCTACCCAACGGAGACCGGAAGGAACGTCATAGCCCCGGATCACGTCGGCTAGTAAAAAGACAAATGGATTAATCCCCCCTTGGTAAGGGGGAAGGCTGACTTTGAGATCTGCAACAATATATATACACTAGTGGGGTCACCCGTGGGAATTCCACGGGCATGGACGTGTGTGACATTTGGACATCTTGATTTAGATGCTGCACATTAAATTTTACAAAATGGTTACTAGCAATTCATCAGATCCAGAAATGGTGTAATGAACACAATTTATTTATTTCACATAATATGTGACCCCTCACTCCTCTCCACCTGACACTCTCCTCTCTCCACCCTCACGCCTCTCCATTCCCACTCCTCCGCACACTCCTCTCCAATACTTCCTCACACTCCTCTCCAATCCCTCACACTCCTCTCCAATCCCTCACACTCCTCTCCAATCCCTCACACTCCTCTCCAATCCCTCACACTCCTCTCCAATCCCTCACACTCCTCTCCAATCCCTCACACTCCTCTCCCATTCCTCACACTCCCCTCCAATCGCTCCTCACTCTCCTCTCCAATCGCTCCTCACTATCCGCTCCATTCGGCCCTCACTCTCCAACTCCTTGCTCCTCGCTCTCCAACCCCTAGCTCCTCGCTCTCCAACCCCTCGCTCCTCGCTCTCCAACCCCTCGCCCCTCACTCTCCAACCCCTCGCCCCTCACTCTCCAACCCCTTGCTCCTCACTGTCCAACTCCTCGCTCCTCACTCTCCAACCCCTCGCTCCTCACTCTCCAACCCCTCGCTCCTCACTCTCCAACCCCTCGCTCCTACTCTCCAACTCCTCGCTCCTCTCCAATTTCTCGCTCCTCTCCAACCCCTAGCTCCTCACTCTCCAACCCCTAGCTCCTCACTCTCCAATCCCTAGCTCCTCACTCTCCAACCCTTAGCTCCTCACTCTCCAACCCCTAGCTCCTCACTCTCCAGCCCCTAGCTCCTCACTCTCCAGGCCCTAGCTCCTCACTCTCCAACCCCTAGCTCCTCACTCTCCAACTCCTCGCTCTCCAACCCCTCACTCCTCACTCTCCAACCCCTCACTCCTCTCCAATTTCTCGCTCCTCCCCAACCCCTAGCTCCTCACTCTCCAACCCCTAACTCCTCACTCTCCAACTCCTCGCTCTCCAACCCCGAGCTCCTCACTCTCCAACCCCTCTCCAACCCCTCAGTCTTCTCCAACCCCTAACTCCTCTCCAACCCCTCGCTCCTCAGTCCTCTCCAACCCTCCTCATCGTTGTTGCAGCAGCATCCTGTGCGGTTCTCCCGTCTCGTTCTTTTTCTCGCTGCATGATGTTCACGTTTGCATTGACGTTCGTCGACGGACTCGTTCGCCCGTCTCATTCGTTTTCTTGCTACATCCTGTTCAAGTCTGCGTTCTTCATCGACCGTCTCATTCATTTTGGAAATGGAAGTTTCCACGCAACGCATGAATTGTCACGATCCTCAAGAGGAAGTGTCTCGTAATCATCAAATGACAAATGGAAAGTAAATGACATTGTGAAAATTAAAGATTTCAAATAAACCTATTTAAAGTGTATGCGCACATAACTATTAACAAAAAAAACGAAGAAATATCTCTCTGTAATTTCCTGAAACATATTTTACTTCTGGATAATAATGTTGAATGAAATAAGAACGAAGAAATATATGTCGTTTTTGTGACGACTGTCATCAAAAGTAAAAGTAATATATCTTAACGGAAAAGAAAAAGCGAATTTTTAATATATGTCGACATTTTCCCCTAATGTTATTTTAGGCGGTGTATTTTCGTGTATCATCGTAGCGTGATTTTAAAAAAATATCTCTGCATTTTCCCGTGTGTGCGCGAATGTTCTCAATTATTTCTGACACCGAGTCTAAAACCATCGATAAAAATTAAATCAGATGGTGAATTCGAGATAAAATCATGAGGGTGACTCAATGAATGGGCTTTATGTTATAGGCCTTTGAGAAATCATTTCGTTCTATAAACGGAAACTTTCATGGGATTCTCTTCCCGTTTTTTTTCAACCGAATCTAAAACTATGTTAGCGACTGTTAAAAATGAAATGATATATCGAATTAGAATTGAAATAAACCTGTGTGAGAGAGAAAGACAGCACGGGCCCAACAAAACAGGCCTCAAAGCTATTTGAGGTAATAAAATGGTGGATATTTGTTTACATGAAGCCTCTCCAAGAATGGGTGGAGCTACTCTGTAAACGGAGTAAGCCACACCCCCGGGCAGACAGACAGACAGACAGACAGAATCACCGTAGCCTATTATAATATATATATATATATATATATATATATATATATATATATATATACATACATACATACATACATACATACATACATACATACATACATACATATGCACGGCATATATATATATATATATATATATATATATATATATATATATATATATATATATATATATATATATATATATATAATTATATATATATATATATATATACAGACTTGGCATTTAATATGGAATATTTTTTTTTTTCTTGACTTGGGTTTACTTTCTGAACTCAGTATATCAATCTGGTGAGTTTATTTTACCATTCTGTGATGTCTTTGTTGAAAGAACCATGTCACTGATTGTCTTTCGCAGCAAGAAGTCAATAACAGGATTATATCACAGGTGGCGTGACAAAATGTAAGGACAGGTACATTTGACGATTGGCTTCACAATTGGGTATATAAGGGTTGTTGCGTTCTGTATTAGTGGAAAACAACTGCTGCACGTCTACAAAAGTTATTGCCGCTTCCTCTGGAGATGGTCCGTCAACTTGACAATGCTGTTTGTCATGTGGTGGCTTTATGAAATTCTGGAATGAAACATCGTGCTATTGCTCAGCAGTATGGCATCACTCAAGGACAGGTGTCAAAGATCCTGAAACGAAATGCTCAGAGGGGTGTCCCTACTCCAATACCGAGGCCAGGACGTCCACGCAGAACCACAAGGAGAGATGATCGCCAGCTGCACCGGTTAGTCCGCAATGGCCGTACCAAGTCAGCTAATCGGCTTAGGGCTGAGTGGCAGCAACTGACAAATGTGCCTGTATCCAGAAGGCTAGTCAACCAACGACTGGTTCAAGCAGGCTATCGTGCCAGGCGTCCCCCGAGAAAGCCACGCCTGACCAGACAACACAGCCACTGCCGATTGCAGTTTGCCAGAGAGCACCGTCAATGGCAGCCAGGACACTGGAATCACGTGACCTTCAGTGACGAGTCTAGATTTCTGGTCTATCGTCAAGATGGCCGCGTCCGAGTGCGCAGACAAGTGCATGAAGCCTACAACGAATATTGTATAGT
This sequence comes from Myxine glutinosa, assembly GCF_964187855.1. Classification (NCBI taxonomy): domain Eukaryota; kingdom Metazoa; phylum Chordata; class Myxini; order Myxiniformes; family Myxinidae; genus Myxine; species Myxine glutinosa. The sequence goes on from NC_136271.1 coordinate 535,303, forward strand.
GCAAAGAGTCCATGCTGGAGGTGGTGGGGTGACCGTTTGGGCTGCTTTTCATGCAGGGGGCAAAACTGACCTGGTTGTTCTGAACGGAAACCTGAACCAGTTCAGGTACAGGGTCATTCTGGAAGAAACATAGCTTCCATTTGCTCGTGCAGCCTTTCGAGGAAACTTTGTCTTCCAAGATGACAATGCATGGCCTCATCATGCTCGTATGATCCAACACTTTCTTGCTGACCGTGGTGTAGAGCATATGGAGTGGCCTGCCATGTCCCCGGATATGAATCCGATAGAGAACTTGTGGGCAGAATTAACACGTCAAATCGACAACTTGGACCAGCAGCCGACCTCTGTGCGTGAATTGCAGCAGACTATTGTCACTGCATGGCAAGCGATTCCTGTCCAAACCTTGGCAAATCTCATGAACAGCATGCCTCAGCGTGTATGTGCTCTCATGAATGCTCGTGGGGGTTACACGAAGTACTGAACTGTAATTTTACTGTCCGTAATCCCAGTCATAATTTAGCTTTTGTTTTTGTTGGAAAATTTTTTTGGCTAATGTGCAAAATAAAGAGATACTTCTGGAAAACGTACAGAAGTTTAACACAGTACTATCCATGAATTGAGTTCGATATCAGTTTACATCACTTTCAAGGATCAATTTATTTGCTTAGAAATGTCAAATGTGTTTTTTGTTTCTTTTAAAGGTCACATTAACAAAATCTAGAATAGTTTCAACATAATTCCAATGAACTTTTGGTTCTAAGTCATCTTGAAAAGTAAGTGCACCCCCACAAAAAAAATATTCCATATTAAATGCCAAGTCTATATATATATATATATATATATATATATATATGTATATATATATATATGTATATATATATATATATATATGTATATTTATATATGTATATATATATATGTATATATATATATGTATATATATATATGTATATATATATGTATATATATATATATATATATATATATATATATATATATATATATATATATATATATATATATATATATATCGATACATTACTAACATAATTGCCTTCGATCGTTTTTTGGAAAAAAAAAAATTCTTCACTATTGCCTGACTATACCCAACATCTCCAGAAAATTTCATGACGATCAAACTAATTTTCAATCCAAAAAACGCGATTTTTATTTTTAGAAAAATTGCCTTATGCACAAAAGTATTCTCAAAATCGGCGAAGGCAATTATGTTCGTAATGTATCGATATCTATTGTTATGTCAGTTGGGTAGGGCATATCTAGGTCCAGGTAGATTTGCATAGGTAGGTGCTTCGTCTGTCGGGATAGGGAATCTCGATGTAATAGGTTCTGCAGCCCAAATGTCGGATTAAGTGTGTACCTGTGATCATACGAGGATGATTGGGTGATAGGTAGAATAAGGATTTGGGTAACTCTCTGGAATGTCAAACCTCTGTGATTATCACGGTGTCCCATATGGCAACACACTCTAATACAGTAGATAGATCCATTAGTGCACCACATTAATTAATTACCTGGCCGCTACAATGACTGACTGAAAAGACAAGCAGGAAGCGACCGCATACTACGGCGCCATGGCAAACACACATGACACATGACCAGGCAGGCTGAGAGCCACGCCCAGAAGGACTCTTGATTGGCCGGGGAGAGGAGCGAGCAACAAGCAGGGCACCGATTGGCAGAGTAGGGGAGGACGTGTGATTGGTCAAGGGAAGGGCAGGAAGCTTCCCCGTGATTGGTGGAAGGAGTGACATACTGATTGGGCACCGACTGATGGCATGACACGAAGGGGAAAAAAGCGCTCGACCAATGAGAGGACACCAACGCGATCGGAAGATTCGAGAGGTTGGGGGCGCTGCGCTGGTTGGAGGAGAGGAGGGCTGTCGTCACGTGATGGCGAGTAAAATCTCTTGCTCGCCGGCATTTTCGCTCTTCCCTTGGCCCTCTTGCTCTGGACTGTCCGTTTTGCATTGGCTCTTCTCGTTTTGGCTTCCTTCTCGTTTGGACCCTTTTCTGCCCTCGCTTTCCCTCCCATTTGGACCTCTTCCCTTCCGATCCACAAATTGCCTTCTAAACGACGGATGTTGGAGCGTCGTCGATTCTCCTCCCTGGCGTTCACGTGCGAGCGAGGCTTGCGACTGGAGCGGGCGAGACCGGGGCGATCGAGTGGCTCGGTGGCCCAGCAGTGTGCGGAGGGGGGCTTATTGAGGCCTAATGGATAAGGGTGCGCGGAGGCCTGCTTGGCGCCGACACTGGAGCCGCGTCGGACGACTACGCACGGAGCAGGACCATCCTTGACGACTGCAGACTACTGATAGAGCTAAGATGCATCACACACGAACACAACACAACGAAACGGGAGGGTGGGAGGGACTTCAAAGTGGCCTTCTTCGCCCATTTCGCCAAAATGTAACAAATTAATATCGGGTAGACATCACCTTTGCTTTGAAAAATAAATCCGATCGTCTGTCGAATAAATAAAATATAATCGAAATCATAAAAATAAAAAAAATTGAGCGAGTTGAATGCACACCCTCAACGGTTTTTAGCCGTTTATATCATAATTTAAGAAAAATCTTCAACCAAAGAGGTAGCATTTTGATCTGTAGGTTCAAATTAACACTATAAGTGTTGTTTTTCAAGTATGGATGTGCAGTTAAGGAAGGAAGATATAAGTAATCAAATCCCGTTCAAATGTGAGGTATTTTACCAGGAGTGATGGATGTGGGGGGAAGCAAGGGGAAAATGGTGAATGGTGGAGGGAAGGGAGTATGTGTACAGTGAGGAATGGTGGAGAGTGATCGGTGGGGGTTGATGGTGGAGTGAGGGGGGAAATGGGGAAGGGGGCTGGTGATGCATGGGATGGTGGTGCGAGTGATAGTGGAGGGGGAGATGGTGATATAATGGAGTAGGTGTGGCTGTGGATGTGCAGTATGTTCTTCTTCTTTATGCATGTATGACTGTATGCCCCGAAATGGCGCACGGGGATCATTTATTTGTGCACATGGGCACATGTGGAGAAACTGTAAACTCACGCTTATGACGTGGGAGCAACCTTGAATGTTTTTTATAGAAACAATATTTTCTCAGCAAGAGAGAGTCTGCATACTTTTGCCCTGTACATTTATGATGAACTTGCGCGTATGACTGAATGTTGCATGTAGCATTGGATAAATGCAGAAATCAAGGAAACATATTTATTCTGACAAATGGTATTGCAATTAAATCTTACTGCTTAATTACAACTTTGTCTGCTGCAGATGCTACTTGAGCCCATGTTGGCTGCTGATGATTTTGAACTTTTCAAAGGACTTATGGTGCAGAAAAACATTGAGCTTGAACTCCAGGCTTTGGATCTCCTCAAAGAGAAGCATGGTGAGTTTGACATGTGTTTATGATTTTTCTGCACTTCCATAAAAAAAAACACTTTCTTTGATATTTGCTGTAAAAATGGGAATGGATTGAAAAGTATACAAATTATCAAGAGTTCGCTGGACATACTTTTGATTAATTTATTGCAGCATATTTTTGTATACATAATCTAGACTCATGGGAGAGCGAGGAGACAAGGTAAAATGGCAGCCTACTGAAAGTGGGGCCATAGTTATACACAAGTAAGGGCATGGATGGACAGTGAGAGAGAGAGATATATATATATATATAGATATATATATAGATATATATATATTATATATATATATAGATATAGAGATGAGGGGAGGAGACATGGTAAGCTACACAAAGAGGAATGGGTTAGGGGAGTTAATGGATTGTAGGATGAAATAAAATGATGATGCACTATTTGCTTGAAGCCCTTGAGGGAAGAGTGCAATGGACCAGGCAGTGTGGTAAGGCTAGATTTTTGGAGTTTAACAAGGAGGCAGTTAGTGGATGACCACATGGAAGAACTAGAAGGGCACTCTGTAGAGCACATACAGTACCTCCACCAGGCTGAACAGCTTATGGTTTCTATCCCACTGATAGGCCGAATCTGGATTCGGACCTGAACCAAAATCTAATCGGCTTTTTCTTGTCATCAAACCAACTCGTCCACCAACTTTAGTCATAACTCATCCATAACTTTTCTAAAAATTTTGCCTGATCTCTCAATGGTGAAGAATCACTTCAAAAATTATTTAATTCTCGTATCCGAATCCATATTCAGATCTTCACCAAAAATCGAATCAATTAGGTCTTGTCACACACCCAACCTCTCCACCAAGTTTCGTCCAAATCCGTCCATACCATTTTGAGATTTCGAGCTATGAATCGGTTTTAGCCCAATCACTCAATGGTGAAGAATCACTTAAAAATTCTACTAGCTGGATCTACATCCGGATCTTCACCGAAATCTAATAATTTTGTCCTTGTCCTTTTTTAAACGTTTCCCAGTGTGTACCCTGGTCAGAATAGGTACACCGTATCCCTGCGTGTCGTAAGAGACGACTAAGAGGGTTGGCGTCAGGAAGGGCATCCGGCCATAAAAACATTGCCTCACAAAGAGAACCATGACAATCACAAGTACATATGGGCAGGGTGCAGCCCGAAGTGGAGATCGGTTTCTGAGGTTTGGGACATGGAATGTAGGGACAATGACAGGGAGATCAGGAGAAGTGGTGGAAGTATTGGTCAGAAGAAGAGTGGACATATGTTGTGTGCAAGAGACGAGATGGAAGAGAAGTGGTGTGAGAATGGTGAAGGGTAGGCAGGGACAGAAATACAAGTTTGTGTGGCAAGGGTGCCCGGAGGGCGTGAATGGTGTTGGTGTCCTGTTTTCTGAGGAGTTTGTAGACAGTGTGGTGAGTGTGACTAGAGTGAGTGATAGGTTGATGATGGTGAAAATGATGATTGGAAAGCTCTTGGTGAACGTCATCTCGGGATATGCTCCGCAGGTTGGTCGAAGCGATGAAGAGAAGGACAAGTTCTGGTGTGCGATAGAGAGGCTGATGGAAAACGTGAAAGATGAGGAAGTTGTTGTGGTGGGAGGAGACCTGAATGGACATGTGGGAAGGAGTATGGATGGTTTTGAGGGAGTTCATGGGGGTTACGGATATGGTGTGAGCAATGGAGAAGGTGAAAGGATTTTGGAGTTTGCTGATGGAGCTGATTTGTTGATTTGTAATACTCAGTTCCAGAAAGAGGACAATAAGCTTGTTACATACATGTCAGGTGGGTCGACGACAACCGTTGACTACCTGATGGTGCGTAGGCGAGAGAGGGGGCACCTCCGGGACACAAAGGTGATCCCGGGGGAGGAGGCTGTTTCACAGCACCACTTGGTTGTCTGCGACATAAGGGTGAAAGGTGCGAGGAGAGCTCGGTGGGTGAAGTACCAACCGAGAATGAAGGTGTGGAGGTTGAAAGAGGTGACAGTAAGGGAGGCATTAAAAGAGAGGCTGAGTAGGGTAGAGGATGATGTGGTTGAGCTTGAAAGTGGTTGGATGTCAATGAAAGCTAGTCTGTTGGGAGCCGTTGGTGAGGTATGTGGATGGACAAAAGGACCACCGAGGCACTCGGAAACATGGTGGTGGGATGTTGAAGTTGGAAAGAGGATTGACGAGAAGAGGAAGAAGTTCAAAGAGTGGCAGAAGGCGAAGGGTACGGGAGCAGAAACAGCAGAGCATGAAAGTTATAAGGCAGCCAGAAGGCTGCAAAGAAAGAGGTAGCAAAGGCGCAGGAGGCATGTAGGAAAATGTTCGGAGAACGCTTGGATTCGGAAGAGGGTCAGAAAGCAGTATTCAGGATTGCAAAGCACATAGCGAAAGAGAGGTGTGATGTGATGGGGGTGAGTTGCTTGAAGGATGAAGTGGGACAAATCGTTGTCGACCCAGATGGAATTAAAGGAAGATGGAAAAGATATATGGAAATGCTGTTGAATACAGAGAATGAATGGGATGGCAACATAGAGAGAAACCCAGTTTTAGGACCGGCAGAGAAGATAACTGAGAAGGAAGTTGAGGAAGCGATAAAAGCAATGAAGAGTGGAAAAGCGGGAGGGCCGACGGGAGTTGTGGGAGATATGTTTAAGCGCCTTTGGGCTTCATGAAAAGCGCTATACAAAATAAATGAATTATTATTATTATTATAAGGCAGCAGGAAGTTTGGGTGTGAAGAGAATGACAGAGATCTGTAATCTGGTGGTGAAAGAAGGCCGCATTCCAGTGGATTGGGAACTGAGTACCCTCGTCCCTCTATAAAAGGGGAAAGGTGACCCTCTGGAGTGTGGCTCGTACCGAGCGATAAAGTTATTGGAGCATGGAATGAAGGTATTGGAAAGGGTGTTGGAGAGGAGGATAAGGAAGAAAGTGAAGATCGACGAAATGCAGTTTGGATTTATGCCAGGAAGAGGAACGACAGATGCGCTTTTCATTGTGAGGCAGTTGCAGGAGAAGTACATGGATAAGAGGAAGAAGTTGTTTTTTGGGTTTGTTGATCTGGAGAAAGCATTCAATAGGGTTCCACGCAAAGTATTGACATGGGCATTGAGGAAGTTAGGAGTGGAGGAATGGTTGATCAGAGTAGTGATGGCAATGTACAAAAGAGCGCGCACAGCTGTAAGGACGAAGGACGGGAACAGTAGTGAGTTTGAGGTGAAGGTGGGCGTGCATCAGGGGTCGGTACTAAGTCCACTACTATTTTTAGCTGTGATGGAGGTGCTGGCTCAGAACGTAAAGGAGGGTTTACCGTGGGAGTTGTTGTATGCAGATGATCTGGTGTTGATTGCGGAAAGTATGGATGGACTGAAGGAAAAGATGAACAAGTGGAAGGAATGTATGGAGGCAAAAGGTCTGAAGGTGAATATCGGAAAGACAAAGGTGATGGCAAGTGGTAAAGCATGTGGTGAGGTGGAAAGAACTTGGAAGTGGCCGTGTGCTGTGTGCAGGAAGGGTGTCGGAGTGAACTTCATTCAATGTACAATGTGTGCTGAGTGGGTTCATCAAAAATGTAGTGGTCTGAGAGGGTCATTTACCAGTGTGGCAGCTACATTCAAATGTAAGGTGTGCACAGAGGGAGCTGCAGATGGAGGAAATGTTGAGTTGGATCTTGGAGACGGCGTGAAGCTGGAAGGTGTGAAAACATTTTGCTACCTCGGAGACATGCTGAATGGAGAAGGTGGATCAGACTCGGCAACGGTTGCTCGAGTGAGATGTGCATGGAAGAAGTTTCGGGAACTTTGACATTCGGGAACTTTGAACTTTGACGTCATTTGACAAGTACAAAACTTCATCCGATGAAGATGAAATTTCTTGAGCATAATCTAGGAATAAATTAGTTTAGAAAACAAATAATGATGACGTCATCGGTCACATGGTTCAACCTCCATATTTGTCCTAAATGGCCGATAAAAAAGTAAATTCGCATAATTGACTTGACATTTGAAGAGGACTTGCATATCTGGTCTCTGACCAATCGAATATTTTTCCAGGTATATTGGTCGGTTGCGTTTGTGGTTCTGTCTGTCTGTCTGTCTGTCTGTTTGTCACCGGCCTACTGGTCACAATTTTCAACCAATCTTCACGAACCTTCACCAAATGGTAGAGTTGGTCAAAAGGTCAACATAGGCCAAAGGTCACCAACTTTTCTAAATTTGTAAAATCCTCAATTTTCATCCGATTGACCTGAAATTTGAAGAGGACTTGCATATCTGGTCACTGAATTCAACCACTAAGTATGTTTGAGGTCAACATAGGCCAAAAGGTCAACATAGGCCAAAATTCTAAAATCCTCAATTTTCATCCAATTGACTTGACATTTGAAGAGGACTTGCATATCTGGTCACTGAATTCAAACACCAAGTATTTTTGAGGTCAACATAGGCCAAAAGGTCAACATAGGCCAAATTTCTAAAATCCTCAATTTTCATCCAATTGACTTTAAATTTGAAGAGGACTTGCATAACTGGTCACTGAATTCAACCACCAAGTATTTTTGAGGTCAACATAGGCCAAAAGGTTAACATAGGCCAGATTTCTAAACTCCTCAATTTTCATACGATTGACTTGAAATTTGAAGAGGACTTGCATATCTGGTCAATGAATTCAACCACCAAGTATATTTGAGGTCAACATAGGCCAAAAGGTCAACATAGGCCAAAAGGTCAACATAGGCCAAGTTTTTTAAATCCTCAATTTTCATCTGATTGACTTGAAAATTGAACAGCATTTGCACATTGAGTCACGAAATAGGGAAACTAACTATTTTTTAGGTCAAAGGTCAACTCAAGGTCAACCTTACAAAATCATCATTTTTCATCTGAAAAGTCGTCACTTTTCTTCCTATTGACCTGAGCTTTGATAAAGATCGTCAGTTTTAATCTTGATGAAATGGACAATTTGCTGTATCAACGGAATTATTTTTACTTTGGGGTGGGGGGCGGATTTTGCAAGTATCGTTCTCCGCATAACGTCTTCTTATTACTTGCAAAATTAAAGATTTTTCAAGTATATTGGTCAGTTGCGTTTGTGGTTCTATTTGTCTGTTTGTCTGTTTGTCTGTTTGTCACCGGCCTACAGGTCGCAATTCTAAACTGATCGTCACGAAACTTCACCAAGTTGTATAGGTCGTCCCAATTGAGAAGCCTATTGTTTTTGGGGTCAAAAGGTCAAAAGGTCAACATAGGCCAAAGGTCACCAACTTTGCCAAATTTCTAGAATCCTCAATTTTCATCCGATTGACTTGAAATTTGAAGACGACTTGCACATCTGGTCACTGCATTCAACCACCAAGTATATTTCAGGTCAACATAGGCCAAAAGGTCAACATAGGCCAAATTTCTAAAATCACCAATTTTCATTTGATTGACTTGAAATTCTAAGAGGATTTACACATATGGTCACTGAATTCAACCACCAACTATTTTTGAGGTCAACATAGGCCAAAAGGTCAACATAGGCCAAGTTTTTAAAATCCTCAATTTTCATCCGATTGACTTGAAAATTGAACAGCATTTGCACATTGAGTCACTAAATAGGGAAACTATCTATTTGTGAGGTCAAAAGGTCAAAGGTCAACTCAAGGTCAACCTTCCAAAATCATTTTTCATCTGAAAAATCATCACTTTTCTTCCTATTGGCCCGAGCTTGATCAAGATTGTCAATTTTAATCTTGATGAAATGGACAATTTGCTGTATCAATGGAATTTTTTTTCTTGGGGGTGGGGGCCGATTTTGCAAGTATCGTGCTCCGCATGACGTCTTCTTGTTTTTGTCTGTTTGTCCGCACAGAATAAATATGATTTTCTCTGCAACCGTTGGTCCGATTGACAGGAAATTTTCACTATAGGTGCAACTCCACCTGCAGAATTTTTTAATGATAATTATGACGTCATAGGTCACGTGGTTCGGCCACCAACTTGGAAAAACCGAAAAACTTTGCACCTCTATATCTCCGAAAGCGCTGAATAGAAAAATTGAGACATGGCTCATTGTAAAGAACTCTCCATGGGGATTAAAATATGTTAATGATGATGCCATACCCTGGTGTTGGGCTAGCGGCTAGGGTGCCGGCTTAGGATCCTAGGATCCTGGGTTCGAATCCCGGTCAATCGCTGAATTAACGCCAGGGGGGTTGACTCAGCCTGTCATCCTTCCGAGGTCGGCTAATTGAGTACCAGTTCACTGGTAATTCCCTGTTGTCGTTAAAGGCGGCAAAAAGGGTTGGCGTCAGGAAGGGCATCCGGCCGTAAAACATTGCTTCAAAAAGGGGACCAAAAAACAACAACCACGGTTCCCGAAAAAGGCCAACCCCCGCTTTGCGGGGAAAAATGGCCTCTAAAGGTGGTTATTTTTAATGATGATGCCATAGGTGCCTCCATTATGATGTCATAATTCGACAAATACAAAACTTCATCCAATCGAGATGAAATTTCTTGAGCATAACATAGGAATAAATTAATGTAGAAAAAAAAATAGATGACGTCATCAGTCACGTGGTTCGGCCGCCATATTTGTTTTAACACAAAAGCCTTAAAAACCACTGAAAATACATCCTGGCGAGGGTTTGCAATCTCTGATTAATCTTTTTCTTGTTTGATAATGTTTGCAGAGTGACATGGCAACACTGATAATTGCCATTATTGAACGATAGAAACCATTTGTCAGACCAGCCTCTAATCAATTACAGGTCAGCAGGAAGTGGCAGAGCAGCTTTCTTATCAATTTGTGATGTACTACTACAGTCAGTGGGATGTACTACTATATGAAACAATTTCGAGTCAAGTCTTCTGCAAAAGTCGAGAGGATTTTCTCGAGCATGGGAGAAGTTGTTTATGTATTATGAGTAAGTTGTTTAGGTGGAATAAAACGGGGTGTAAAACATTGATTTTAGGTATTCCAACCTCCACTGGGAGAGGACGAGGGTTCCATTGACTGTGTAAGGGGATGAAGTTAGAAAGCTAGCATTTGAGGTGGTACTTTGCAAACAGAACAGGATTTTGGTCTGTCTGATTTATGTACAAGGAGTGTGTCGACCTCTTGTTTGGGAGGTCAGGACCATCCCCTTGGAAATATCTGACCTCATATCCTGACTTATTGCATCAATGTTCGTGATAAAATGTCAGCTTTCTGCCATGAATGAGTGGGCGAGAATACAGTGCATTCAGAAAGTATTCAGACCCCTCCACCTTTTTCACATTTTGTTATGTTGCAGTCTTATGCCGAAATCGTTTAAATTCATTTTTTCCCTCATCAATCTACACTCAATACCCCATAATGACAAAGAGAAAACAGGATTTTAGAAAGTTTTGCAAATTTATTAAAAAGAAAAAACTGAAATATCACATTGACAGAAGTATTCAGACCCTTTGCTATGACACTTGAAATTTAGCTCAGGTGCCTCCCATTTCTCTTGATCATCTTTCAGAACAAGAATGTGAAAATTCTTGAGTGGCCCAGCCAAAGCCCAGACTTTAATCCCATTGAGAATCTGTGGAAAGACGTGAATATTCCTGTTCACCGACGCACCCATCCAACTTGACAGAGCTTGAGAAAATCTGCAATGAGGAATGGGGAGAAACTCTCCAAATCCAAATCATGTGCAAAGTTGATATAGACAAACTCAAGAAGATTTGAAGCTGTAATCGCCACCAAAGGTGATTATACGAAATATTGACTCGAGGGGTTGAACACTTGTGTAAATTAGATATTTCTGTATTTCATTTTAAATTATTCTCCAAATTTTTTTTAACTCCACTTTGACATTATGGGGTATTACTTGTCAATCAGTGATGAAAAAAATCTCAATTTAAGTCATTTTAAATCCAGTCTGTAACACAACAAAACTTGAAAAATTCAAGGGTGTGAATACTTTCTGAAGGCCCTGTAATTCCTTATTTGTCTACCTCGACTCAGAAAGAGGATCAAGATGATAAATAGCTCTTGATGGGTTGCCTCGTGACCCTTCCAGGCGAGGTTTTACATACACCCCTCACATTTTTCACGAAAACATACATAGTGTAGCTCATGCTCTCACTCACAATCACATCCTTTTGCTTTACTTACCTCTCCTTCCTCAGTTGCTTCCCATTGTGGGATTGGCACACGTCCGTTGATGTGTGCCGGGGTGAGTCGAAGGCCGAACCAACGCCGTGCTCTATTTCTCTATCTTCTTCTTTTTGGTCTGTGTTTCCTCGGTATGATCCTATCCTGTGTGTGGTTAAATTAAGTCAGACCATAGAAGGGGAATAAGTGCTCAGGGTTATAATCTGTTCTTCTGTGCCTTTCTTGATTGCTTGCTGTGTCTGTATGTATTTGCATTTCACAATTGATTGTTGTGCTTTGTAAATATGTAAATATGTAGCAGAGTAACCGCTCTATGGGTGACCTTGTTCCAAGCATGCAACACGTTCTTCTGACAAACACATTTATTTTGGGTGGTGTATAGGCAACTGACAGCTGCCTCAATTGCTCCCGAAAAAAAAATAACCAACAACCCAGGTTACGTACATGAAGTAAAAATATGCCCATTGTTTACACTTCAAAACACCTCATTGCAGTGGAAAACGTGGGTACAGGAAGGAATACAGCACTGTAAAGGGTGAGGCCTTTTAATACCCTCTCCCTCCTGGAGTGGTTCTACATGATACACTCTCCCTGAATTTGCATCTCCCCCTCACCTTCTCACCTCACCCTAAGACCACTGGCAAAGATAAAACACCCCTATACACTAATTGGGGGTCATGCTGATCCTATGTAGTCTGGATGTAATCAGGCCAGAACTGTCGGAGGAGTAGCGTGACAAACACACACTCGAACAAACAAACACCAATCCGTGAATTATATTAAGGATCTTTTTTACATCCGCCTGTATCGGCACATTCTCTCTTTTGGCTCGCTTTAGTGTGGAAGATTAGATAGACGGGAAGTTCTGCCCCTCCGATTGGCTCCATAATTAGTCAGTACTTAATCAACAGTTCCATTCGGCCGTACATAATAAATAGACGAGTGCACAATTGGCATCACCAACCTACTGGAGGTAATGGTTTTGTAAAAGAGTGAGGACCCTACCAGGTTTGACCGTATCAATCGGCATCCGTAGTTGCTTGCAAACCCAACAAGCCGTAGCCTGCAGGGCCGGAGTTCTGGAGGAGTCAGAGTGGTCCACCTCATAGTTGACTCCAAACCCCGAGTCTGTAACAAGATATACTTCCATCTCTTATTTAATTGTATCAGGGGTAATAGTTACCACATTGATTTTTATGACCTGTATGTAACAACACTTGAGGGATACATTTGGCAAACTAACTGCTTATATTAGTTTGACCCTTCCCTTGTGTGTTAATTGATTAATTTTCCCCGTTTCTTCTTATGTTCTTTTCTCATTTTGTTTTTGTTTTTTCTCCACAGCCTGTGTTAGTTCCTTCCCCATTCTCTGGCCCCTCTGTATTTGCCAACTCCCTTCCCTCCACCTTCCTCCCATTGCTCTGTCAATGTTACCCCTCTGTCATTTATCCCTCTTCAATGAACCTTCATCACTGTTCAAAAAAAATACCAAAAAAACAAGTTACACAAATAAGCAAGACTAACTCAAATAAAAAATATTTTCAACTTTTACCTCCGCCACCGAAGGTGGACGGAGGTTATGTTTTCCCCGTCTGTCTGTCTGTCTGTCCGTCTATTTGTGAGCAGGATATCTCCAAAGGTTTTGAACACATTCGGATGAAACTTGGGGTAGAGGATGGGTATGTGACAAGGCCGAATTGATTCGATTTTGATGAAGATCCGGTTCCAGATAAGAGAATTTCTATGTGATTCTTCACCATTGAGTGACAGGGCCAAAAACGATATATAGCTCAATATTTTAAAAAGTTATGAATGAATTATGACTAAACTTGGTGGATGAGTTGCGTAGGTGACAAGAACAAGTTGAATAGATTTTGGTCAATGCCCTGATGCAGATTCAGCCTATCAGTGGGATACAAACGTAAACTGTTCCGCTTGGCGGAGGCATGCACTCTAGGAATGGCTGTTCTTGTTCATCATGTTTTAAGTAAAATATTTTTATTTTGTGATACTGTAATGCTTTTTTAAATACAGGAATTGTACCTAAATGCATGAGCTTTGAGGGGGTGGATATTGTCAAGGAGAGGAAGATGCATGAACTCAAAGAAATGAAGGAAGCCTTACGGTATGTACTGTGGGTCATGTAAATTTGGCCTTTTTTTTAGTTCCCCATCCAGAAGGGACTAAAGGTTTGCTCTCCGTCTGTCTGTCTGTCCGTCCATCTGTCTGTCTCACCTGTGGTCTTCTGCACTTTTTCCATAACCTTTAACATATTCAACTGAAACCTGGTACATTGCTTTATTATGATAAGTTACAGAACAAGTTTGAGTTTTGGGGCTTTTCAGCAATTTTCATGGAGTTCTCATATACTAGGGCATGCCCGTACTATATCTATATCTAAAATTATATCCCCCCCCCTCTATTTACATGAAATGGTTTGGTCCAAAGCGAACGGCTTGCGAGTACGGTGACAATCCCCCCCCCCCCCCCCCCCTCTATTTACATGAAATGGTTTGGTCCATTCGCAAAGCCAAAGCGAACGGCAGTTACGAATCGCAGTTACGATGAATCGCAAAGTAGTTTTAATTAGTTTTAAAACATAGCTTAACGCCAACATAGTTTGCCAACGTGAAATAAATGAATACGCTCTCAAATGTGCCGTCCGAGGCAGAGTCTGTTCGCCACGTTCGGCACACGTGATAACTCGCTGCTCTCTGATTGGTTGAATCGTTTTTTGGACATAGCTCGGTAACTACTTGTCCGATTAATATGAAACCTTGAAAAGGCACATCCTCGGGTCCCCAGCAATATACCTGGCAAGTTTCAAGTATATCGGACCGGTAGTTGTCGAGAAACAGCGGTCGCATACACACACACAGACAGAGATTAGTGGAATTATAGATAGATTACAAAGAAATTTTTAAACTGAGAAATATCACATTATTATGTATGGGTCAGTTTTCAGCTGCCCTGGCTCCAACACTGCTTTACACCCATTGGCTGGACAGCTGGCCTGACTTCACCCCACTGCTTTACACCCATTGGCTAGACAGCTAGGTTGACTCCACCCTAAATGAAACAGCACAGATATTCAGGCCTTAGGCCTGGGTGTTCGTCTCTGGCCCAGTGCAATTCCAATGATCCCAGGTATATAACCACGATATATTATATACTAGCAAAAGTTCCAGACGTTGCTGGGTAACAATGAGTCGCTTCCTGACGGGAATATGAAGAGAAGGGGGGGGGGGGGAGAGGAGGGAGGGAGGGGGGGGGGAGAGGAGGGAGGGAGGGGGGGGGGGGTTAGGAGGAGTTTCCAAGCCAAGGCATATTTGAATAGGCCGAAATAAAATGGCGGCTTAAGAACCCAGCCAGTGGCAGTGGGCTGACGAAGATGGCGTACCGCCATATTGGTAAGGCTTTTTCGGGTTTTTCTTAAGAACACCTCCATACTCATCTTCAAAAAGGGTGTTATAACACACCCAAACACCGAGTTTTCATCATTGCAATCTGTTGGAGGTCCAGGTGTATACATGCAAAGTTTGGGGCCACTAGGTTTCATGATTTTGGAGTTATGTAGGAGACAGACAGACGGACAGACACTGCCTTTTATTATTATAGATGCACATAAGCTGTGCACATGCTTTTTTCATGTATGTACATCAGGTTATTTTTTTCATTATCATTTTCGGCACTGAACGAGGCATTTTGCACCGCCCAAATAAAAGGATGTGTTTACTGATATTCCATGAAACTTGGTAGGGGACATTTATTGCAATGCAATTGTCGCTCTTGTTTATTTATACACCGTCGAAGCTTGTAGAAGAGCTAGAATTAGTGCACTGAACAGATCAGGACTCAACAGGCCAAAAATAACAGTTGAGAGAGGGGGGGAACACCAACAGCAGAGTTCAAGATAGAGGACAAACAATGGGTGTGGGGAGGAATGAGGGGGCAGGAAGAAGAAAAAAAAGAACCGCCTTTGGAGGCCATTTTTCCCCGCAGAGCAGGAGAGGATGCAAATTGAGTGGACAAGATGGATACAGAAGGAAACTCTCAGGAGGGAATATTGGAAATTTGGAAGGACGAAGAGGGTAGAAAACATCATGGTTGTTGTGGATTGCGGATGATCTAAGATGGTGGTGAAGAGCTTGTCTATTGAAGACCTGGAGAGAAGAATGAGATTGAAGAGAAGGTAGAAGTTTGTTCCATGGGTGGGAGAAAAGAGGAACGCATGAGTTCTCCTTTCTGGTCTTGCACCCTCTGCTCTTTCCAAGCTTTGTCTCCCCCAGGTTTCTGCAGGGCACATACGGTCAGCCATCAACCCCCTTCTGGTTAGACTACCTATAGCCCAGGATCACTGCTCACATATACTCATTCGTTCCTCTTTTCTTCGGCTCACATATACTTCCGCTTCCGGTCCGCTCGAGCAAGGAGGCTTGCTTCGATCTCTCCACAGCATCGAAGTCCTTTCCAAGGGTGTGGTGCTGACGTGGCCCCCGCAGCTGTGATGCCCCCCCCCCCACTACCCCCCCCCCCCCCCCCCCCCCCAGAATTTCCATGTTTTAAACGTTTCCCAGTGTGTACCCTGGATTAGAATAGGTGCACCGTATCCCTGCGTGTCGTAAGAGACGACTAAGAGGGTTGGCGTCAGGAAGGGCATCCGGCCATAAAAACATAGCCTCAAAAAGAGAACCATGACAATTACAACTACATATGGGCAGGGTACAGCCCGAAGTGGAGATCGGTTTCTGAGGTTTGGGACATGGAATGTAGGGACAATGACAGGGAGATCAGGAGAAATGGTGGAAGTATTGGTCAGAAGAAGAGTGGACATATGCTGTGTGCAAGAGACGAGATGGAAGGGAAGTGGTGTGAGAATGGTGAAGGGTAGGCAGGGACAGAAATACATGTTTGTGTGGCAAGGGTGCCTGGAGGGCGTGAATGGTGTTGGTGTCCTGTTTTCTGAGGAGTTTGCAGACAGTGTGGTGAGTGTGACTAGAGTGAGTGATAGATTGATGATGGTGAAAATGATGATTGGTAAGCTCTTGGTGAACGTCATCTCGGGATATGCTCTGCAGGTTGGTCGGAGCGATGAAGAGAAGGACAAGTTCTCGTGTGCAATAGAGAAGCTGATGGAAAACGTGAAAGATGAGGAAGTTGTTGTGGTAGGAGCAGACCTAAATGGACATGTGGGAAGGAGTATGGACGGTTTTGAGGGAGTTCATGGGGGTTACGGATATGGTGTGAGAAATGGAGAAGGTGAAAGGATTTTGGAGTTTGCTGATGGAGCTGATTTGTTGATTTGTAATACTCAGTTCCAGAAAGAGGATAATAAGCTTGTTACATACACGTCAGGTGGGTCGACGACAACCTTTGACTACATGATGGTGCGTAGGTGAGGTAGGGGGCACCTCCAGGACACAAAGGTGATCCCGGGGGAGGAGGCTGTTTCACAGCACCACTTGGTTGTCTGCGACATGAGGGTGAAAGGTGCGAGGAGAGCTCGGCGGGTGAAGTACCAACCGAGAATGAAGGTGTGGAGGTTGAAAGAGGTGACAGTAAGGGAGGCATTAAAAGAGAGGCTGAGTAGGGTGGAGGATGATGTGGTTGAGCTTGAAAGTGGTTGGATGTCAATGAAAGCTAGTTTGTTGGGAGCCGTTGGTGAGGTATGTGGATGGACAAAAGGACCACCGAGGCACTCGCAAACATGGTGGTGGGATGATGAAGTTGGAAAGAGGATTGACGAGAAGAGGAAGAAGTTCAAGGAGTGGCAGAAGGCGAAGGGTACGGGAGCAGAAACAGCAGAGCATGAAAGTTATAAGGCAGCCAAGAAGGCTGCAAAGAAAGAGGTAGCAAAGGCGCAGGAGGCATGTAGGAAAATGTTTGGAGAACGCTTCTATTCGGAAGAGGGTCAGAGAGCAGTATTCAGGATTGCAAAGCAGATAGCGAAAGAGAGGTGTGATCTGATGGGGGTGAGTTGCTTGAAGGATGAAGTGGGACAAATCGTTGTGGACCCAGATGGAATTAAAGGAAGATGGAAAAGATATATGGAAATGCTGTTGAATACAGAGAATGAATGGGATGGCAACATAGAGAGTAACCTAGTTTTAGGACCGGCAGAGAAGATAACTGAGAAGGAGGTTGAGGAAGCGATAAAAGCAATGAAGAGTAGAAAAGCGAGAGGGCCGACGGGAGTTGTGGGAGATATGTTGAAGGCAGCAGGAAGTTGGGGTGTGAAGAGAATAACAGAGATCTGTAATCTGGCCGTGAAAGAAGGCCGCATTCCAGTGGATTGGGAACTGAGTACCCTCGTCCCTCTATACAAGGGGAAAAGTGACCCTCTAGATTGTGGGTCATACCGAGCGATAAAGTTATTGGAGCATGGAATGAAGGTATTGGAAAGGGTGTTGGAGAGGAGGATAAGGAAGAAAGTGAAGAACGACGAAATGCAGTTTGGATTTATGCCAGGAAGAGGATCGACAGACGCGCTTTTTATTGTGAGGCAGTTGCAGGAGAAGTACATGGAGAAGAGGAAGAAGTTGTTTCTTGGGTTTGTTGATCTGGAGAAAGCATTCGATAGGGTTCCACGCAAAGTATTGACATGGGCAATGAGGAAGTTAGGAGTGGAGGAATGGTTGATCAGAGTAGTGATGGCAATGTACAAAAGAGCGCGCACAGCTGTAAGGACGAAGGACGGGAACAGTGGTGAATTTGAGGTGAAATTGGGAGTGCATCAGGGGTCGGTACTAAGTCCACTACTATTTGTAGCAGTGATGGAGGTGCTGGCTCAGAATGTAAAGGAGGGTTTACCGTGCGAGTTGTTGTATGCAGATGATCTGGTGTTGATTGCGGAAAGTATGGATGGACTGAAGGAAAAGATGAACAAGTGGAAGGAATGTATGGAGACAAAAGGTCTGAAGGTGAATATCGGAAAGACGAAGGTGATGGCAAGTGGTAAAGCATGTGGTGAGGTGGAAAGAACTGGGAAGTGGCCCTGTGCTGTGTGCAGGAAGGGTGACGGAGTGAACTCCATTCAATGTACAATGTGCGCTGAGTGGGTTCATCAAAAATGTAGTGGTCTGAGAGGGTCATTAACCAGTGTGGCAGCTACATTCAAATGTAAGGTGTGCACAGAGGGAGCTGCAGATTGAGGAAATGTTGAGTTGGATCTTGGAGATGGCGTGAACCTGGAAGGTGTGAAAACATTTTGCTACCTCGGAGACATGCTGAATGGAGAAGGTGGATCAGACTCGGCAACGGTTGCTCGAGTGAGATGTGCATGGAAGAAGTTTCGGGAACTGAGTGGCGTGCTGATGAGGAGGGGAGTGTCGTTGAAGCTGAAGGGAAAGGTGTATGCTGCATGTGTGAGAAGTGTTATGATTTATAGGAGCGAGACATGGGTAATGAACATAGAGCAGCAACGAAGGGTGGAAATGCTAATGGTTCGATGGATGTGCGGAGTATCGTTGAGAGAGAGGAAGACAAATGATGAATTGCGAAAAATGATGGGAATAGAGCCTATGATTGATGTTGTGAAGAGGAACAGGTTGAGATGGTTTGGTCATGTGTTGAGGAAGGATGAAAGTGACTGGTTGAGAAGAGTGATGGAAATGAATGTAGAAGGAAGTAGAGGACGGGGAAGACCGAGAAAGACTTGGCTAAAGATGGTGGAAGAAGAAATGCGGGCAAGGGGGTTAACAAGGAGAAATGCAGAAAATAGGGCAAGATGGAGAAGATTGTCATGGGGACCGCAAGGCTAACCCCCGCTCTAGCAGGGAAAATGGCCTTAAAATGCAGGTTGTTGTGTTGTTGTTGTTCCTCTTTTATTCTGCCCATGGAACCAACTTCCACCTTCTCTTCAATCTCACTCTACCCTCCAGGTCTTCAAGAAAGCTGTTCACCACCATCTTAGATCAACCCCAATCCAAAACAATGATGTTTTTGATGCTTGTTGTCCTTCCAAATTTCCAATGTTCCCTCCTGAGAGTTTCCTTCTGTATCCATCTTGTCCACTCAATTTGCATCCTCTCCTGCCCCTCATCTCCCCTACCCCTATTCTGAGCTGGCAAACACCTTTAAAAAATAAACCCTTGCAGTATATATGCACAAGATAAAGGGAAATGCTTAGATTTATGCTGCACACAAGGGAAGTCTGATGTGCTATGATGCACGTGAAGTAGACCTTCGGGTATATGCACAGAGGTTTTTCAGCTTTTATGAAAAATAACCATGCATGGAAGCCTTAGGGTGTGTGTGGATGCAAGCCTTAGCGTGTGTTTGGGGAGAGCCATAGGTGCACTTTGGATAAGTCTTTGGGTGTACACCGCTATTTGTGTTTCGGGCAGAAACAGAGTGTGCATGGTTGGAAGCCTCAAAGGTTGTGCGTGGAAACTTAAGCCTGATTTAAATTTAACCATTGGATGCAGTGATTGGGCCTCGGAGGCCCACAAGGATTTTTTTTGTTGCAAAAACTATGCTGTACAATTATTTTTTTGGGATTGAGCCTCATTTTCACCGACTTTCATGTTTTTACACAAAATTCAGTGACATAAATAAATAAAAATTTCATTCAGGCTTGTGGGAAGATCTTCATTCTTCACTAAAACCTGAAAATCCCACACAAATGCAGGCCTGGGGCCTTCGAGGCCCTGCATAAATGTTGTTGTACTACTATGTTATATCATTATTTTCTTGATATGAGCCTCATTATATGCTCCTATAACTTGGTTGCAAATAATTCAGTGACAAAAATATGAAAATGTAAAAACGTTACACGAATACATTTGTGGGGCCTCCGAGGCCCAATGGCTGCATAGGTGTAGGATTTTTGACAGTTGTGGACATATATACATTCTAAATAAAAGGATTAGTGAATCATATTTCTTGAGCAAATACTCCTCCATGAGCCTCAACGGTTTCGAGAAAAAAAAAGTTGAAAAACCAAGAACAAAAAAATGTTTTTGCAAAAAAAATAAAAGGGATTCATTACTTGTATGGGATTCTTCCAACTAATAGGATCAATGATTCACATTTTGTGAGCAAATACACATCCATGATCATCGACTTGGATTGAAAAAGGATATTAAAGAAAAAAAATCGAGAACATTTTTTTTTTTAACATTACACGAATACATCCGTTGGGCCTCCGAGGCCCAATAGTTGCATTTATGTAGGATTTTTGACGCCTGCATCTAAGGGTTAATGGGATTTTGATTTGGCACAGCCTTGGAGGGAATTGGTCCCTGGGCTGCGGAATTGGGACCAGGAGAGGTCAACGGGATCGGCCTCGTGTAATATTTGCCCCTTTCAAAATTGGGTTATGCCCGGCAGCTAGGGGGCTGTACTGGCAATATTTGGACGTGAGGTCTGACCATGGGTGTCGTGGTACAACCCGGAGCCCACAGGCGGTCTGGTGGAGTGTGGCGTTCCTTGTCCATCGGGGTGCCGCCCGAGCGAGTGTCGCGGCCCGACAGGGTCTCCGGACCCTGGTGGGGGATGAGACCTCCAGGGGGCCGAGGTGGTTTCTCACAGGCACCTGGTATGGGGTATCATGAGGACCACTAGGGGGGGGAGGTGTTGTGGGCCGCGCTTTGGTGGCGGCACCACGAACGGCCAACAAGGGCCCAATGTGGTGACTGCCCAGGCATGCGCCCTGGCAGCCTCTGCCTGAGACTCTGGGACAGCCAGCGTGTGATGACCTGCCATGCTGTGCTGGTCTATGGACGTGGGTCGAACCGCATGGACAGGGATGGATAATAGCCCACCGGACAACCATTGGAGCATCTGTGGAATGTGATGGTGTGAGCATGGTCTTCCACAGATGATCTGTCATGACTTGTGGACTCTCGGCTTGGGAAGAGAGCCATAGGATTGATTGGGAATTTGGAATGAGCCGAGCATACGGGTCATGCTCGGCTGGCAAGTTTATTGAGAAGCGCCCTTCTTTGGTGAAAATAGTGATATGTTGAAAAATTGGCACCGGTAATTTCAGGGTTAGATGCAAAATTTTGGGAGAATTTTGTGAGGCCGTGGTGGACACTGAAACCAGTGACGCCATTATTGATCCAGGTGTGTTAGACCAAAGTGTTGGAGGCTTGGACCAAAATGGATAGAGTAGTAGGACACAGCCTTCAAGTGGCTGCGGAGGCTTCGGCGCCAATATTGGTATGCGGTGTTGTATGGATGGAGTTGGGCAGTCTGGAGGTCAACGTGGTGCTATGGGTGGCTGAGGTGTGCCGACCATGTCTTCTTGGATTGAGTCTCCTGGGGGAACATGGCTGTCAACTGGACCTTGGGTGTGGTCAAGTGTGGGTGTGCACTGTGGGGCTGCATTTGGCTGGACTGGGGGATGTGAGAGGTGCAGGGGATGTGATGTGGATGCCATGCACTGTTACCGTGCCCCTCAGGTCCGAGGCCTTGGGAATGGTAGAGTTGGCAGCAGGTGCTCACCACATTGGCCAGCTGGGGCTGGTGGAGCCGTGTTCCTCGCAGGGGGCTGAAGGATGGATGGTGGGTCGTGCCCTTATGGACACTCGAGGGCTATGTTGGCGTTTTGGCTGCTCAGCTTACCCGACAGCCCTTGCAGGTAGAGGGACGGAGCTGTCGTAGCCAAAAGTCATAGTGTAGTAAAGGTCACCGGAGGAGGCGGATCCACATGCCTGCCAGTACAGTCGGATAAAAAGGAAATTTGGAGAAATGGATTGGTCCAATGGGACAAATTTGGTATTAGGTAGGGTGGATGGCACTCTTGGACCCGACCTACCTGCACTTAAGGTAAGCGGCCTTCATGTTTACTGTCCCAGGGCTTCGGTTCTTGCTCATAAATTGGGACGTGAGTAATTTGGAATGGGGGCGTGTGAGAATAATGACATGGTCGGTGAGGGGATCTGAGTCTCTGCTACAAAGTGTCTTGTGGGTGGCATTTGTTTATGTGTAGAGGTTTTGTGTTTTTAAAGGGTCGTAAGAAAGGATTGTGATGTGATTGAAGTGTGAATATGGGAAATTCACATGTAAGCAGGCCATGGCAGTATCTTTTTATTGAAATATGTGTTGAGGATTGAATGGCAGCGGGGGAGGAAATGTTACTACGGATTTTGTGGGTGGGGAAGGTGTGTGTGTCCGCAGGTACGGATCAAGCTCTGGAGGAGCGGTGACTGTGCCCCCCCCCCCCCCCCCGATGTAATTTGCCCACGAGTGGTGTCTGGCAATTGGAAACCCGTCTGGGGAGGGCGCCTTGAGGTATGGAGACCCCTGGTGACCTTGGCAGCTATGTGAGCCTGAGGCAAAGGAGCCTGGTGTGGAGACCTTCCCGGCGGGACGACAGCTAAGGAGCTGCTTGGCTGTCACAGGGCCGAGAATTGAAGGGGGTGGGGAGGGATTGGTGGTGAAGAAGTTGCAAGTCGGGCACTTGCTTTTGGGACTGCGGGCACCACAGCCTGAAGCGCCCCCACCATCATGCTTGTACGGTACCTCCCCACTGCCTAGTTGAGGATCACACATGTGTTATGACATCGAAGCCATGGTCTTGCAGGGGGGTGAAATAAGTGCTTTGATGATTATTGCAATGTGTGTGAATGATTATTGGGTTTAGTGTGAGTGCACTGGGGAAGATCCACCATGCCATGTCACTCACCTATATCACCAGGACAGGGGCCGCGGAAATCTGGGAAAATTGGGATGGCTCTGCAGGTAACTTTGGGTATTGTGGCATCCACTGGGGGACGTGGTCTTTAGAGGAACCCAGGCTTGTACAAATGTTCTTGAATTTTATTAAGGTTTCGTGGTTAAGGTAGAATTTGTGTTTTGACATTTTTCTTATCGCCCCAGGAGTTAGGAGCGCGGACACAAGAGTTTTAAATATTTGAAATGTTGGGAAGGGGTGTAGAACATTAAGGTGAACAGATAAGTTAGCTATGGCTTGTTTCCCACAGCCCCTCCTAATTTATTTCATAGGCTAATTAAGTGTGAGTCAGTAAGTGTTAAGGCTGGAACGGTAATGCCTGCAGTGAACCTTGCAGGAGCTACGGTTCCAGGGGGCAGGGGGGGCTGTGTTACATTCATGGGGGTAGCTCATGAAATACTTTAGGCCAGGTAGGATTGTATAGTGTAGTGTGCTCCATATGTCGTGTAGAAACCCTCCCTCTTGTAACTAAATAGGCCCGCATGTCCGGTAAGATTGTATGTGTCTCCATGGTGAGGGGTGGAGCTATGCTAATTAGTTAGGATATAAGGAATAATCCCCTGTATGTAAATTGACCTTGTGGTTTTCCCTTCGTTCCTTATGAGATCTGCAACACCAGCCATGCACTCCGCACCTAAATTAAATAACACTAAATAAAAGCTACCGGATTTAGACATTTAAACACTGCCACTGACGCTACCAGCCGAGTCATCGCAAGGGCCAGCAAGAGGGGCCGTGTGGCCCCGCCCCGAGAGGTGATGATTGGTCAGGGCGATGGACTGCTACGATGGACTCTTTGATTGGAGCACGCATGGACGTCATCATATGACGTTCAAGCACCAGGGACAAAAAGGCGAAGCGGTCACCATTTTTTACTGCCTTGGTTTCGACGTTCGTGGCAGACGGTCGGAGTTTGTGTGCTGTCTCTTGTTCTTATTCAATACAAGCTGTCGCAGTTTGTACTCTGTGGACTCTGGGGGGCATTTCGGGCAGTTGCAGTTCGTGCACACTCTGGGCGGACGCATCCTTGTCTTGTCTCACCTCGGTGCTTTGTGGTGCTGACGGATAGGAAGGAGCGAGGGCCTGCTCGCTTCACGTTCAGTGGCTGGGGGTGAATGGACTTCGCGCCAAGGCGTGTTTCCCGTGCAGGGACGCGGGACCTGAGACGACACCAGACGTCACGGACGCCAGCGGAGTGCAGGCAAACGCACCACACACACACATTTTAATGCTTTTATTTATTACCCTGTGCTCGTGAAGCAAAAAGTGGGGTTAAGCATTCTTGTACGTACATGTGCCGTATGTATGCCGTGCATGTCTGCATTTTAAAAATTCATTTTCTCGGCAACCGTTGGTCCGATTGACATGAAATTTTCACCATAGGAGCGCCTCCTCCTGTATAATATTTTAATGATTATGGAGTCATAGGTCACGTGGTACAGGCACCATCTTGGAAAAACTTCGCACCTCTATATCTCTGAAACCACTCAATGGAAAAAATTGAGAACTGGCTCATTGTCAACTACTCCCTATGGGGAATAAGATATGTTAATGATGGTCATCAGTGCCTTCGCTATGACGTCATAATTCGACAAATACAACACATCCATCCGATCATTATTTTAAAATTTTCAGCAACTGCTGGTCTGATGGACATGAAATTTTCACCATAGGAGTGCCTCCTCCTTTAGAATATTTTAATGACAATCATGACGTCATGGTACAAGGCCAGGTGGTACAAGCACCATCTTGAAAAAAACCCTTTCCCGGGAATCCCGAAAGTTCGCTAGCGACTCCCGTTCGACAACGTTCGATTCCGAACTCGGAGCAACTCGGCTTTCTTGTCCGACTCACTCGCTCCACCCACTTTCTTTTTTTGTCCCCCGTCGCACAGCGTAGCGAAAGGGGGACTATGGCTTTCCCCTCCGTCCATGTGTCCGTCCGTCCGTCCGTGCGTGCGTGTTTGCGTGCGTGCGTGTTTGCGTGCGGGCGTAAGTGAAGGACCGCATTCAAATTTGGTGTGTGGGTGCAACCCACGTCAAAATCCAAGATGGCCGCCGCCATGTATGTCTGATGCCATGTATGTCTGAACCTTGTGAGATCTTGAAAAATAAGCGAAGTACCAACTTCTAATCTGGTGTGTGGGTGTATCTAGGCATAAGGAAGAACGCTATTGAAAATTGGGTCGCCACGTCAAAATCCAAGATGACCGCCGCCATGTATGTCTGAACCTTGTGAGCGAAATATCTCGAAAAATAAGCGAAGTACCAACTTTTAATCTGGTGTTTGGCTGTATCTAGGCACAAGGAAGAACGCTGTTTAAAATTGGGTCGCCACGTCAAAATCCAAGATGGCCGCCGCCATGTATGTCTGAACCTTGTGAGATAAATATCTTGAAAAATAAGCGAAGTACCAACTTCTAATTTGGTGTGTGGGTGTATCTCGGCATAAGGAAGAATGCTATTGAAAATTGGGTCGCCACGTCAAAATCCAAGATGGCCGCCACCATATATATGTCTGAACCTTGTGAGCGAAATATCTTGAAAAATAAGCGAAGTACCAACTTCTAATCTGGTCTGTGGGTGTATCTAGGCACAAGCAAGAAGGCTGTTTAAAATTGGGCCGCCACGTCAAAATCCAATATGGCCGCCGCCATGTATGTCTGAACCTTGTGAGATGAATATCTTGAAAAATAAGCGAAGTACCAACTTCTAATTTGGTGTGTGGGTGTATCTCGGCATAAGGAAGAACGCTATTGTAAATTGGGTCGCCACGTCAAAATCCAAGATGGCCGCCACCATATATATGTCTGAACTTTGTGAGTGAAATATCTTGGAAAAATAAGCAAAGTACCAACTTCTAATCTGGTGTTTGGGTGTATCTAGGCAGAAGGAAGAACGCCATTGAAAATTGGGTCGCCACGTCAAAATCCAAGATGGCCGCCTCCATGTATGTCTGAACCTTGTGAGCGAAATATCATATCATAGCATGTTTTCTGCGTCTTCCACTTTGTCAACTCACATCACTTCACCGACGGGGGACCTAGGCGTAACGCTTGTTCCCCCTCTTCTTCTTCTTCGTCATTCGCTTCCCGATCCGGTTTCCTGTTTCTTTTAACATTAACTTTTTTACCTTTTGAAAACAGTTCATGAACAATAAACCTTTTGAAAACAATACTAGTACATGGAATCAGCAATATTTATAGTTGATGCAAACCACCACAACGGAAGTGACGTATCCGTAACATTAGGGTGTGCTATGTGCATATATGTATAAACCTTAGTATATGCTACGTGTATATGTATAAACCTTAGGGTGTGCAATGTGTATATGTATAAACCTTACTGTGTGCTATGTGCATATCTATAAACCTTAGGGTGTGCAATGTGTGTGTGTGTATATACCTTAGGGTGTGCTATGTGTAGATGTATAAACCTTACTGTGTGCTATGTGCATATTGTAGTAAGTTCAGGAATCTCCTTTAATCAAGTGGTTTATTAAAGATGATACCAAGCTCTCACAGAGCACACGGCCATCATGACGAGCCGCCATCAACCACTGAAACTACGCCCCCAGACGTCACTACGCAGTACGTAGTACCAATCACAACATCTCCCTTTCATTGAAATTATTATGTTTGTATGCAACAAAACACTACGAAACTAAATCAAAATAATAAACACAATCAGACACAACTTGAACCACACATAGATGGGATCTGGGGTTACTGTTATAACTCTTAACCAAAATGTAATTACTGCTCAGTATGATTAGCTAAAACAGAGAAAACACAGAATCATTCCAATCAACGCATTGTCTCTGCACCAATATTACAAGGGCTGATTTCTGGTGGTCGTTATTCACTATCACGATATCTCGATGGTTTTCGAATCACACGGCCTGATCTGGTCGAGTACGGAGAGTTGTCCGGCCTTGTTGTCTCAGCACTCTCGTCATCCTTGGAGCTGGAGCAGCCATTAGTTTCCATTGCTGAAGTGTCGTTGTTGAAATGTACGTGTCGAGCAGTTGGTAGACTTTGATGTGTTGGTTGGGTCAGTTCGTCCTTCCACTTTGCGCCACAATCGGGTGGATGAAGTTCACGCAAATGTGCCCTGGTTCTTCGAAGATGCGTCCCGTAAGGCGTCTGTACTATATACGAGCGGGGTTCATCACAGCGAGCCACAACTTTCCCGGGGTACCATTGGTGCGTGTCCTTGTTCAGAATCCGAACCCGATGTCCAATAGCCAATTCAGGTAATTGCGGCCCAGCCGTTCTGTTGTATTGCTTCGCCATCCGGTCTCCACGTTCCTTCAATCGTTCCTGAATTTCCTGATGCCTTTGTTGTGCAGGAACCAACATACGACTTGGTAGGTTGGTGCGTATGGGCCGGTTGAACAGCATTTCGCTTGGACTTGGGAGGTGGGAATCTACAGGTGTGCACCTCAGGTGTTGTAGTGCAATATCTATGTCACTCCCTGATCTAATACACTTTTTGATCGTTCTTCACTGTTTGAACTTGTCTCTCAACCAATCCATTACTGCGTGGATACCTCGGCGATGTTGTCGTGTGTTTTACATTCCATTTGGTACACATATCACGGTACGGCTTACCCACATATTGAGGTCCATTGTCCGATATGATCTCCAGAGGTGGGCCGAACATACTGAAACATTCAGATGTGGCCTTGGCTACTGCACTGCTCGTCGTGTATTCCATTCTCTTCGCAACTGGGTACTTGGTGTAATAATCCGTCACCAAGAGGTAGGTCTGCCCATGTAGCTCACACATATCACTGGCTACCTTTGTCCATGGTACCGCTGGTATCTCATGAGCTATCATAGCCTCATGCCTTTGTTCTGGTTGGTTCTCTTGACATGCCTTGCATGTTCTGACAGCTCTCTCAATGTCCAGATATATACTTGGCCAGTAAACACATTCGCGTGCTAGACGTTTTGTCTTTTCGATCCCCATGTGCGCCTCATGGAGCTGGTCGAGGATATCCTTCCGTAGCTGCTCTGGAATTAGGACCTGTCGACCTTTGAAGAGAACACCGTCACAAGTACCAATTTCATCACGGTATGGCCAGTACGGACGTAGGTCCACAGGCAGCTCTGTAATCCTAGCAGGCCACCCTCGATGAACAATGCTGCAATGCTCGAAAGGTTCTATCAGCCTGTCCACACTCTCCGAGTTGGTCCTGTTTCCTTGAGCTGAAATCAATGAGGTCAAAGCGATAATGATCTTCCACATCATCAAGCTCAATACCATCTACACGTGTGTCCAGCTGCAGTTCCTGATTGTTCTCTGGGTTCGGTAGCCTCAACAGCATGTCTGATAGCGTCATCTCACGGCCGGCCTTATACTCCAGATCAAAATCGTAGCCTTGGATTTTCACAAGAAGGCACTGAAGCCATGGAGAGGCGCTTGTAAGCGGTTTGCTGATGATCATGACCAATGGATTGTGGTCTGTGTATACCTTGAAGCGTTTACCAAACACATAAGTATGGAACTTCTGTATGCCAGCAACAAGGGCCAGGGTTTCTCGTTCAATGTTTGAATATGCAAACTGAGTGGGTGTCAGAGTACGTGACGCAAAAGCAACAGGCTTGTCATCCTGCAAAAGGCATGCACCCAGTCCCTTCTGTGACGCATCTACTTCCAAAACTGTCCCCTTGTCATGATGATAGTATGTTAGACAGGCGTCTGCATCAACACTCTGTTTCAGTTGCTCAAATGCAAACTGATGGTCTTCCTGCCACATGAATGGCACTCCATTCTTCAGTAAATCTCGGAGGGGTGCCACTTTATCCGCAAAGTGGGGAATATGTGGTGACAGTTCATCAGTCCAATGAATCGGCTCAAGTCTTCCTTGTCCTGCGGTGACAGCATCTTCCGGATGTCGCAGATCTTCCCAGGATCAGGTGAGATTCCTTGTTTGCTGTAGATCGAGCCGAAGAAGTTGATACGGTCAGTCTTGATGATACATTTTAAAGAGTTGAAAACCAGACCCTCTCTTCGTGCTACTTTCATCAGGTTCAGAAGATTACGATCATGCTCCTCTTCAGTTCGGCCTGATACTGCCACATCATCGGAGATACCAATACAACCTGGTGCTTGCTCGAGTATGCGGTCCATGGCTTGCTGGAACAGATCCTGGCTGACACATAACCCAAATGGCAATCTCCTGAAGCACCAGCACCCAAAAGGTGTGCGGAATGTGGTCAAATCCTGGCTTTCGTCATCCAGATACACAGCCCAATAACCAGCCCGAGCATCTAATTTTGAGAATAATGTGGCGTCAGCAAATTCTGGGTTCAGCTCGTCTAATGTCGGTATTTTATGTGGACACCTCTTCAGCCAAGAGTTCAGGCGTTTCGGATCGAGACATACTCTTAAGCTCCCATCTTTCTTTACACTATTACAGATGGAAGAGCACCAATCCGTATGATAGTCCACTTTCCTGATGATACCCTGTTTTTCCATTTTCATTAGTTCCTCCTTCAACTTCCCTTTGATGTGAACACTACACTTCTTTGGTGCGTCAATCGATGCCTTTGCATCAGGCTTTAGATGAAGCCTCACTTTTCCTTTAAAATTCCCAATGCAGTCAAACCTGTCCGGGAACAGCCTTTTCAAATCATCCACGGAATTCACCTTGTAGGCCTGTTCCTCATGGCGCATTGGTTTCGGAATCCTTGATGCTGTAGGTGCAGCCTTCAGCAATGTCCTCCGTTGCCCAGCAATGCTGCTTATGGTGACGATGTTGAGCCGTTCACACGCTGGTAGTCCAAGTACTGCAGGTCCAGGTACTTCAACCACATAGAACCTGTACTTGAACCAATCTGAGTCTTTATATCGACACAAAAGCTTGAGGATTCCATGACGCTTGATCTCACTGCCATTGTAAGCAGTGAGCTTGGTCCCACCAAGCGGAGTCAGTTTTGACATCCATTTGTTTCCATACATGTCCTTCACAATACGCATTGGCAAAGTATTCCCTGACGCACCTGTATCCACTTTCAACTGCAGTTTGTATACACCTTTCATATCAGGGCATACAATGTTCAACAATGTGTACACTTCATCCCTCGTCTCCTTCATACACAGTGCGGATACCCTGATCACGTGAAACGGCTTGGTGTGTTCATATGCGTCAGTGTCACTTTCGTAACTGTCTTCATCGCCTTCAGGACAATACCCCGACACTTCATTCACCGAGGTCCCATTATTGTTACTTCCCCGAAGCATACCTCTCAACTTGCTTCTGATGACTCGACAGCCTCTTCCACCCATTGCAGGACGGCGGCTCCACTCGTATCCATCAGCATATCCCGTGCTTCGTTTGGGATTTTCACAACAACGGGCCCAGTGTCCCCGTTCACCACAATACTTACAATAATCATTGTATGCTGGGCAGTTCCGTGGTGGATGTGATAGTCCACACTTTTTGCACTTTTGTCGATGTGTCATGGCATTCACAGACGATGAAGGCCCTTCCATCTTCTGGATGGCCTGCTTTCCGATTACCATTGCTTCGTACTTGCGTCCCTCACTTAAAACCAGGTCCATGTCGTACCCGACCTCCTGGTCGAGCAGATGCTTTTGAAAATCATCATGTGGGGTGCTCGCAACAATCAACTCGATAATCCGTTCCGAGAATTCTGCCTCGGAGAAATTGCACAACCTTCCCTTCCGTCGGCATCGGTTGACGAAATCATCAATGGACTCTCCTTCTTGCTGCCGAAATCTGAATCTTGATGGCCTGTCTGGCTTTAGTATTGATGCCCTCGTCCGACAGCACCAAGTTCATTCGTTGCTTGAATAACTTGAAGGTCTCCGCCAGGTCCGAGCTGGACCAGTCCATTGTCGGGAACTTCGCCATGTTGAAAAAAACACGGAACGTGCCGCCGTGGTAATCCGCAAAGAAAAACAAGACCAAACTTCAAACTGCTTGTTGATCTTCACGATCCCACGCTGCCACCATGTAGTAAGTTCAGGAATCTCCTTTAATCAGGTGGTTTATTAAAGACGATACCAAGCTCCCACAGAGCACACGGCCATCATGACGAGCCGCCATCAACCACTGAAACCACGCCCCCAGACGTCACTACGCAGTACGTAGTACCAATCACAACACATATGTATAAACCTTAGGGTGTGCAATGTGTATATGTATAAACCTTACTGTGTGCTATGTGCATATGTATAAACCTTAGGGTGTGCTATGCATGTATGTATAAACCTTAGGGTGTGCTATGTGTAGATGTATAAACCTTCGGGTGTGGGTGTGGGTGTGGGTGTGCTATGTGCATATGTATAAACCTTCGGGTGTGGGTGTGCTATGTGCATATGTATAAACCTTAGGGTGTGCATTGTGTATATGTATAAACCTTAGGGTGTGCTATGTGTGTAATCCTTGAGGTGTGTTTGGGAGGAAGCCTGATAATGTGACTATGTGTTCGGAGCAACTTAATTTGTTATCAATACTCCCACGTTTGGATTTATTGTGATTTTAAATTGCGAGGAAGTACAGCACACGATAACGACTGGAGTGAACTGTTGCACTTTCACACGTCTTCTGACAGTCTGTCCAAAGAAGAGTATGATCGTGAACAGCAACAGCGGCTGGAAGCATGCAGATCAATCACAACGTCAGCTTCTCCGTCACCCCAAGATTATATGTGTGGTCTCTCAGAGGCCACTGAGTTGAGCAAGCCTGAGGTATATTTTGTGTTCTTTGGTTAATTGCTTGCTTCATTTTTCATGTGTTTCTAAATTCATATGAACATTAGATTAATCTTTACCTTTGAGGAAACGAAATCATGCTCATTTTACCCATCAATCCTTCCTGCTTTTTGCATTGTGGAGGATTTGCATCTAGTGGCGATATATATATATATATATATATATATATCGTTTGGCCAGTGTGCAATGCCTCCAGGATTCGCTTCCTGGCCCGGTTCGGGGATGCCGCCTTCACATTCACATTGTCCCATAACGGAACAAACGAGGGCACCGTTGACAGAGGAGACTGTGGTGTTACCACAGGCATACGGACCTCTCATTCATAAATACACCAAAGAGACACCGATGCTGGGAGGAGGACAAGGACAAAGTGGGACATAACCGACACAGGCGACAAGGATAACAAAACACAATACACCGCTCAAACACGCACAAAACACTGGCAACATAAGCCTATCACGGGTCAATGGTCACGAGGCCTCACAACTCAGCTTTGTGACTGGTTGACAGAATAGGCCCACCCCTTCTCCCAGGTATATCTGGGAGGAGGTCAACAAGGGAATTTCTCTTGATAAAGGCTAGTGGAGGCCCAGTGCATGCTGGGTTGCTGCCTGAAACGTTGTTTTTTTTTTAAACAAAACTACAGGTTGGGGAACGATAACATGGACGTATTGGATATAATTCCCAACCGCCGTTCATTACCTGATATACACATATATACACAAATAATTAAGTTAAGCACCCCTACACAACGAATTAAGGTAAGCACCCCCTAATATATATTCTTTGTGTATATGTATACATTGGCATATATTCTAAGGTATGTGAGATCAAATAATGATTGGTATGACATTAGCAATTATCCATTGATGAAATGCAGATGAGTGCACTCATCTGTGACGCCCATCGCTCGTGCAGCACGTGTTATCATCCACGTGGTCGTGATTTTCTGTAAATGCACTATCATCACGGGTTATTGCAAGTCACGCCTGAGCTCGTGTGGGGGTTACATGGTCATTTTCTCGTAATGGTGGCTCGTAGACGGTTGTCGGACGGAGAACGATGGCGGATAATAGGCATGATCGAGTCCGGAATGTCCAGAAAAGCTGTAGCTCGAACGTTTGGTTACCACCATTCGGTGATCAGTCGGTTGGTGCAGAAACACCAGGAAACGGATGCGGTGCAGGACCGCCCAAGGTCTGGAAGACCTCGCGTGACAACAGTCCGCCAAGACAGAGCGCTTTTGAGACTGGTGCGACGATATCCCTTCGCCTCGAGCCATTTCCTGAAGGACAACTGGCTGCCCAACAGAAGGCTATGTCACCGTACCGTGAGGAACCGCCTGAAATCGGCCGGTTTAAGGTCAAGACGAGTGATCAAGCGTCCAAGGCTACTCAAACGACATCAGAGGGAGCGTTTGGCATGGTGCCTAGCGCGACGTGGATGGAACATCCGGTCTTGGAGGCGAGTTCATTGGTCGGATGAAAGCCGGTTCTTGCTGTACGTGACAGATGGGCGTGTTCGGGTGTGGCGCCACAAAAACACCGCGTATGCACCTAAAAACATTCAACCAACGGTACCCTTTGGTGGTGGCTCGATTATGGTCTGGGGATGCTTCTCCCATGACTGTAAGTTGGACCTGATAACTGTGCGAGGTAACCTCAACGGAGAGCGATATGCCGAGGAAATCCTGAATACCACCGTAATCCCGCACTTCGATGACCACACCCTCGCCAGCAGACCCATCTTCATGGATGACAACGCCAGGCCTCACCGTGCGAGACGCGTCCGAGCCTTGCTGGAGCAAGGTGCTGTGACAACCATCCCCTGGCCTGCATACAGTCCTGACCTGAACCCCCTCGAGCACGTTTGGGACATGTTGGGACGACAAATTGCGAAGATGGTCCCTCCAATAGCCAATCTGGATGAATTGGAACGTGCATTACATCGGGAATGGAACAACCTGCCACAGCAACGCATACGACGGCTTACAGGGTCTATGAGACGTAGGGTTGAGTCAGTGATCCGATCACGTGGGTCCTACACACGTTATTGACGCAAAGATCGCTAGAGGTCTTCTCAGAACAATGACTGTACGTTAGAAAACATAAACGTCATCCACACTGTCCGTGATGGACCTATAGCTCCATACTTAAATTGAGGTGAAAATATGCCTAAAATTCCCAAAAAATTTCACCTTAAATTATTCAGAATAAAATATTGAAAACGGCATGATTGTTATGTTTTTATGTGACCATAATATCACTTCTCCAGAAAATATAGCAATATCATGGGTATATTACACTGTTTTGACGACAACAAACTTGTAATGTGCGAGGTTGTAAAAAAACGGGGGGGGGTGCTTAACTTAATTCTTTGTGTATATATTAGGGTGATTTAAAAAAAATGAACTTCGGAATTCAAATTAGCAGAAGCCACCATTTTGTGACATTTAATGAAAAAGTAACTCATGCAAATTTTTGTGAGCAGTTATTAATATTTAAAGGTTGCTCAAACATGTTGTAACTTTAGCCTTGTACGTATAGATGTCGTAGATACAAGAAGGTTGAACTTAACTTTCTTGTTTATTTAAACTTTTTTTCAAATGTTGAATTTGAACTGTTTGTAATTGTGTTTCTGTTTGTTTTCAGGATTTTAGATTCTGAGTTTGCACAAAAGGCCACTGGAACTCGTTTGAGTTGTTCGGGTTAGGGTGGTGAGGGTTAAGGTTGGATGTGGACTCTGCTGACTCGGAGCAGGATGAATCATTCTGCTAGGCACAACAGCAGGTTTCATCACTCAATGTTATCAATGATAATGCAGAACGAGGGGTGTTGCTTATTCAGTCCTTCACTACAAAATCCAGGACAAAGGATGAGGAGCAGGTCCAGTACCTCCTTCAGGTAGTTGAGGCACACAGAAAGGCATTCCCAAAGGCCTCAAAAGCTGCTCTGCAGAAGTAACCCTTGTTGTTGTGCACTGTACTGATTCTGCACACACCAGTAAATGATCAAAAGGTTTTGGGCAAACACTGTTGTATTTTTTAGTGATGGCGTATAATGTTGACATAGTGTAAAACTTTGGTGGCTTTGAGCAATCCCTAAAACACAATGAATTCAGTTGAAATTTTGCAAGTGTTACTTTTTTTAAATTACCACATAGAATAATGAGTTCTGCATTGCCATCTTGTTTGATTAAGGTTTTCCCACATATTATAAAATCACCCTAATATACAGTCACGTGAAAAAGTAAGTACACCCCATTTAAGTTTTGACTTTTTCAACATATTTCAACATACAGCTATTTGATCTTCATTTCAACAATATTGAGAGATAAAGGTGATATAATATAACAAATATCATGAAACATTTACATTTTGTAGTGCGTTGTATAATTTAAATGAACATAAATGCAAATTTCGCATGTGGAAAAAGTAAGTACACCCTTGGCTCTAATAGGTGGTATTGCCCCCTTTGGCAGAAACAACCTCAAGTAGGCCTTTCTTATAACTGTCTACCAGTCTCTGGCATCGACTGGGAGAAATTTTTGCCCACTCCTCCATGCAGAATTGTTTCAGCTGTGCGATGTTTGAGGGGTTTCTTGCATGCACAGCTCGTTTCAAATCCCCCCACAACATCTCGATGGGATTTAGATCCGAGCTTTGACTTGGCCATTCCAAAACCCTCCATTTCTTTCTTTTCAGCCATTCCTTGGTGGATTTACTGGTATGTTTAGGGTCATTGCCATGTTGCAAGGTCCACCTTCGGTTGATCTTCAACTCTCCGACAGATGGCCTCACATTATCCTCAAGCACCCTCTCGTACAATGAAGAATTCATCGTGGATTTTATGATGGTGAGCTGCCCAGGCCCTGATGCAGCAAAGCTGCCCCAAACCATAATATTTCCACCACCATGCTTTACAGTTGGTATCAGGTTCTTGTGGTCAAATGCTGTCTTTGGTTTTCGCAAAACATGTCTTCTGGTACTGTGGCCAAATAGCTCTACCGTTGACTCTGTGGCTCTACTGTGGCCACTCATCTGTCCAGAGCACATTGTTCCAGAAGTGCTGGTCTTTGCCTAGGTGTTCATTGGCAAACTTTAGTCTTGCCCTGATGTTCTTTCTGGACAGCAAAGGTTTCCTCCTGGCATACCTCCCATGTAGATCAAATGTGTGCAGCCTCTTTCTAATGGTAGACTCGTGCACTTTGACATCAACAGAGGCAAGAGCTTCCTGTAGGTCCCGTGATGACATTCTGGGGTTCTTAGAGACTTCTTTCAGCATCTTGCGGTCTGCTCTCGGGCTGAACTTGCTGGGGCGGTTTGGCCTGAACAAGTTGGCAGTTGTCTGGAATCTTCTCCACTTGTAGATGATCTTCCGGACAGTCGAATGATTGATTTCAAATTGTTTCAAGATCTTTTTAAATCCCTTCCCAGACTCGTCGGCATCTATAACCTTCTTTCTTAAGGCCTCAGAGAGCTCTTTTGATCTAGGCATGGTGATGCCGCACACTTCAACAAAGAGCAAACCAAACTAAATGTCTGAGGTTTAAATAAGACAGGTTCCTCCAAGATCCTCTCTGACGATGTTCTAATCATTTGCACCTGAGCTGGTGCACCTGATTCTAATTTTAGGTGTTTGAAGTAGTGATAAATGTAGGGGTGTACTTACTTTTTCCACATGTGAAACTTGCATTTATGTTTATTTAAATTATACAATGGACTACAAAATGTAAATGTTTCATGATATTTGTTATATCATTTGATCACCTTTATCTATCAATATTGTTGAAATGAAGATCAAATAGCTGTATTAGGGTGGTGCTCAAAATAATTTTTTTTAATATTTACTGGGACATGGCTTTTTGTTGTTCCTTTTGTTCCAAAATGAAAAGACACCAAATATGAAAGCAATCTGATTTTATTTAGGGGTGCCACATCAGCCTTCAAACTAAAGGTGTCTACAAAACTTTTCTATATATGGATCGAAAGCAAAACCAGAAGTTTGTTTCATGAAAATCCACCCTCCACTCACTTTCTTTGTATTCTAGCAAACACAAGTTACAATAGCTGCACAAATAGCACTATATTGCTATGAAAACTCAAATTCAATGATAACAATCCAAATGTTCAGTTCATAAAATGAAGAGACACCATATCACATAATATTAAAAAACCCAAATATAATGACAAATGTAACTCCTATTTCTGGGCCTGTTTCACCACTGTTGCCTTCTTGGCATCGGGGTACATCTTCCTGTGAGCAGCAACAACTTGGAGCAGAGCTTGCTTTTGCTCTTCATCCTTTGTAAGGAGCTTATTGTAGTCTTGTATCAATGCGACACCCCTTTCTGCCCTGTCGTTCACCATGACTAAGCCACTGGCAGCTTTCTTTGCTTCCTGAAAGCTGGTTCCTTGCTCCCATGAACCAGTATCCTTATCCATCCAATCAGTTGGGGTCCCTAGGATGCTGAAGAAATGCTTGGTGTGTGTTTTGTTATGAGGCCAGCGATTGACAGGGCGGTTCCTCGTTTGATAGCTGGTCTCTTTGGAGAGGGGTTTTCACCGTCATTTTTCAATGCTTCAATCATATTGATCTTGCTTTCTTTGTCAATTCTGGTGTCAAAGAATGCAAATGCCACTAGTACTGGGCTCATGTACCACGTGTGGCAGCCAAGTGCCTTCAAGGCTGCCTGAGCCATCTTCTGATTGATTTGTTCAAACTTTTCCAACTTCTTGAAGAGGTTAATGTCATTCAGGGGAGCCTCAATAGCTTGTGGAGCCCGAAACCAAGCCTGTACATACACAAGGCAGACAAAAATGTTGAAGGCTCGGAGTTCTCTCGCCTCTCGAAGTGTCAAGTGGAACTCTGACCGAAACATGAACACCTGTAGTGAATATAGTGCTTTTGCCATCCATCTGGCTCTGTGCATTGCTCCTGGAGCCATGATCCGGATTCCACGAGGTGGGATTCCTCCCATGTAGATGACAGTCGGTTCTAGGAGTTCACGATAATCATCTCGTGGCTGCTGATCTTTCAAACACACAAGAACGTTTTTGCTTCCAACACAGTGTCTACAGATCCCATTGAAGCCTTCCTCTCTGAGAATTGATCGTGAAGAAACTTCCTGTCCTCGGGGTTGGTGATTATGGCCTCCGAATCTGCATGCCTAAGATCAAACGTCTTCTCCAAGGAGGCCTTGAAGGATGCTTCCTTTTTCTCTTGGGTCGCACCACCCCGCTTTGCACCTTTTTGGAGGCTCCTCCATTCTTCATATAGCCTCTCCAAACGATGGATGCAGTGCTGCTTCGTCGTTGTAGGTAGGTGAGCTTTTTCCCAGAACTTCACAACCTCTTCAATGGTGAGGGTTGCACTCTCCCGGGCAGTGCGATTCTCCTTCTTCAGGTGATGGAAAAACAGGACAAGAGATTGATGCACAGTCGGGAGCTTGGCACCTTTGATGGCATCTCCAGAAGTGGACCCAATGAGATACACATTATCCTGAGCCCGAGTTTTCAATGAAACACTGGGACTAGCACATGCCATATCTGCAAAATAAGCAAGAATGTGGGTAAAATCCTGTTAATTCTTACTCCACAGGGTCACTCTCTACAAAAGAGCCACAGTCAATAAGTTAGGCCTGCATATTACACACTAAAAAAGCGTACCCCTGACCCCGGGAACCTGTACAAAACATGCATGAAAATTGCCCAGATAGTGATCATAGGAAGTCTCAAAACTGTATGTATAATATATTGTATATATATAATGTATAATGTGTATTTATGTATATTTATTATTTAATGTATATTTACTATATATTTATTTTTAATATTATATTTAATGTATATATATAATTATGTATTTATTTTGTGTATATACAGCCCAAAAAATGGGAATTCCTATTTTTGCATGGGGGAGAATTCATCACTGATGTGGCACCCCTAAATATTATTGGATTCCATTCAAATTTGGTGTGGTTTCCTTTGACACCAAAAGGAACAAAAATAGACCATGTCTCGGAGAAAATCTGCATTTTGATTTTTTGAAGCCCACCCTAAGCTGTATGTTGAAATTTGTTGAAAAAGTCAAAACTTTACATGGGGTGTACTTACTTTTTCACGTGACTGTATCTATATATATATGTATGTATGTATGTATGTATATATATATATATATATATATATATATATATATATATATATATATATATATATATATATATATATATATATGTATATATATATATATATATATGTATATATATATATATTGTTGCGGATATGGGATTTGCATCCATCCATATCCGCTTGTAAATATTCCCCTATTTCCTCAATACTTCCCAACTATCCCCAATCCCCCATTCCCTAGTCCCATTTTCTGTAAACAACACTCTGTAGACCCGACCTCCCCCTATTTCCCCCATTAAATGTCGTGCCCAGGTACAGCGCATCTCATGTAAGACAACTATAGGACATCTTGCTAGTTATTCTTAGTCTATGTCAGTTAAGGACTCGTTTCCATTAATTCTGACCCTTCGTTGCACCAGAATGTGATTGTATGGCACCGTTAGGAAGTTTAGGACCTCCCAATACCTCCCCACAGCTCTTCCTCACAGTTCAACAACAACAACAACGAGCGCAGGAAGTGCGCGTCCTCACTCCGGCTTGGTTGGTAGGGGGTGTTGGGAGGGCACCAGGCCTTCCCAACGAGCCGCCATCAAACATGTGCTCGACGGGGTTACCAAATAGGGGCTCCCTGTCAGCTCCTCGTCAAGGGCGGAGCCCGGTAACCCCCGCACCCAATGGAAGCGGCGGACCGGCCCCAGTGGGGTGGAACCAACCAGCCGAGGGCGTGTCACTCCCCGCTGAGCATGCGCAGTGAGGGGGAGGTGACGTGAGATGCGCGCTGAGCTTGGAGAAAGAAAGACGTCCCCTCCGAGCGCTGTGACACCTCCCCGCATCTTCTGGACCGTGCTTTATCCTGTCCCCGAGCCAAGGTGCACCTTGTGCTATCGACCTACCTGTCCCTTCCTGCCATCAATCCCTGTGTAAGTCTGCCTTGTTCTGTTTGTCTGTGATCTGTCTGGGATAAGATAAGACGGTAATTAAGTGCCCATCTCTTCTGTGTCTTTACCTCACTGCCTTGTAATCTACCCCTTTTCTCCACCACTGTAATTATACCCTCCTCCGGAGGTCTTGAGAACTGTACCCCTTGCGTCGTTTCCTCTTTCCCAGTCGTCGTGTCCTTTCTATCATTGATTTGGCATAGCGTGATTTGGCCAACGTCTGGGTGAATCGGGTGAGTTGGGGAAGAATCGGGGGAACTGTTAGGTCGCGGCAATACCACCGCTCGGTAAATAACATCTAATCCGCGGACTGTAACAATTGGTGTCTGGGAGTGAGATACGGACCCGAAGCGCGTTTAACGCGCTCAAAATTACAAGTCACCGAAATTTGATTTTGTTTTACAAAAAAAACCCGAATTTTGAAAGTCGCGCTATGGGAGATCAAGACGGCTGGGTTCCGGTAGAGGAGAGTGAGGCAGGGTCGATCCAGGACCAAATTGAGGGACATGAGGAGAGCGAAGCAGTGAGGGCGGCAGGTTCGCAAAATGGCGGCCTCGCGCACGAGGTTACGGGCGCGCAAAATGGCGCCTCGCAGATGGCTACGGCAACCGCGCCCGCGACCGTAGCAGCGCCGCTGGTGGATTTGAACCTTTTTTTAATACAAATGAAGGCCCTTATGGACAAGAATGGTGAAGAAATGGAAAGCAGAATGATGGGAGTAATGAGGGACGGAGCGAGGGCTGATAGTGAGCGATTGGGGAGCGAAATGGGGGGCAAAATGGGAGAAATGGGGGGCAAAATGGGAGAAATGGGGGAACGGCTAGAAGCTAAATTAGAGGGGTTAGACAATGGGATAGAAGGGGTGAAACATGGGTTAAAGGGGGTATAAATCAGAATGGCCACTCAAGAGAATCAAATAGAAGGGGTGAAACATGGGTTAACGGGGGTAGAAAACAGAATGGCCGCTCAAGAGAATCAAATGGAAGGGATGAAAAAGGGGTTAGAGGGGTTAGAAAACAGTATGGAAGGCAAATTGAGGGACATGAGGGACCAAGCGGAAAGGGAAGTTAAACAAATGGGGCAGCAGATAGAGGGGGTCAGAATGGGGGTATAAACTAAATTGGATGCTCACAGGGAGGAAATGGAGCAGATGAGGGTGGCATCTGGGCAGGAGATGCAAGTGATGGGAGAGGAGATCAGAAGAGGTGTGAGTGAGGAGGTCGGAGGAGTGCGCGAGGAGGTGAGGCACTGTAAGGAGCGCATGGAGAAGGAGGTGAGAAAGGGGACTGTAAAATTGCAAGGTGGTATAGAGGAGTTGACGCTGGGAGTGGAACAGCTGACGGAGGGACAAAAAGAACTAACGGAGCAGGTTCAAAGGAACACTGCGGTACTAGGAGGGTTAAAAGCGACACAAAACGACATAAAAAATGACTTGATAGCGACACAGAGGCAATGTCAGATGGTACGTGAGGGACTTACAACGAGGTTGGACGAGGTGACACAGGTAATGGAGACGAAGGACCGGCAGGTGAGGACGCACATAGAAACGGTTAAGGTAGCCTAAGAGGACGAACTTGAGGAGACGCACCGGGAAATAAAAGAGGTGAAGCAGAAATTAGAAGAAGTGGAAGAAGGGGTGAGCGAAATTAAGAAGCGATGGAGAGGGGATAAGAAAGAGATAAAAGAGGAAGTAAAAGAATTGGTCCAAAGTCTGTGTTCGGATCGTGATGATGTGCTCATTAACCGGATGAGGGATTCGCAGGTGATGGAGGAGAAGCGAAGAGAAAGAGGACCCGGTGTAAGTGGTGACCAATATGGTCGTGCGTATGATGCGCCAGGTGATTTAATAAGCTTGGGGGTCGAGATGGACCCGGATGTTCGTGAGAGGCCAAGAGTGAGGTGTATGGCTGGTCCGGAGTGTATGGAACAAGGGTGCGAGCGAGAGGGTCCGGTGACGGGTGAGTGCGCTGTCAAGAGTGGTGGTGAAAGTAGTGAGAGTGACACGGAGCGTGAGTTGGTTGTGACAGGTGAGAGAGGATGTACACCTGGAATGGAAGGATGCACACCTGGAAGGGTAGAGCGTGTGTGGGAATGCACACTGGAATTGGTCGTGAGGCACGTGGTTGGGTGTGCGAGTGAGAGCACACCTGTGATTGTCACAGAGGAGGTGACCGAGGAGGGGGCGTGAAGAGGTGTGTTAGTGAGGTGTGCGAGCGACGAATGTGTGCCAAGGTGTTCGGTGGTCAGGTGTGTGACCAAGTCTGTGAGCGGAATGAGTGTACCTGGGTGTGTAAGAGAAGGTGCAATGACCAAGAGCAGGGAGACAGCTGGATGTTTGAGCAAGGAACGGGTACCGTATGCGTGTAAGCATGCAGGTGAGGCATCGACGGTAACTGGGTTAGCGGCTAGAGCGACTTGTAGCCGAATCGGGCCCTCGGTGCGCGCCGAGCAGCTTCGCGTGCCGCGAGGACCAGCGGGGATCCAAACCACAGCGGTTTCGAAAGAACCGCCATACGCGATCCAGGCCGGGCCACGCTTTGAACGGCCGCGTCCGTGCTCCACTAAGCGGAGCAGGCAGCCCGATAGGAAGGGTCGTCATGGCGACCCCTTTTTGTTGAGGCGTTCCGGCAGGTCGAGATCGGGCCATGGGATGGCTCCGTGCCAAGGTGGTGCGTGGGATCTCGGCCCGGGTAAGCGTCCTTCCCTGCACCGAGTGTCGGACGCATCCAGCCGCCGGCACCAAAGAACCCGCATTCATTGCTCGGCTGTACGAAGCCGAGCTTTAGAAGTGAATTGGCGCACCGAGAGGATCTAGTAAGTAGACGGGTGATGAGGATAGTGTTTTGGCCCCGAAATTAGAAAAAAAGCAAAATTTGATGATTGGCAAAGGATTGGCAGTAATGATTGGCAGATGATGGGTAGTGATTGGCAAATTTTTGATTTGTTGAAATTTGATGTGCAAAATTGGTAGTGGGAGGTGCCCGATGTGGTGGGATGGCAACTCTGTCATCCCTCACAGTGGGGGCAAAGGAGCACTAGTATATGGGGTGGCTATGACAACCGAGCCAGGGAGGGCTTGGATAATGTGTAGGGACCTAGAAGATGACCTTAGGTGACGTTACGATTAGGTAGTGACAATGGTACCTGTAGTGGGGACGTAGTAGCTTAGTGTTTGATAATGACGTGGGAGCGCTGAGTGTAAGGGAAGACGGAGGAGCACGAGTTTTAGAAGGGAGTAGACAGAGCAGATGATGCAGTGTGAATGGAAGTGCTGGTGAGCAGCTTCAAATGAGGCATCGGTGAGGCAATGCTCCGAGGTGTGTGTGAGTGTACAAGTGATGAATGAGAGAGCATTGCGGATGAGTGTCATGGTGAGTAGTGAGTGTTGTGGATCAGCGCGAATGCGCTTGGGGGAGAGAAGGGTGCAGGCGGCACCAAGTATGAGAGCACAGGTGTGCAAGTACAGGTGTGTGGAATATATGGAGCAGAGAATGAGTGGTGTGGAGAGAGTTGGAGTAAGTGGTACGGAGTGGTGTGCGTGGTGCGAAGGTGTGGATGGGGGAAGAGTGGACCCCATCACGGATACCCGGGGCGGGTAGTGTAAGTGTTAGGTAGAGGGTATAGGTAAATTGTGGTTGGATATTGGCATCTGTGGTGCGGGTGGAAGAATGATGATTGGATGGGTGCATTAGTGTTGTGGAAATGGCTGGGCGTGTAGCCTGTTAGTGTGTGTAGTTGGTTTGGGCACTCCACCACTGTGAGGATGTCGGCCAGGTGAGGCCGCAGGTGGGCTCTGGGAGCCAGTAGTAGTTGTTGTGGATGGGGCCCGAGGATCCGGAGGACGGACCCGGGTAGCCCAGTGCCAGAGGGCACCGAGGGGTGACAGAGCCAGGAGGGGCCTTCCCCAGTTAGTTAGGTTAGGGTGAGGAACTAGGTAAGCTCGGGTGGCAACTGCAGTGGTGGAGGTGTGCAGGTGGGTAGACCTGCTGGGAGAGCTACACGTCGCAGCCCAGAAATTGTGCAAGGGCACCGGGAGATGAATCGGGGGAGTGAGACCCCAAATTGAGAAGCACCACAGTTTGGTCAATGGGAATTGGTTGTTAGAACCCATAGTGTAAGTTGGCCAATGGATTGGCAGGCAAAGACCCCGGGTAATGTAAAGTTGTTAAAGTCATTTAGGAAATAGTTAGGATTGATGAACCTGTCGCACCATATGCAGCCACTTACCTGACGTGATGCTGATGACTCCACACCTGTGTTTTCTTTGTTTTGTGTTGCAGGAAAGGAGAATTGCTGTTTGGATTTGTGAGACGCATCACGACGTGGATGAGACATTGGGGTGATTCCATCTCTCCCTCCTTAGGAGGGACTGATGATGAATTGGTGATGGCAGATTTTGATGTTGAGTTGGAGATGGCAGATTTTGATGAGAGTTGGAAATGGCAAATTTGATTGGTTAGGAGGGAGAGAAGACGAATTTGGTTTATGGGAGGAACGGGGAGGACAGTAGGGACGTTGTTGATGTGTAAAGTAGATGTTTATGGGTAGTGTTGTGTTTTGTGGATACAGTAAGGGGTAAGGGAGGGGCAATGTAGGTTACCTGGTGGGGGGGGGGGGGGCGTACGGTAGGAACGTACCTGTCTCACCTGGTTCCCATGTGCCCCCAGTGTGCATTACCTTGTATTG
This sequence comes from Myxine glutinosa, assembly GCF_964187855.1. NCBI lineage: Eukaryota > Metazoa > Chordata > Myxini > Myxiniformes > Myxinidae > Myxine > Myxine glutinosa. The sequence continues at coordinate 579,999 of NC_136271.1, forward strand.
CGTGCACTTTTGCGCCCTTACCACCTTACTCACTTGTCTTCTTTTGTCTCCCACCTCCGAGGATCTGGCTTTGGGGCAGAGAGAGAGGAGAGAGAGGTGCTGGCTCCGCAGTTGTGGGCCTGTACTTCCGCTGCTTGCTGCCTGGATCGATACACCATATGGACCGTAATTTTTGTGGCCGCCCACAATGGACTGCAGTTCTTTTGCGGTCAAAGCACCACCCGTGGATGGACCTCTGGGTCAACGTGGCACCTATGCCATACAGGTGAACCACTTTTAGTTGGCCCCCCTGACGGCCACAATTCAGAAATGGACGCGGTTGGCGCCTTTCTTTATTTCTAAAGAAGCCAGAAGGCCAAGTGCACTCCATGAAGGCAAGACCAGCGGCAGAACATCGGCCGGCTGCGACACCACCGGGGACCATGGACACTTAATTGTGCATTTTTATGAACACTTTATTGGTGCACCGGATGGTGCTGACTGTGCGAAATGGGGTAGTGCTTTTGGTGCTTGGACGGGGTGCTCTGCACATTATTAAAGGCCGTAGGGCCACAGGGCACTCGTGGGTTGGTGTATCGATGCTGGCATGCGTGCTCTCTCTATGCATAACATCTGCATGTGTTCCTCAAAGAACAGGTCCTGGATCGTAGTGTAAATATCAGTGTTGTATAAATAATGATCCCTACCGGCTGTATGTTTAGTTTGAGGATGCTTTCCGCGATTCGGTTATCCTGTGGGTGTGTTTCTGTTAGGAGAAGGGTGCAACGTCGCAGGGGGACATATTTACTCATTTGTGAACATCTGTAAAACTGTCGCACTCAGGGTTGAGTTAATAGTAGAGGGAACTACATCTGAGTGCCACACTAAAGTAGGTAAAAATTTATCGGGTCGGGACGCCCCGAGGTAGAGAAGGGTGCAGTGTTGCGGATATGGGATTTGCATCCATCCATATCCGCTTGTAAATATTCCCCTATTTCCTCAATACTTCCCAACTATCCCCAATCCCCCATTCCCTAGTCCCATTTTCTGTAAACAACACTCTGTAGACCCGACCTCCCCATATTTCCCCCATTAAATGTCGTGCCCAGGTTCACCGCATCTCATGTAAGACAACTATAGGACATCTTGCTAGTTATTCTTAGTCTATGTCAGTTAAGGACTCGTTTCCATTAATTCTGACCCTTCGTTGCACAAGAATGTGATTGTATGGCACCGTTAGGAAGTTTAGGACCTCTCAATACCTCCCCGCAGCTCTTCCTCACAGTTCAACAACAACAACAACAACAACAACAACAACGAGCGCAGGAAGTGCGCGTCCTCACTCCGGCTTGGTTGGTAGGGGGTGTTGGGAGGGCACCAGGCCTTCCCAACGAGCCGCCATCAAACATGTGCTCGACGGGGTTACCAAATAGGGGCTCCCTGTCAGCTCCTCGTCAAGGGCGGAGCCCGGTAACCCCCGCACCCAATGGAAGCAGCGGACCGGCCCCAGTGGGGCGGAACCAACCAGCCGAGGGCGTGTCACTCCCCGCTGAGCATGCGCAGTGAGGGGGAGGTGACGTGAGATGCGCGCTGAGCTTGGAGAAAGAAAGACGTCCCCTCCGAGCGCTGTGACACCTCCCCGCATCTTCTGGACCGTGCTTTATCCTGTCCCCGAGCCAAGGTGCACCTTGTGCTATCGACCTACCTGTCCCTTCCTGCCATCAATCCCTGTGTAAGTCTGCCTTGTTCCGTTTGTCTGTGGTCTGTCTGGGATAAGATAAGACAGTAATTAAGTGCCCATCTCTTCTGTGTCTTTACCTCACTGCCTTGTAATCTACCCCTTTTCTCCACCACTGTAATTATACCCTCCTCCGGAGGTCTTGAGAACTGTACCCCTTGCGTCGTTTCCTCTTTCCCAGTCGTCGTGTCCTTTCTATCATTGATTTGGCATAGCGCGATTTGGCCAACGTCTGGGTGAATCGGGTGAGTTGGGGAAGAATCGGGGGAACTGTTAGGTCGCGGCAATACCACCGCTCGGTAAATAACATCTAATCCGCGGACCGTCACAATATATATGTATATATATATATATATATATATAATTCAAAACACACCTGGTCACAAGTGTGCCGCACTGACCGGGTCCTCAGTTGTGGTCCTCAGCATCATCCCGTTTCGGCCCTTCAACCTTGATACGGTCAGCTAAGGTGGGCCAGCAGGGGCACATACACATCCACATGCAGCAACTGCACCTGGATACGTACATACCCCCACCCCCAGCCAGTGCGAACAACAACAACAACACCTCCACATCCAGAATCCACAGCACCAAACAAACATGGTGGAACACTCAAACACCCACCTTTATACCCTTCACCACTCACCAACAAAACACACCAGATCATTCATACACACACATACACACCCGTACACACACATACACACAGAACACCAACCAACCAACCACCTACCCTTACATCATACACCACTTAACACACAAAAAACACACACCCATGCTAAAATTAATTCATGCAAAAACACACACCCTCACCCACTCACTCATATACACAAAATAAGAAATAATAATGGTAACAAAAAAATAAAATAAAATAAACACAACCAACCTGCACCGTTCGACGTGCCTCCATAAACTTCCTCCATATCCAAAATGAGCCTTTCAAGGCAACTTGGGCCACCTTGTCACACATCCTCCTTCTTTCTGTCCCACACACTCCCAGCCTAGCAAGAAATGCAGAAAAGGAATTGCCAATATACCCTCTACACCCCACCTCAAATGGCTGACACGAAACTCGCCAACCCTTCTCCCTGCACTCTGCCTCCAGCTCTGCCATGAGTTCCAGGTGTTTGGATGTACCTTCAGTTCACACCTCTCATTTTAAGCATAAATTCAAAGTATGTCTATTGAAACTCAAGCGGACATGTCAAGTCAACATGTCAAGCGGACATGTCAAGAAACAACTCTCTGTTCGTAAAAGAAGTTCATCAACGGCTTGAGAATGACGAGGTTTTATTAAAATACCGATTATACAGATCCGGAGGAAGCAAGGACTTCTACAGCACGTATCACCATCATGCCACGTCTAGCCTTCCTGAGAATACATTGATTCCCAGTCCACTTATATAGGGACGCGTTTTATCAGAGAATCTCCGCTAGAGTCCGAGGAGACAAAGGAACCAGCAGCGGTTCTTCCCCGGTGGGCCAAGCCCCCACCGTCATCCGTTCTCTCATTTGGGGGAGTGCAGCACGCACCGTTTGAGATCCGGGCCAGATGTAGTTTCAAGGCTCCGAGGTGACAGAAAATATAACTCATTAAAGGGAGGGTGCATTCCTGGTTCCGATAAAGCCACAAAGTATATGAGGTTGTTCAAATGAGTTCCAGGTGTTTGGATGTACCTTCAGTTCACACCTCTCATTTTAAGCATAAATTCAAAGTATGTCTATTGAAACTCAAGCGTCACTGTGATTAATACGAGATATATGTTTTAACAATAGGTTTATGTCTGCAATCCAATCATTCTACGTAAAGTTTCACATTCCGAGCGCCAAATCCGCCCCTCCATCCGCGGCTCGAGGCGCCGTCTGAGAATCAAAGAGGGGTTTTACGACCGGACTTATCTAGCCTCGAAAGGGCACACGCATACAATGAGCCAGTTGTCCAGCACGACCGAAGCGAGTATTTTCTCATTTTAAACTAAAGCGAAGCAAAAAACCCTTTATTCACTTATGACATAGCATTTTTACCCAACATTTAAATCATAACACATTAGCCAACCAACGTCTATAACTAGACATTAGAAAATAACAATCTACGACCTGACATTCCTTCCTCTTGTCTCGTCGAGACAAAGTATCTCAAGAGACAACGTGCCACATCGGGCTTTATTGAAAGACAATCGTGTAATGCGGGTATCTCCCAAGGGCATACCGTGCGCCCATAGCGCCTCGCCCGTGCATTTGGGGAACGTGTCGTGTGGTGCGTGCTTGGAACCTGAGGGCTCAGAACATGAAAGTCCATTAACGTTTCGGATCCACAACGAAGGCGTCTGGTCCAGATGAGGTTCTGCCCCGCCAGAGGGCCCACAACCTCCCCTGCGGAACTTGCTCCCCCCACCCTTTGCAGACGCGGTCCTTGCAGATCTTCGAAGTTAATCAACGATCATGCCCATGAGATCCCTCACGTGCTGCTGTTCTGGGGAATACATAATGTCGTCAGTATCTTGTGTCTCATGTTCCTGGTCAGGGTACAGAGCGTAAAAATCCGATTCACTTGAAGCATTTGAACTTAAAACATTTGAAGCAAAGAGAGGGACTTCCTTTATGTCAAAGTCTCCCATGGACGCCTGGTCGGCTTGCGGGTCTAGGATATCCACGTCGGGTCCCTCGACCGCCAGACCCAGCGTCGCAATCAGATCCATAGTTGGGTCGGAAGGGGGCGTGCAGCTGTCAGCTTGTAATACATAAGAGGCGTTAGCCAGTACACGCAAAGGGGTTACAGCACAAGTATCACAGTCATCACAAACATCAATACAGGCAGCAGCCAGTTCCCACATGGGATTAACACAAGTATCACAGTCATTACAAAATTCAATGCAATTTTCTGGAGCGCTGGTCACGTCTGCCTTGTTGAAGGACCCGTTCAGGTCGACGGCCTCTGTGGTCAGAACCATAGTCGTTGTCGGCGGCTTCTTCACTTTCCATCCTGTAAAGTACTTTCTCATACAGAGGAGGACTAGAGATTTCATTAGTGCCCCCCAGATTACTACCCCAATTATCACAGCCAGTGCGGTCAATAACCACTTCACTATGGTGCCCGTCCATCCCCGGAACCAGTCAGTGAGCCAGCTAAATTTATAAGAGTTCTCGCGCGCGATCCGATCGATCGTCAGGGCGTGGCTAGTTTCCCTTAGTCTCACTATTGCGGCTGACACTCCTTCGGATGGATCGGGTATGTAAGTGCAACATTTTCCCTCTATTATTCCGCATACCCCTCCTTTCTCTGCCAGGAGCATGTCCAAAGCCACCCGATTCTGCATCACCATTGTACGCATGTGAATCACCGTATCCAATAGTATGTCATGAGCCGTAGCGGTGTCGTTTGCCACCTTTTCTAGGGCCAAAGCCAATTTATCTATCCGGAAACTATCCATGACTGTGCCCGCTCCTGGGAAGAAGAAACCAAACACCTTTTCCCATAGGCTCCCATGTAGTTTAGTGGTTCCATCTTCGTTCATGACTGACCTCTTATAACGCCTGTCCAAGGACTTTGGGTCTAGCTCATCCAGTATCTCAACGTCAGGAAGGACTGAACCCAGATAACATGTGCCCCCCCAATTATTTGGTAAATAGGGGTAAGCCTTGTCGCCGCATATAAACATTGTCCCATGGGGTGGGACCAGGTGGGTGGATAAGCACTGGAGTCCCTTTACCACCCCATTAATCCTACTAACCCCCCTAGAGAATGTTATAGCCGTTATGTTGTGGTTGTGTTTATCTTGCAGTACTATTCGTAATGTAATCCCCGAGCTCCCTTGTCCCAGCTTCCCGGGGAGAGTGTAGGCGCATTCTGATTCTCCCATACGCAAGTGGCCGGAACCCTGGAGGCAGACCGTCCCTTTCTGTGGTTTGACCCAGACGGGGGCAGGCCTCTCGGCCACATGGGCAATCATTGACGGGCGATAATTAAATTGTCGATTGCAACTCTTGCCGTTGTCAACCCCTTCTCTTTCCAGCTTGGTGACTAAACATGGGGAATCGATAGGTTGTGAGCAGAGGTCATTGAGGGACAAAGGTAGCACTATCATGTGTATTCCTGTGGTGCCTGCTTGGGGAAAGTGCATGCACGACCAGCAGTGTGTCCTATTTTGAATTGTTGCCACCTCCCTGGCCACTTTCCAATATGTGTTTTCACCCTTCTTTGGGGCCTTATCCTGGGGTTGCGGCGTGAGTATGTATTCGTTGCATCGTATGTAGTTCTTTTCGCCACCGGCCGCGCCAGGGGTCCAGACGCTGCACCGGACCTGCATAGTCATGTCTTTCTCTAGGCGTGTGCGTGTTTGTAGCTTAAAATCAGGGGTTCCCCATTGGTATCCTGGTTGGGCCAAGGTCTTAATGCTAGCTTGCCCGTCTTCCCGGAACTCTCGTATCTTTCGTAGTACAATGCCAACGCGTCCAGGCCCTGCCGACAGTGCTAGCCATCTTACGGCTACCCAATTTGTGTACAGGGTTTTCTGTTCGAAACATGGTAGTGATACTCTTTGTCCCCATGTTACCGTGAGGTGTCGGGTTTCGTTTTCGCATCTATTGGAATCGGAGCTTCCCCTAGCTGCTGTCGCTATCAATAGTATCGTACCTATGATTAGGCCCATCCTTACTGTGGTTGCTGTGGTGTAGTGTCTGGTGCTTGTATGGCCAACTTACAGTGCGTGGCGTGGATCCACGAGGTCTTGCCCTCGCAAAAGACTGCCGTTGGTGTAGTCAGCAGCACCTGGACTGGTCCCTTCCACCTTTTCCAGGGCGTTCTTGCGGGTGAAGTGCTCCACGAACACCTGGTCCCCAAGCGCCCTGGGAACACCTGGTCACCGATTTCCTAATCCACTTCTTTCAAGTGGATCCAATTTTATCCAATATTCGATTTTAAATTCTCTAATCCTTCTCTCAGCACCCCATTTGCCTGTTTCCTACATCAATAATAAATAAAAATAAAAATAAACGAAAATTATTTCAGCTAGAGTTTCAACTAGAATTACCACAAACAAACCACCATTAACCTCCATGAACCTCCCCCTATTATTTATTTATTTTCACGAATAAACAAATAATAGAAATAACCTGGTCTAATTCCAATTCCAATTCTGGTCAGTTCTGGTGTCTGGTCACACACAATGTTTTTCTCACCCACTGTGATTCGCTCAAAATAGATTCTCACTGTTATGTCTGAAATTCGTCTCATGAAAACCCATTCAAGAGTCCGGTGTAACAGACAGACAAACACATAGACACGCTAAAGACCCCAGGGTACCCATCAAACTAGCTTGTCCCCAGATCCACAACACAGCGAAACATGTAACTTTACTAAAATAATCACTTACTCATAACTAATACTCTTACCACTAATTACTCATAATAACTCATAATTACTTATGTAATTACTCATGCCAATACTTACTTAAAATAATGTAATATCCCAATCTTCACCCCCTATGCAAATCGAAGCACCCCGGACAACCCACAACCAATATCAACCACTGTAGCCACCTTCCCGACTCCAGGCAGCCACACACAGCCACATACATCTCCACCCACGTTACACAAGACAACAGCCAACAAGTGTGTCCACCACACAGAAACCTTTGGCAATGCAACAACCGAACTCCCAGACAACCAACAACAAAACATCCAATCCATCTCCATGGCTCACCAAGCAGTTCCAACTTAATCCAGCTTCACATACCGATTTCCCCAAAAACTCGTGAAACTTCACCCCCATTCTGGAAGAACCCTGGACTAAACCCTGACACCCTAAATAACTTCAGACCCATTTCCAACCTACCCTTTCTGTCAAAAGTTTTGGAACGTGCTGTGGCCACTCAACTCAAACATCACCACTCTGGCTCCGGAATCCCAAAAGCACTCTTCTCTACAATAAACAAACTAAATAAACAAATAAATAAACAAACTCTACAACGTGAACAAACTCCTCAGCGCCCTGGATACCACCACCAGTCCTTCACAGTAGACAACTGCATCTCCTTTCTCTCATTCATCCAAAGCGAAATTGATGACATCTACAACGGCTCAATCACCACAACCCACTCTATCCTGACAAACTGCATCACTGAAATAAAATCCTGGCTTCAGATCAGCAACACCCAACAACGACCTCAACCACCCATAACTTTGCCCTCAACATCGATGGTATCCCAGTATCCACCTTCCCTCACATCCGGAATCTTGGCATCATCTTTGACCAAACCCTCTCCTTTGACAAATACACTAAACAGATCATAAAGACAGCCTTCTTTCACCTTAAAAACATCGCCCGTCTCCATCCATCTCTTTCCTCCACGGCTGCAGAAACCCTCATCCACGCTTTCATCACCTCCGAATCCATCTCCACCGCCTCTTACACTTAAACAGATCACAATTACTCACTCATACACAGTTGCATCATCGAAGCTGACTACTCCCTTCTGAGACCTGCGCTTCCCAGTCGCCTCTTATACTATTGCGCTCTCCCGTCATTATAATCCACCCATCTGTTACGTCCCCTACTACAGGTAACTCTTCCTCCGCGAGCTTACACTGCCATATTTCCCTCCATGGAACAATGATGTCTGAGCACTGTTGTAGAATTTGTGTATGACTCACAGGACTCCAATGACCGGACTCAGGTTTACAAAGGGTCTGGTTTATTATTCACTTCATTCCATTTACCAAATAATACCGCATTATTCAATGGCTGAGATTAACTCTTTTCCATGGTCCTTTTCGTTCGGCTGATGTTCCTCCGCCATGGTCCCGTTCGTCAGAGCTCCTCGCAGCAAGTACTCTCGACTCCAGCCGCAGCTCCCGCTTATATGGACCAACTCGACTTAATCCTCTGTCCGCTGAACTCGTAATCTCTTCTCCGCTGACGTTACTGGTCGCCTTCCTGGCGCCAGCTAGCCCCCCCTGTTGTGAGTTCCATTTATCAAACAATAGGGGGGTGCTCCAGCCTGGGGCTGTGACCAGGTGTTTCAAGAGATTATCATGTTCGTGCACATTCCTAACTCATTTACAAACTCGTCCTTCACAGAGTTTGCATGTAAAATGTATTTGCTTTGTTACCAGGTTAATTAATAAGTTACCAGTGCCAATTAATAAGTTACGCTGAGTTACACTTCCACAATTCCCTCATCTTTTTGTTTTTGTTTATATTAACCATTAATCTAAACATCAATATAAGTAAACAATCAATCACTACTAGTAAACATCATTACAAGTATAAGTAAATAATCAATCACTTTGGTAATCAAATTCCCTTAGGCATACACCGTCATCCTGCAAGAATCACAAAACATTTCGTTGGTCATTGACTTCTTCCATATCGTTCAATCTATTGCATTTGCATCACAAATATATTTTCAAAACAACACTTCACCATCACCAAGATACAACAATTTCACTTCATTTTCAAGTTTTGTACAGCATCTGCACCATCTGGCAAAAAACGTTTGCCTCCACACAAATGTTGACTTTGTTTGAAAGGAAGGGCTGATCACTTGTGTTTGAATCCAGGTATGAAACATTTTCTCCTAATGTCTTCATAGCTCCTGCACTACTTCGTGTAGGATTTCGCTGTTGTGGTAACACTGCGGAGTCATAGACTGACCCTTCTCTCCATGTAGCATTCTTGCCACTTTTTGCTGTGAACCATGATTGGCCAGCAAGATGTGGAACAGGGATGCCGGATGCATCCACACTGATGTTGGGACCATGGTGTTCAAGTCATTCATGGTCCTTACCAGGAGCAACCAGCAGAATCGTGCACAGCTGTTGTGACAAGGGCACAGCCGTTTTTGCAGCTCCATGCTGGTTCCCCGGACGTTGGTGAAGTAATAACATATGTCCCCGCATTTCACAGAGGTTGCAGGTAAAATGTCGTTGTCCTGCAACTTCTGATGTGGTGAATGTTCGAAGTCTTCGAACAAGAGTAAGTGATCGCCTTTCTTTCATATGTTGCAGTGTGATCCAGGCAAATGGTCACATAAATTTCCTTGGTGAAGGTAAGCATTCATCTCCAAGTTACACGGGAGAATGTCTTCATCATTCTTTTAGAAAGAGGGTGTATGCCACGATTAACTTCATTTTTTTAGCCACAAATTTTCTTTCTCGAACTTCTTCCCAATTCCGTTAGCAATCCCTCCAAAATGTGATCTCGTCTTATCTTTATGCTCAGTCATATCTGAATCTGCTTTCCGCACACACTGAATCAGATAGGGTACATCTTACCATGAAATCAGCATAATCATGTATATCTTCCGACAGTTTCACATTCAACAATTTGTTGTTTTTCCTTAACTCAAAAAGTTATATTCATTTATATGCGTCACACAAATAATATTCAATCAGGTATGTATTTTATTACTAAACTAAGAATAGCATTGTATATGATTACAATCACAAACGGGAATACCTAATTCCCAACAACAATTTTCCCAAACCAACAAATTAAGCATAATGTATTATTACCATAATTCCTCTCCACTTTTTCTTTTCCCTCTTTTTTTTTTTTTTTTTTTTAACAGTGTGTCACTCGTGGTGATATGAGTTCATTGATATTGTAATTGACACAACTCATAACATTGTCGTTATGCCATTATCTTAATTCTACTGTTTATGTTGCCATAAAAGTCTTCCTTTTCTGGTTCCACATTTCTTTCCTCATTTGTCACTTCATGCGTTATCATCGTGTTGTTGGTTACCTTATTCAAACACACCGTCACTAAGGCTTTCAAGCAAGCCACCACTAAAACAATTGCCAATATAACTACTAAACCAACAAACAAGTCTGCTACTCCTTGTATATGTTCATACCTATGACATAGTTATATGTCGATGACATTTAACATTATATACCAAACTAACAAGCTTCCTAAAAGGTAAATAAAGAAAATCCCTTAATATGTAACATAATCAGATTATTTGTCTTACCCTGATCCCCCTATCTCCCGGGGTTGAACTCAATCCCCTGATCATGAGTGTAGTTGTGATACATTTTTTTTTTTTTTTTTTTTTTTTTTTTTTCACTCATGCTGTATTAATATCAGCAGGTAATTGTATGTCATGTAGGCAAATAAATGTCACTATTCCAAGTAGGAATATCACATGTTGAAAATGTAATGTTTATCAATGCAAGGGGTGTTAAAATGTAATTCAAATGACTGTAAATCACGACTATCATTTATCTACCACTGAATGTTCTGCTGGGCTGCTAGATGCAGCCTCATTTTCTGTGGGATCGTCCACCTTAGCCCCATGTGCTTGTTTGCAATGAGGGGCATGAATCCAACTTTCTATTTTGGGTCCATATTTGTTTCTATTCTTATCAATCTCCTATGGTTTATCAATTCGTTCCAAGATACCGCAACCAAAGGTTTTAACCAAAGCTCTACCAAACTATTTCCAATTTGAACAAAAATGCCAGTGAAACAATGATTCGAAGGATTAACTTCAAGGGGTCAATAAATTTATTCTATAGCCAGATCTAATTTTCCCATCCAATAGTTTGCCTTGCCACATGTCATATTATAACACCTTAATAAACCTTCGAAAAAATGTTTCCCATCTCAACAAATTTCCTTTTTTACAAATAGCCATGTGTAACTTACGTATTTAACTACAATTTCCTCTCAATTTGTTTGGCCTAACTGGCCGCAAAAGTGGCTGCCAGCATGCAGTACCGTTTTTATCTACCAAGGAAGTGTTCCACACAAGACCTCTACCAAAATGTTGTTTGTAAAAACAAATCTGGGATTTCTGATTACATGGATGCACACTCTCAGGACATTTTCAGGCTGCTGTTAACAATCCACTACGATGACTTAATTCCTTTACCCACAATCAAATAATTAGTACAAATTGAGGATATTATCCCTATCACATTCTTTTATAGATTCATTATGTTGGATCTAATTTTTTCCAATAATTTTCCACTGCTGTAAGGCGGAACAATAGCTCTCATAAGTCTTAGTAATATCGTACTTAATTTGCCCAGCAGAGAATAATTTATTTACTATCCTTTCTCATCTGTTAACCAGTGACTTTGTTTAAACTCCAGAACTGAAAACCCACAATAGTTCAAACCAGCAAAATTTTCTTTACTCTTTTCCCATATCATCTATGCCTAAAACACATCCATACATACAGCACAATTTATATGCTGATAAAATTCAAGTTTATATATATAAAATCCATGAGCAGAGTATTCTGGGAAGTCAGTGTAAGACCTCTCCCAAATTTGGATGATTTTGTACTTCCTCATTTCCTTTTATGAAGCTCATATCCATAAATAGATGTTATTCTCATATACATTCTATCAAAAATGGAATCCCAAAATTACTCACAATTTTACTATTAATTAATGGCTGCTCATAACCCAGCACATCAAATTTTTTATATTCCATTTCCCTTGACCAAAGAGATAATGTTCATAATCAAATTATATTTCTATTTTATTTTACGGATTCTCTGGATATTCAATCCCATCCACATATCCCAATCCCATCCACATATAACTATCCATTTCCAGACAGGCACACTGTCGGTGTCAACAATCTTGTAAGATTGATACACAAAAACACACACACACATGCATTATGCATATTTGTTTGCGTTGGAACCATTATTTACAGATCAGATGGGTGTCAATTTTATTTCAATTTCATAAAATTTGTCAATCAAATTCAAAATGCTTATAGACAAATGAACCAAAAGTCCATTCTTAGAAAACCTTTATGATGTCAAATTGAAATTACCCTTTCTGCCTTCACAATAATCTATCCAAATTTTGACTACACACCCATTTGCATGTCAGTCGACCATTGACCTATCAATTGTGCGGAACAATAGTCCGAAATTCCCACCTGATCATCATGTGACTCTTGTTACTTGGTTTGCCAACAATTGCAACGCAATTGTTCCAAACTTTGTAAATTTAAAATTGCTGTGCCCAAAATAGAAGATCCAATTTTGGCATTTGATCAATTAATTACTAATTTGCTTACAAGCAAAAGAAAAATGAATAATTCTTGCTCCGAAAACTTTTCAGACCCAAGAATCATCGACAGTTATTCATGTTTGTCCAGTAATCTAATTTGTTGAGGCCAATCGTCATTTGGGATTTGTCGCAATGAAGGCCTAATCATTGTCTGAGGTATCGGTCAGCACTGGTACCCTTGATCTTGGTTTACCCTATTAACTTGTCTTCCTTTTGCTATACGGACATTCTCTTTTCCAATGTCCCATCCGTCCACACTTGAAACACCGGTTTCTGTCGTTGTCTGATCTGTGCACCTGTGCACTTGTATTGCTGGGCTGCATCTCTACATCCCTGAGTTGCCACTGCAATCTCTCGTTATCTCCTGAAACACGAAAAAATTCTCTGTACCGTCCTTTTTGGGGAGACAACTGGAAATCTGATGGGACAACTGTCACTTTCATTCCTAATTTCGAGGGCAGTTGTGCATTTGTCTCCTCCACTGTATCCTGTATCCTTTTTATTTTAAGTTCTAGATCCGTTATCCGTTCTTGCTGTTCCCGTTGTCTGGATTCACCATCCCAAAGATGGAATGCAAGCCAGTCTACCGTTAGATTCTGTCTCTTCCTGGCTTTCAATCTTTGTTCCAATCTTTCCAATCGACTTCGCTCAAATGTACCATCTCTTGGAAACTCCTCATCATGTCCCTTTGTCCACAAATACCAATTCTCGACCTGCCTTATAGCTTCGGTACCATAACGGTCGTACATATGATGTGTACAAGTACCTTTTTGTGGAATTTCTGGTTGTCCTTGTGTATTCTTGCAGGCTCCATTTCCCATTCTGCCTTTTATCAAAGTAGCGTTGGATGTGTTGTAGCTTGTTCCAGGTTCCTCTAAAGCTTCACTCGTACCTCCAGGAAGGATCTCTCCACCTGTTCGCACGGTGATTTCCAGAGAATCTCCCTCAGCTGTGGCTTTTGCACAATCCAATCTCACAGATCAGTATTTGCAGATGAGCCGGAGGGTCAGTATGAAGTGGGTGAATCCTCAGGTGTCCGCTCTGTTTGACGGGGAAATCACACAATGGTAACCGCACATACATATCTGTATATAAACTCACCACCTTGCTCAATTTTCCCAGGTTGTCTCCACATTGATAATATCTCGCAAAGATATCAAAGCTTCTTTCTTGAGACCGCATTTTCATCAATCAAACAATCAATATATTCAATTCAATTTATTCAGTTCAATTTATGCAATTAAATTCAATCAATTAGATTCAATCAATTAACAATTCAATCAATTATTCAATTTCAATTAATTCATCAATATTCATCAATAAATCAAATTAATCATTTTGAATGACTCCTTGCATAAGCCCTTTCCCCAATGATGTCAGGACAGGTCCATCCATTGACTGAGATCGACTCATCGGTCGTCACCTCTGGTTCGTACCTCATGTCAATTGATGAATCACCGTCCTGTCCTAGGGTCATATCTGACATATTTCCCCATTTTGCCTGGTCTCCACAAATTTTCTTTGCAACCACTAAAGGCAACTCATCCTTCATTCGTGAGACAGCCAAAATGGATGGCAGATATTAAAGTTCATTGGAAAAAATATCTCATCATTTTTTCCTTTAATAGTACCCAAAATCTCTTGGCAATTTAAATTTCGTAAAACTACTGAAATAAGACTGTAAAATTCCTTCAATCATGCTAAATTTTGAAGCTCCATTGCTTGTAACACCCAATTTATCCCATAGGGCTTGAAAGTTCTTTCCCAAGTTCATGCAATCATTCTGCATTTGAACCCTATGATATCATTCATAATAATCATCATGATTTTATAGTCATGGTCATATCATAAATCATCTATTTAAAACGAACATTTCCTTTATCACCACAATTATGTGGTATAATCAACAATAGAATAAAACTGTACATAGCAACAGGCTACCTCATGGCCACTCAGTATACCTATTGACAATAAGTCATAACAATATCGAATAATCATTGAACAATTCAAAAATCGCTTCCACTGCTCCAGCCGCAGCATTCGTCATTTTGTTTGCTCATCCGCATGACCAAAACGAAATAAAGGGAGCTCAACCATTACACAGCGCTTTTAATGGCGCATGCCATAGAAACTCAACGCAATTTCGACTCAGCCAGAAAACGAGCAAATTTTGCAGGATGTTAACTGGAATTAGTCGTGAAAATATATCCAAAATACACAAAAAATACACATCCACAAAATAAACAACAAACCCAAACAAACCCAAGGTCGACCCTCTTACACAGTAAATTACATCATTTCAGCATCGTATTGATTGCTGAAATATTCCAGGGTTTATACATACCTTAAAAGAGGTATGCGTGGTGTTGCCCCCTCCCACGTTTATTCCAGGGTTTATACACACCTTAAAAGAGGTATGCGTGGTGTTGCCCCCTCCCACTTTTAATTCCTCATTAAATTCCTCATTAAATTACTTATTAAATTACTTATTAAATTACTCATTAAATTACTCATTAAATTACTCATTAAATTATTCGTTAAATTACTCATTAAATTACTCATTAAATTACTCATTAAATTATTCGTTACATTACTCATTAAATTACTCATTAAATTACTCATTAAATTACTCAGTAAATTACTCATTAACTTAACTTACATAGTTTCAGCATTGTATTGATTGCTGAAATATTCCAGGGTTTATACACACCTTAAAAGAGGTATGCGTGGTGTTGCCCCCTCCCACTTTTAATTACTCATTACATCGTTTCCATTAAAAAAAACATCGCTTCTACTGCTCCAGCCGCAGCATTTGTCACTTTGTTTGCTCATCCGCATGACCAAACCGAAATAAAAGGAGCTCAACCATTACACAGCGCTTTTAATGGCGCATGCCATAGAAACTCAACGCAATTTCGACTCGGCCAGCAAACGAGCAAATTTTGCAGGATGTTAACTGGAATTAGTCGTGAAAATATATCCAAAATACACAAGAAATACACAAAAATACACTCCCACACAAATAAACAACATTTATTCCGTTCAACAGAACAAACATTTCCTCTATCATGACACGCATGTCTTCAAAATTATATGACCAAGAGAAAAAGTAAAATTAATTAAAACTGCGGGCAGTGATGATCCGGGGACCATACCGCTCCATCCTGATTGGGCGAGTGCGTGCTAGAGTCGTTAACAACGACAGTCCAGATCCGATTGTTCAAAATTTCAACTCAATCGATCGAAAAATGAACGCAGGGATGCATTTTAAAGGTGCAGTGGCACTAACTGAGTTGCCACGAATATGGCCACGAAATTGCCAATATGGCCATCACAAAATATTTTCCTTAATCAATTGGCTCATAGCATAACCAATCTGCAAGTATTTCATCCGAAGATGTATTTCTCAGGAATTTTAATTAAATAAGTCATTTATAAATCAACGAGTTAATTTATTAAATGATTAATCAATAAATCAATATTTTCCTTGACAGCCACATCACTTGGTCAGTGTCATGTCCAAATATCAGCTTCCTTACTCAAAAGGTGCCTGAGTTAATGTAATGTAATTACTGTAATAAGATTACTGCAATTACTGTAATGATTACTGTAATTACTGTAATTACCGGAACTGTAATTACTGTAATTACCTCAGGTAATTACTGTAATGTAATTACTGTAATGTAATAAGAAATGTAATAAATTAAATAAGTACGGGTTCCAACAACAAGTTCCAACAACAAGTTCCAACAACAAGTTCCAACAGCAAGTTCCAACAACAAGTTCCAACAAGTTCCAACAGCAAGTTCCAACAGCAAGTTCCAACAACAAGTTCCAACAACAAGTTCCAACAGCAAGTTCCAACAGCAAGTTCCAACAACAAGTTCCAACAACAAGTTCCAACAAGTTCCAACAAGTGCCAACAGCAAGTTCCAACAACAAGTTCCAACAACAAGTTCCAACAGCAAGTTCCAACAACAAGTTCCAACAAGTTCCAACAGCAAGTTCCAACAGCAAGTTCCAACAACAAGTTCCAACAACAAGTTCCAACAGCAAGTTCCAACAACAAGTTCCAACAACAAGTTCCAACAGCAAGTTCCAACAGCAAGTTCCAACAACAAGTTCCAACAAAAAGTTCCAACAAGTTCCAACAAGTGCCAACAGCAAGTTCCAACAACAAGTTCCAACAACAAGTTCCAACAAGTTCCAACAGCAAGTTCCAACAACAAGTTCCAACAAGTTCCAACAGCAAGTTCCAACAACAAGTTCCAACAAGTTCCAACAGCAAGTTCCAACAGCAAGTTCCAACAACAAGTTCCAACAACAAGTTCCAACAAGTTCCAACAAGTGCCAACAGCAAGTTCCAACAACAAGTTCCAACAACAAGTTCCAACAAGTTCCAACAGCAAGTTCCAACAAGTTCCAACAAGTGCCAACAGCAAGTTCCAACAACAAGTTCCAACAACAAGTTCCAACAAGTTCCAACAGCAAGTTCCAACAACAAGTTCCAACAAGTTCCAACAACAAGTTCCAACAGCAAGTTCCAACAACAAGTTCCAACAACAAGTGGTCACAAGTCATTATCACATTGCAATGACCTCTAAACATTCCTAAACCAATATCCCATTAAAAAATCCCATTAAAATCCCATATTTTGTCACCCTTTGCATTGTTGAAAGCAATTAATTCCATAACTTAATATTACCTCAATTTATATATACTAGGGCGTGCCCGCACGTACGTGCTCGCCCGTACGTGCTTGCAAAAAACATGCGTGCAAACAACAACAACAAAACTTTGAAACCACGTGGCAGTAACGACCACAGAACCCCCCCTTCTATTTACATGCAATGGTTTGGTCCATTCGCAAAGCCAAAGCGAACGACCACAGAACCCCCCTTCTATTTACATGCAATGGTTCGGTCCATCCGCAGAGCCAAAGCGAACGACCACAGAACCCCCCTTCTATTTACATGCAATGGTTCGGTCCATCCGCAGAGCCAAAGCGAACGACCACAGAACCCCCCTTCTATTTACATGCAATGGTTCGGTCCATCCGCAGAGCCAAAGCGAACGGCCCGCGAGCACGGCGACCACACCCTGGGACCCACCCGTCCGATTAATTTCAAACCTTGAAAAGGCACATCCTCGGGTCCCCACCAATCTACCTGGCAAGTTTCAAGTACAGTAGTGACCCCTAATTCCGAACGCCCCTCATCTCGAACTACTCTAATTCCGAACCGTAAATTCGAGAAAATTTTGTCCCTAATTCCGAATGTATTTCTATAACCGAACCGCCAACATAGCGTTAGCGTCGTTCATATTTCCCGCCGCGAGCGTCGTTCATATTTCCAGTGCTGAAATTAGAGAACTGTGCTTCCATTGGTCTAAAACACAGGCCATTGTTGAAAAGTGGCACCCTATTAAAGCAGTGGTTAACAGGAGCATTAACTTGTTCAGTGACGATGTGATTGACCACTTCAGAAAAATTAAGAAAAGTCGCCAACACCAGGCAACTTTGGAGAGGTGGTTCTCTAAAGAAAGCAAGCCTAGTGAGCCCCAACCCTCTACAAGTGGTGTTAAGAGACAAAGAGAGCAAACACCGTAAGTCAAGTCATCTGATGTTAGCTTGGAAGGTGCCTCACCTTCCAAGCAATAAAACCCTCTCCCTCCTTCCTCCTCTCCAGCCTCCACATGCACCATCAGAACTCTCCACGAAGGTAAATGCAGTTATTTTCATGTTAGTACATTTACTTCTTGTTTTTATTATTATTATTAGTTGATATTTAGGGCATTTACTCATCTTATTTTACCTTGAATCATGTGTATTTGCAGTTAACAGTGTCTTGATAATGGGTTTTTGGGGTCCAGGAACGGATTAATTCACTTTCCATTATTTCTTATGAGGAAAATAGTTTCTAATTCCGAACTTTTCCCAATCCGAACTGCCGCTGGAACGAATTAAATTCGGATTTAGAGGTTCCACTGTATATCGGACCGGTAGTTGTTGAGAAACAGCGGTCGCATACAGACAGACCGACACACACACCGAGATTACTGGAATTATAGATAGATAAAATCCGATCTCATTAAAACCTTCAGACAAACCACTAGCATATATTATTCCTAGGACTAAAATCACCAGGACCATTATCAAACATTTATCAAAATATTAGGACCATCATCAAACCAATGAATGACTCAATCCTTTAATGACTCCATCCAAACCCAGACATTTTGAGTTCCGTAACTTTAATACTTCAAATTTTCCATTCCTTCCCTTCCTTATCCTTCGATGTAGGGATGGGTTCTTTTTAGGATCATGTTGCATCGAGCATTATTTTTCAAACAGTGTGACTATTAAGCCCACGCCAAAACCTCTGACATCCCACCATTAACACCTATTTTAAGCGTGCCGAATCAGTAAGCATCACCCCTTCTATGAGCCTCGACCAGAGGGTGGTTGTCACCCACAAACACTCGTCGCGAGCTGTTCCATTGTCTGTTGATTCCCATTCTGCTGTTTTTGTCTCATAATCAAGATAAATTTGGAACAGCCCTTAAACTAACACCAAGCAGATCAATTTTTATATTTAAATATAAAATCATTTTCTCATTAATTCATAATCATAAAATCATTTAATCCGTGTCACCCATGCTATTTATCTAGCAAATTTCGTCAAAAAAAATCGAACGAGTTTTAGTTATGGCGGGAAAACTGAAAAAAAATTCTCTATTTAAAACGGGTGTACACGATTGTACACGTGTACGGACCTTACCGAACCTTACCGACCCGGCAAACAAATCGCCTCATGGTGCACTTCATGAGCCGACTTGCCCGCAGACCAGAGTAAGGCTCTTAACACCCAGCGTATACCGTACGCATATGCAAGCACACGAATAATAGAATCATTTAAACCGTTCCATCCGTGACTTTTACCTTGGACGGTCGTGACAAAAATACTTTTACACTCCTTGGATTACCTACGGAATGCAAGTCCCACACACCAAATCCTCCATCTTCAGAATTCATATTTCATAATGGACAGATCCCCAAGACGTCATGCTTACATGCTCACCTTGGCGACGTCCACTCGAAATTTCAGCGGTGCCTCCATATTGTTGTAGAATTTGTGTATGACTCACAGGACTCCAATGACCGGACTCAGGTTTACAAAGGGTCTGGTTTATTATTCACTTCATTCCATTTACCAAATAATACCGCATTATTCAATGGCTGAGATTAACTCTTTTCCATGGTCCTTTTCGTTCGGCTGATGTTCCTCCGCCATGGTCCCGTTCGTCAGAGCTCCTCGCAGCAAGTACTCTCGACTCCAGCCGCAGCTCCCGCTTATATGGACCAACTCGACTTAATCCTCTGTCCGCTGAACTCGTAATCTCTTCTCCGCTGACGTTACTGGTCGCCTTCCTGGCGCCAGCTAGCCCCCCCTGTTGTGAGTTCCATTTATCAAACAATAGGGGGGTGCTCCAGCCTGGGGCTGTGACCAGGTGTTTCAAGAGATTATCATGTTCGTGCACATTCCTAACTCATTTACAAACTCGTCCTTCACAGAGTTTGCATGTAAAATGTATTTGCTTTGTTACCAGGTTAATTAATAAGTTACCAGTGCCAATTAATAAGTTACGCTGAGTTACACTTCCACAGCACTCAATTAGCCCTCCATCGTACCACAGACTTACAATCAGACCGACAGACAGACAAATAACAGAGGCGTGTCGCCAGCCTCAGCACAGGACATCACCTCTCCAGACAGGCACAATATAATCCACAGTATCGAAATGCCAGCTTCTACCTGAAGCCTCGCAAAGCCAAAAATCGGGCATGTTCACTGCATTTCAACCTCCAACCACACGGGGTGTTCCACCCTGCTCCATGCTCCATGCATGCTCTACCATGCAACCCGATCTGTACTTGGTGCGCCCGGCGCCCCCTATAATCAGCGAGTTATAATAACCACAATACCTCTGGGCACCCACCTCTTGATTGAAACCCATGCCTCATCCTGAAATATAATCCTGAAATATCCTGAAATATCCTGAATATCCTGGAAAATATATATATATATCCTGAAATATAACTCCACAGACAGACACAGAAACGAAACCACAACCTCCGCTCTCTCTCCAGATCAAAGGTGTGTATTTCTTTCTCTGACCGCATTTCACACCATTACATAATTTCACACCAGCAATACACAATATAATCGTTAATCGCATAATTCCTGCCATTAAATTCAAGAAACCCTTTGCCAACCATTCACGGACCTCCCACCGTGCGGGGCACATCCTTTTTGAGTAGGCAGGTTATCACCTGCACTCTGAGCAAACTCCGTATTCTAAATTCAACAAACTCAAAACCCCTGCTCTTATTTCCCATCCAACAACAACTACAACAACGACTGCCCAAAACCGAGAGCCCCCCATACAGCGCACACGTGACTCGCGGCTCGCTCGGCTCCTGTCCGAACGCACAATAACTCTACCCAAACTTCCACGGAGCCGCACGGCGGAAACCACAGGTTCGTACCACACTTTAATTAAACGAACATCGCCAGGATCCTCGGATAGACGCTAAAATTCACAATACACACGACAAAAATCCGATTTAAATTCAGAGATCGCCGATCGACCTGGCACAACCAACTCAACGCGGCGACGCCACGCCGCCCTCCGTCCCGGCGCGCACCCTCGTGCCTCCACACGAATCCCAACAGTCAGCTGTCAAAACATTGAGCTGTCAAAACATTGAGCTGTCAAAACATTCAGCTGTCAAAACAGTCAGCTGTCATTAACTCATCCCTAGCTCGTAATCATCGCAAAAAACAGGATCTCTGACCCAAAATGTACTACATGACATCATCATCATCATCATCCCGTGACATAACATCATCCTAAAGGTGAGCTGCCTCAGGGATATACCCCACACATGCAATACACTATACATCTACACATTCATTCCTCATTCGTATACCAGTGAGTCTCCCAGACTTCGCGCGAAAATCAGATCGACTCAAATCATGCCCCTTCTCCAGCCACTCCCATGTACAATCTTTGTTCATTCATATTACGTCTCTCATTCAAGGAAAAAGGATTTTTTCTTGGGACGGGTTGGACGGGGTGGGTTGAGGTGGAAAGGGAAGGCAGGGCAGGGGTGTTGGGGTGTTGCCAAGAGCCCCGGGACTGAGCTCAGGTCTTGGGGGGGGGTGGGGGTCTTGGTCTGGCATCTGGTCCAGCAGCATCAACCGCTGATTTACTTGCTTAACTGCTTACTTAATTGTCCTCTGTCCTTGTAGCTTCAATAACCATAGCTATAATGCTTAAAATTTCAATATTTCAAAAACCACTTCTGTCCTTCTTACCTGTGGTTACCTGGCCCCTTGCTGTGAGCCTATTTATCTTCTCTTGTTCACCTGGTCCTGGCCTGTTTCTATCTGGACCTCTGTTGCTTGCTTCCTCTGTCCCCACAGCTTCAGCAACTTTCCTGCCCTCTTGTCTAAAGCCCAGTCTCGAGCTTCCTGGCTTGACCTCGTAGTTGTCACTACCTTCTTGTCAAGCCTACCTGGTACCTGCGCATTTCCCTTTTCCTGGCCATGTTCCTTTGGCCCTCTAAGTTAGCCACAGCCCTTCTTTCCCTGGCATGCAATGGCATACCCCATCTTGTCTCTGGGCTGATCCTTCCTGGAAAGTTCTTGGCCACCTGGCTCAACCTTTACGGCTGTCCGACCTCACGTTTCCCCCTCTTCCTTGTTAACTATAACGTTACCCTTACTGAACGTTATCTTTACTGATATCCTGCGCAAATCCTATCCTTTAGCGTTACTCTTAATGTTATCCTGGTGATTTTAACAAAGACACGTCATTCTGAGGCCTGAAATAGCCTTTACTTACAATTTCTGTTCGGAGTGCAGGCAGTGCAGACGACAAAAAGAAACGGACTGAACCCGCTCGAGGAAGGAAGGTACGAATTTGGAAAGATAACCCTCTGGTATAAAACAATGCTCACTTTAACCAAATCAGAGTGCCGGCGTCCCGGCCTCTGGCAGCCTTCCTCCTGTCGTTCAGGCTCCGTTTCCCGTCGTCCGGTTGCTGCACCCCACTCCTGGTACCAAATGTCAAGAAACAACTCTCTGTTCGTAAAAGAAGTTCATCAACGGCTTGAGAATGACGAGGTTTTATTAAAATACCGATTATACAGATCCGGAGGAAGCAAGGACTTCTACAGCACGTATCACCATCATGCCACGTCTAGCCTTCCTGAGAATACATTGATTCCCAGTCCACTTATATAGGGACGCGTTTTATCAGAGAATCTCCGCTAGAGTCCGAGGAGACAAAGGAACCAGCAGCGGTTCTTCCCCGGTGGGCCAAGCCCCCACCGTCATCCGTTCTCTCATTTGGGGGAGTGCAGCACGCACCGTTTGAGATCCGGGCCAGATGTAGTTTCAAGGCTCCGAGGTGACAGAAAATATAACTCATTAAAGGGAGGGTGCATTCCTGGTTCCGATAAAGCCACAAAGTATATGAGGTTGTTCAAATGAGTTCCAGGTGTTTGGATGTACCTTCAGTTCACACCTCTCATTTTAAGCATAAATTCAAAGTATGTCTATTGAAACTCAAGCGTCACTGTGATTAATACGAGATATATGTTTTAACAATAGGTTTATGTCTGCAATCCAATCATTCTACGTAAAGTTTCACATTCCGAGCGCCAAATCCGCCCCTCCATCCGCGGCTCGAGGCGCCGTCTGAGAATCAAAGAGGGGTTTTACGACCGGACTTATCTAGCCTCGAAAGGGCACACGCATACAATGAGCCAGTTGTCCAGCACGACCGAAGCGAGTATTTTCTCATTTTAAACTAAAGCGAAGCAAAAAACCCTTTATTCACTTATGACATAGCATTTTTACCCAACATTTAAATCATAACACATTAGCCAACCAACGTCTATAACTAGACATTAGAAAATAACAATCTACGACCTGACAGCTGACACGAAACTCGCCAACCCTTCTCCCTGCACTCTGCCTCCAGCTCACTGTACTTTCCTCTCTTCCTCTCGTGCACCTCCTCCATGTTATCTTCCCAAGGTACCGACAACTCCCCTAAGATGACCTGTCTTGTTGCACTTGACCAAATGACAATGTCAGGCCGCAACCTTGTCACACAGATCTCCTCTGGGAATACCAATTGTGGCTTTAGGTCTGCCACCACCTGCCAATCACAAGCATCTGACAGCCCTCTTTCTTTCCACCTCCTCCTCTTTCCACCTCTTACCACTTGGCCCTCTTTGACAAACCACATCTCTCCCCCATCAGTCTCCTTCTCCACTCTTCTCTCTCTCGATCTCAGCACCTCTTGTTGCACCATCTCCACCACCACCGCCAGCACCTGATCATGTCACCACCTGTATCTTCCTGCTGCCAATGCTACTGAGCATGCACTCAGTGCATGCTGCACCGTTCCCACACCTCCACACACACATATATATATATATATATATATATATATATATATAGATATACAGTGGAACCTTGACTTACGAGTGCACCAACTTACGAGTTTTCCGAGATACGAGCCGTCGCTCGGGCGGTTTATTGCTTTGAGATGCGAGCCGAGATCTGAGTTACGAGCTTACGCCACCCGCCACCAGGTGGGTTCCGGTCACGTGGTTATCTTGCCGTGCAAGCATATCTGCCGTATATCGCTGCTGTTTTGTTTTCGCATGTTGGTTATTTTGGAGCTTACGCCAGCCGCCACCAGGTGGGTTCCGGTCACGTGGTTATCTTGCCGTGCAAGCATATCTGCCGTATATCGCTGCTGTTTTGTTTTCGCATTTTGGTTATTTTGGAGCTTACGCCAGCCGCCACCAGGTGGGTTCCGGTCACGTGGTTATCTTGCCGTGCAAGCATATCTGCCGTATATCGCTGCTGTTTTGTTTTCGCATGTTGGTTATTTTGGAGCTTACGCCAGCCGCCACCAGGTGGGTTCCGGTCACGTGGTTATCTTGCCGTGCAAGCATATCTGCCGTATATCGCTGCTGTTTTGTTTTCGCATGTTGGTTATTTTGGAGCTTACACCAGCCGCCACCAGGTGGGTTCCGGTCACGTGGTTATCTTGCCGTGCAAGCATATCTGCCGTATATCGCTGCTGTTTTGTTTTCGCATGTTGGTTATTTTGGAAAATTTCTTAGTTTTAACCATGGGTCCTAAGTAATTGAGTGCCAAGGGCAGTACTGAGAAGAAGAAGAGGATGATGTGCTTGGATATAAAACACGCAATCGTCGAAAAACATGAGCGAGGTGTGCGTGTTGTCGACTTGGTGAGGCAGATGTGAAGGCAGCTGAAGATTTTATTATAACTTTTGCCGAACTGATATAAGCCGAACGATACATCCCCCAGCAAATCTTCAACTGTGACGAGACAGGGCTCTTCCGGAAAAAGATGCCGAGGAGGACGTATATAACGGCAGAGGAGAAGAGCATGCCAGGCCACAACTTGTTCAGAGTGCCGGCGATAGCTCGCCTTCTCTTTGTGGAAGACACGGTGAGATCCTTAACATCCAACAACTAATGGGACGCAAACGGGGCGCCCAGTTTAGCGGTACACACATTGATGAATCACCCTGCCTGTGAAACACCGACATGACAGGTTATAGCTGGGTCGGGATTCAAACCCAGGCTGGACAGTTTAGAGTCAAGTGTGCGTACCTCCAGTCCAGGCCATCCTGCCAACTTGTATGCTGCATACAGGTGAAATATAAAGCGCGAGATATTTTTATATATACTGCATATTTAAAAAAAAATTGGTGTGGTTTTTGGCGGGCTGGAACGGATTAATAGCATTTCAATGCATTTTAATGGGGAAATTTGATTTGAGAAACGAGCAAATTGAGTTACGAGCTCGGTCACAGAACGAATTAAACTCGTAAGTCAAGGTTCCACTGTATATATATATACGTAGTGTGTTCAAAAAGTATCCGACCTTTATTTTTCGTGCGTAAAAAACAAAGAAGCTAGGGAGGCGTTGATTGGTGCACGTATGTAGGCGATCCTAATGCACACGCGTGATAATTTTTTCCCACCTGCAGAAGCTGTCATTCGACGGCAGACCGCCGATGAGTGAGGACATGTAAGTGAGCACCGTCGGATTTTCGTTTTTGACAAAATGACGGAAAAACTTGAACAACGCTACTGCATCAAATTTTGTGTTTTTTGGCCTCGGGGATGTTGGATGCTTCCATTGTGATGACTGCAACTTGGTTTCTGGGTCGTACCCATAAACCCAGGACTCCTCGCCAGTGATCACTGTGTTGAGGAAGCTGGGATCGCTGTTCACAGTCTCCAGCATGTCCTGTGCGATCTCCAAACGGAGTTGCTTCTGCTCAATCATTAGCAGCTTTGGTACGAATTTCGCTGAGATTCTCCTGAAGCCCAAATCCTCCTTCATAATGGAATGAACGGTGTTGAATCTTGCGGATCGTTTCCACTTGGGAATCGCCAAGCTTTACACAAAATTTGATGCAGTAGCGTTGTTCAAGTTTTTCCGTCATTTTGTCAAAAACGAAAATCCGACGGTGCTCACTTACATGTCCTCACTCATCGGCGGTCTGCCGTCGAATGACAGCTTCTGCAGGTGGGAAAAAATTCACGCGTGTGCATTAGGATCGCCTACATACGTGCACCAATCAACGCCTCCCTAGCTTCTTTTTTTTTACGCACGAAAAATAAAGGTCGGATACTTTTTCAACACAGTAGTATATATATATATATATATATATATATATATATATATATATATATATATATATATATATATATATATATATATATACATATATATATATATATATATATATATATACATATATATATACATATACATATATATATATATATATATATATATATATATATACATATATGTATATATATATATATTATATATGTATATGTACATATATATATTGATATGTTTGTGGGGGGGTAGGCAATACTTTAGTCCAGGTAGAATTGTATAAGTAGTGTGCTCCGATTGCCATGAAGAAGAAGAAACCCCATGTATCAGAAGTAGGGATCCGGTAGACCGTATATCGTGTAAGCGCGTATCTTCGTTCCCATCACGAGGGGTGGCGTTATGTTAATTAGCTAGGGATTGTGGGTAATTAATCCACTGTATATAATGGCCTCTGTTATTTTTCATCTGTTCCTTATGACACCAGCAGCACACACACAGAAAGCCAATAAATCGTGCATTTATCTTACTATAATTCACCAAATGTCCGTCTGTCCATCTGTCTGTCCGTCCGTCCATTCGCAGGTACCGCAAAAACAGCTGAACCGATCACAACAATATTTTGGGTGGGTAATCCTGGGACCCCCTGGGGTAAAATAGGCTATTAGTCAGGTTCACTATGTTTTTTCGTTCAAAATCATGGTAGATTAGCAAACCTATACATTTTTGGAAACGTTATTACATGGAAAATCTGAAAATCGATGATTACATTTGCCAATTCCGACCAATTCAATTCGACCAATTCGACCAATTCGACCATTCGACCAATCGCTTCGATCGACCATTCGATCGATTCGATTCGATTCATCGAATTCGATTCGATCGACCATTCGACCAATTCGATTTGCCAATCAATTTGACCGACCTTTGCTTGTGTGGAACAGACTGTGAAAATGATGCGGACTATATTGTCGGATACGACACACAGGACAGTGATGACGAACTCTAAATGGCATATTCTGTAATTGTATATGTTTGATGCCATTGACTGCCTGTGTATATTTTCTCATTGACTGCCTGTGTAGATGTGAAGTTATACTGACTGCATGTGTATATATGATTTTGCTGACTGCCTGTGTATGTTTGGTGATATGAATTATTGTGACACATTTTGATGTTATTAACTGCCTGTACAAAATGATAACATGTATTTGATTATGCAACTTATCGCGAATATAAAGACAGTATTTTGCAATTCAAAACTTTTGATTCGTGTCTTACCATTCCCCATAGCACTAATTTGATACTTTCATTGGATTCCTTGTCCCTGAAAATATAGGTTTAGTATATTTTTAAAAGTTTTTAGGGTAATTAGAGGCAGAAATAGAACAAAATATGTATTTTACAGTGGCCATTTTGAAAATCAAAAATGGCCGCCATACAGGTATCTCTCCAAATGTAAACATTGATTTTTAGTTTCCTTTTGCTATAACCTTTCCAAAAATGTATAGGTTTGCTAATCTACCATGATTTTGAACGAAATATAATTTATTGACATAGTGAACCTGACTATATATTGTTTTTCCAATTTCAGCTTTGGTCTCCAGCATTTTAAGGTTTGGACTCCCGCATAATGTTATTTTCCCGGGTGCCGCACAAACGGCTGCACCAATCGCAACCTGACGAATGGAAACACACAGTTAAAAATAATTACCTTGGACAAAGACCTTTTATCAGGACATGGGTTGAATCCCTGCTTGAAAGAATGCCAACTCCCCTCCCGCCATCACGGTCGTCTCTCCAACTCACAATCCCACGAGATATGCGGAAAGGACGACCCAAAACCAATTATCTTCTTTTTGATTCGTATATAAGCATCATTAAAAGTAAATAATGACCTCTGTCAAAGTTCAAACGACATGGGTTTAATCTCTCCATCAGATAATTCCACATAGCTATTTGGGCAGTGTATAAGCTAACCAGATCGCTGTCTCCATCGATCTTGCCAAGGCCATAACTATCGGCTCAAAATCCTTTTAACTGTTGACTTGGTAGTTTTTACAATGAAGGGAACATTAACAATGTTGTTAAAAGTTTATTTTTTTTAGATTAATGTTATTTAATTTGTGATTGGAGTTATGCTGTTTGGAATGAAAAAAAAGAGTTATCGAGTTCAAGTGAATGACGAAATGCCGTGACTGTTTCTACTTTCTAAACGTGAACTTCGCGGATCGCCATATGCAGATTCGCCACGGTCCCACAATCGATGTTTCTATATGTGAACGTACCCGTACGTTTTTCATGGAAGTCCTTCATGAACTTGCTGTCCATGTCTGACGTGCGACTGAATGTGCTTCAGGAATGTGGAATTTATTGGTTTCATGCTTTAGCATTCGCCATTTCTGCATTGTCTGTTTGCTTCTGGCCTCCCACCCGTGCGCAGCACGGGTACCTCACTAGTAACACTAAATAAAAGCGACCGGAACAAGACATTGAACAATACCGCTGGGACTGCCAGCAGTGACATCGCCACATCAAGCAGGCAGCCCGGAACACCCGGAAGAGGAGTGATTGGTCCGGGATTGATTGGAGCAAGGACTGCTATGATGGGACTATTGGATTGGTGGAGCAGGCATGGTTGACGTCAGAGCCTTGAGTACAAAGGAGTTGGAGGGTAGATATTTTGGCCTCTTGACTTCCTCTCATCTTCTGGCTTTGGTGGTGAACGGTCACGATTTCATATCCCGCTCTGCTTCGGGATTTCACGGCGAACGGTAGGAGTTCATTGCGTTCCTGCGCGAGGGGATTCATTGCCAAGCACGTGAACATTTTGTAGCGCTCTTGCACCAGGGATATTGGAAGTCTGGATGATCGGGAGGATGAGCGCGGCTGAGTGAACGAGGGTGCGCGGAGGCCTTTTTCCCGCCAAGGCCGGTGCTGCGTCTGGATTGCGCGATCGGGGCCCGGACGACTCCTGACGAGGTTCAATAGCAGCTCGGAGCTAAGTGCCCACAAAAATAACATGCATTTCCTTTCGTTATTTTATATTTCCCATCGTCTGTATGCAGGTCTGTGTGGGGACGTCCCATTTAGGAATCATAGTTTTACCGTGTTTTATTTTGTCACCGGAATTCTTCAATAAAGCTGGTATTTTTGTACATTTTAAATCTGAGCCGGGTTTGAGTTGATTATCCAGGTAAGAATACGGCCAGTGGACCCATGAAGGTAAGCGCTCGCGGCTCTTCCCCCACTCCTCCCCCCGCGCGTATAACGAAGGCCCGCCATTGGATTGAATGCCTTGGAGTTAAAGCTCGTTTGGTCATCCTTGTCACCCTGCGGTGTTCACTACAGGGCAGACACACAACAACTGGTGTCAGAGTGTGGGATTCGGACTCAACGGGCACTCGGTGTTCGAGGGTTGCGAGATCGACACCCGCTGGGTGCAAATTGAGCCCAGCATTTGGAAGCAAATTTTTTTTATCGATTGTCTTTCTCTCGTCAAGGGAGAGGTAATCGTAGTACCGTGGTGTTCAAATTTTGTAGTTATTGGTGTACGAAGCGCAACATCGCGTTTTTCGGAAAATTTTTAATCTTTTCTTTTCTGAGGTAAAATATGCGCGAGCAGGAACCGCTTTGTCAGCACGTAATGGCTGATGTGAACGGCATGGCTGAGCGGGTGGAGGATCCCGAAGACTATGGAAGCGAGCCGGAGATAGAGGGATTAGAGGATTGGAGTGGAACTTTCCCCGTCCTGAACATTAATCCACCCCCCTCTCCTATGAGGGAGCCGGGGACAATGGGAACAGACCCGAGGGCTTTCGAGGCCATTGTGGCGGACACAAAAGCCCACTGGCGTGGTGACATCATTCCGCGCACCAAGTGGGCGGTGGCCACGCCTGAGGGGTAGGCGTGGCCTCATGATATACACCGGGCGCGCAGCCCGGAGCGCGCCAGTGTTACAGTGAGCTCCTGAAATAAAGACGCTTATAAGTTACCGCTTGTCCGCTTCCTCCTTGCTCGCAAGCAGCGCGCGTAACGCCGCGCTTTACTGGTGACCCCCTTGACGTTGGATCTGCCGGAGCGATCCTTCCACACGCGACGCCATTGCCATGGCCAACTTCATCAAACTTCCCGAATTTTGGGAGGCTCAGGCCGAAGTCTGGTTCGTCCAGGCCGAAGCCCAATTTCAGCTTCGGCGCCTCACCGGCGATGACACGCGCTATTGCCACGTCGTCGCCTCCCTCGGGCCCGGCACGGCCGCTCGAGTTGTGTCCGTCCTTCGCCACCCACCGGACGGCCACAAGTACGAGGCACTCAAGCGGCTACTCCTAGCCACGTTCGGCCTCACGGACGACGCACGGGCTGACCGCCTCCTGGATCTCCCCGAGCTCGGTGACACGCGCCCGTCGGTCCGAAAGGACCATATGCTGTCACTGTTGGGCGACGAAGCCCCCGGTTCTCTATTCCGGGCGCTTTTCCGTCGCCAACTTCCAGCGCAGGTTCGCCTTGCGTTGGCCGGGACCGGGCTAGCGGAACCCCGAGCATTGGCGGCCGAGGCGGACAAGTACTTCGCCGCTTCGGACACGCGGGCGAGAGTCGACGTGGCCGTCACGGCCCTCGTGGCTGATGCTGCTGATGCTGCTGCTGATGCTGCTGCTGATGCTGCTGCTGATGCTGCTGATCCACAGCATCAGCTTATACAGCATACGCAGCATGCTGATACGCACCCCGTGACCGCCGCCACGCCCCGCCCACCGCCGCGGCGAAAACCGCCACCGTGGGGAAACCCGCCAACTCCACCGGCCTAGCGGAGCCAGCCGCGCTCCTCCAGCTCCACCACCTGGTGCTGGTTCCACGCCAAGTTCGGCCACGAAGCTCGGCAGTGTCATCCGCCATGCTCCTTCAACAGGTCGGGAAACGCCTGGGCCGGCGCTCAATAGTGGCGATGAGCGCCGGCCGTTCGAGCAGCCTGCTGTTCATAACGGACACCTTCTCCGGGCGCCGTTACCTGTGCGACACGGGAGCGCAGGTGAGTGTCGTTCCCGCCGGCACGTCAGACAAGCACGCCGCGGGTGGGGGCCCCGCGCTGCTTGCCGCGAACCGGACGCCCATCCGTACGTACGGAAAACGCTGCCTCTCTCTGCGGTTCGGAGGGCAGGTTTTCCGATGGACGTTCGTCACCGCCGACGTGCCCATGGCACTGCTTGGCGCGGACTTCCTGTGCGCTAATGGGCTCCTGGTCGACGTCAAGCGCAGACGTCTTGTCCAGGCCGAGACGTTCAGCTCGCTCGCTTGTGCGTTGCCCAGCTCAACGAGCGGCTTGCCAAGCGGCTTGCCGAACGGTTCGGTTCCGGCCACTTTGGTCTGTACGCTTCCGGCAGTGGACGCATCCACCCGCCTCCTCGCCGGCTTCCCGGCCCTCACGCGGTCCACCTTCTCGGCGGGGGCCGTCAAGCACGGGGTGGCCCATCACATCCCCACCGTCGGGCCACCGGTCTACGCCCGGGCACGCCGCCTCGAGCCGACGAAGCTGGCGGTGGCAAAAGCGGGGTTCGCTACCCTGGATCGACTCGGCATCGTTCGGCGCTCAGAGAGCGCTTGGGCGTCGCCGCTGCACATCGTGCCGAAGCCCGGCGGGGGATAGCGACCGTGCGGGGACTATCGCCGTCTCAATGACGCCACGACTCCCGACCGCTACCCCGTCCCCCACATTCAGGACTTTTCCGCCCGTTTGGCGGGCATGTCCTTCTTCTCGAAGGTGGACCTCATACGCGGCTACCATCAGGTCCCCGTCAGGCCGGAGGACGTCCCGAAGACGGCGGTCATCACGCCATTCGGACTCTTCGAGTTCCTGCGCATGCCCTTCGGTCTGAAGAATGCGGCTCAGGCGTTCCAGCGACTGATGGACAGCGTCCTGCGTGACTTGGATTTTGTCTACGTCTACCTGGACGATATCCTCGTCGCCAGCGCGTCCCGCGAAGAGCACCTACGCCACCTCCGCACGCTCTTCGAACGCCTGGGCCAGCATGGCCTGATTGTGAACCCCGCAAAGTGGCGGTTCGGCGCCACCATAATCGATTTTCTGGGGCACCGTGTCACCAGGCACGGAGCCGTCCCCCTGCCGGCCAAGGTGGAGGCGGTGAAGGGGTTTCCGCGCCCCCGCACGATCAGAGGGCTGCAGGAGTTCCTGGGCATGGTGAACTTTTACCATCGGTTCCTGCCCCATATCGCCCAGCTCCTGCACCCCCTGCACGAAGCTCTCCGAGGTAAGCCGGGCAAAGGCGACGTTACCTGGACCGAGCAGATGGACACGGCGTTCACGGGCGCAAAGCTCGCCTTGGCTAACGCCACCATGCTCGCGCACCCGGCGCCCGATGCACCGATCGCCCTCACCACCGATGCCTCGGACTACGCGGTGGGCGCGGTGCACGAGCAATGGGTGCGTGGAGCTTGGCAACCGCTGGCGTTCTTTAGCCGGCAGCTTCGCCCGCCCGAACGCCGTTACAGTACCTTCGACCGCGAGTTGATCGGGCTTCACTTGGCGGTCAGGCACTTCCGCCATCTGCTCGAGGGCCGTGCGTTCACTGCCTTCGTCGACCACAAGCCGCTGATCTTCGCGATGGGCAAGGTCACCGAGCCGTGGTCGGCCCGGCAGCAGCGTCACCTCTCGGCCGTGTCCGAGTACACAACAGACATCCAGCACGTCACGGGGAAGGACAACCCGGTGGCGGATTGCCTTTCCCGGGCCGTCGCCCACGCAGTCCACCTCGGCATCGACTATGCCCGGATGGCAGCGGACCACCCCGCTGACCCCGACGTCCAGGCCTTGCGGACCGCCGTCACGGGCCTCCGCGTCACCGAGGTGGCGTTCGACGGCGCGGGCGCGGCCCTCTTGTGCGACGTCTCCCTCGGGCGTCCTCGCCCCATCGTGCCCGCGGGCTGGCAGCGCCAGGTATTTGACGCCATCCACAGCCTGTCCCACCCGGGCGCGAGGGCCTCCCAAAGGCTGATCGCTGACAAGTTCGTCTGGCATGGCCTCCGGAAGGCCGTCCGCGGCTGGGCCAGGACGTGCCTCGCGTGCCAGCGCGCCAAGGTGCACCGGCACAACCAGGCCCCGTTGGCCCCGTTCACGGTGCCGGAATGCCGGTTTGACCACGTCCACGTGGACCTGGTGGGACCTCTGCCCCCCTCGCGGGGTTTCACCTACGTCCTCACCATGGTGGACCGCACCACCCGGTGGCCGGAGGCCGTGCCCTTGGCGTCGACAACGGCAGCCGATGTCGCGCAGGCTTTCATCGCCACCTGGGTCGCCCAGTTCGGCGCCCCCTCAGACATCTCGTCCGACCGCGGCCCCCAGTTCACCTCGGAGCTCTGGGGGGCGGTCGCGCAGGGGCTTGGGGTCCGGCTGCACCGAACCACGGCCTACCACCCCCAGGCTAACGGCCTGTGTGAGCGATTTCACCGTGGATGGTGGGATGGACACTCATGGGCCATGTTGGCGTTTCAGCTGCTCAACTTACCTGATGGCTCTTGCACATTAGAGGGGCGGAGCTGTTGTAGCCAGGTTTAGTAGTGTAGTAAAGGTGGGTTTTCACGGGACACGCGAACGGTTCGCGAAGGATGCGAATGTCGAAAAAATGGCAAAGTCCAACATTCGGAGAAGTTTTTCTCCGAATGTGTCGCGACAATGGAGCCGTAAACTATTCTTGCGCAGTTTGTGCGTAGTTCTCACAACGTATGGGTGAATGTCGTGTGTAGTGTTGCCGAACTATGGCCAGTCCACATACACGAAGAACACGCGACTAAAATGCGAACAACACGAATGTTGGACGAATCTCGGGCAACATTCGTGCGGACATTTCGCGACACATGCGAACTTTTTGCGCATATTTCGCGAATAATGAACGTCGTGCGACATTCATGCGAAATTTGTACATATGTCGCGCGATTATCTTGCGGTCGGCGATCCGACCGACACTTGGGCAGTATATAAATGCCTTGAAATGTATTGCCAGCAGTTCTTGCCCATAGGTCAGTAACAGAAGATGGACCAGCAAGCTCTGAAATCTGTCCTGTCCATTGATGAAGAGGAAGCTTTTGATATTGAAGAGGAAGCTCTGCTGCTTGTTGCTGTAGGACTGTGTTGGAAGCGCAAGTGTGAAGAAGAGGAAGGAAAAGCACCAGAGAAAAAGAGAAAGCAGTATGTAAAGACTGTGTGGGTCCACAACTGGTTGCTGGAGCAGCAGAGACTTCAGCATGGTTGGTACGGACAGCTCATGGAGGCACTGGAAGAAGGAGACCTGACAACATACAAGAGACCGCTCAGAATGGATCCTGACCTCTTCAGGGTACTGGTGGACAGACTCACTCCCCGACTGCTGAAGCAAGACACCAAAATGAGGAAAGCTCTACCTGTTGGACTCAAGATTGCCCTGACACTGAAACTGTCGGAATCTGTTTGGGGTTTAACGAAGATTTTGCGAACATCACGCACGTCGTGAGTAGGTCGTGCGCATATGACGAAGCTTTTTAGACATTTTTGAGAGCAAATCACGACCCGGGATGCTGGAAACGTTCGCTATAAATTTCAAACATTTTTGAAATACCCGCCGAACAAAAAACGACTCCTGCGAACAATTGACGACGCTTCCGAACCCCCGCGCATGTTTGGCGAACTTTTGGAGCCTAAAATACGAATGTTGGAGTTTGCCATTTTTTCGACATTCGCATCCTTCGCGAACCGTTCGCGTGTCCCGTGAAAACCCACCTTTAAGGTCACCAGAGGAGGCGGATCCACATACTTGTCAGTGCAGAGGACAAAAGGAAATTTGGTGAAACTTGATAGGCCCCATTGGTTAAATATGGAATTCGGTGGTGGATGACACTCTTGGACCCAACCAACCTGCAACTACCTGCACATCAAGATGAAGGTAAGGTGCCTTGATGTTTACTGTCCCAGGTTTCAGTACTTGCTCATATAAATTGGGACATGAGAAATTTAGAATGTGGGCGGGTGGGAGTGATGACTTGGTCGGTGAGGTGATTGGAGTGTGTGCCACAAAGTGTTTTGTGGGTGGCGTTGTGTATGTGGAGAGGTTTTTTGTTTTTGTGTGGTTGTGAGGATGGAAATTGAGTATGGTTGTGATTGGAATGTGAATATGTGAAATTCACATGTAAACAGGCCATGGCAGTATCTTTTTATGGCATCTTTTTGAAATATGTGGTTAAGAATTGAATGGCAGCAGGGGAGGAAATGTTATTGTGAATTTTGTGGGTGGGGAAGGTATGTGTGTCCACAGGTACAAATCAAGCTCTGGAGGAGCCTCCTATGCGGTAATTGCCCCTGGCATCCAGTTGTGTCTGGAAATTTGGAGCCCATCGGCGGTGGGGTCTGGTTGGGCCGCCCTGCGCTATGGAGACCCTTGGCGACCCGTGAGGCTATGTGAAAGCGTAAGGCGATGAAGCCTGGTGTTGAGACCTCCCTGGCGGGACGACAGCTAAAGGAGCTGTTTGGCTGTCATGGAGCCAAGAGTTAAGGGGGGGGGGAGGGGGGAGTAAAGAAGTCATAAGTATGGCGACTTGTTTTTGGACTGCTGGTACCACAGCCTGAAGCACCCCCACCATCTTGCTTGTATGGTACCTCCCCGCTGCCTAGTTGAGGATCACACACACATGTGTAATGACATCTATGCCATGGTCCTGCAGGGGGGTGAAATACGTGCTTTGATGATTTTTGAAACGTGTGTGAATGGTTATAGGATTTGTGTGAGTGAATGGGGGAGAAATCCACCAAGCCATGTCACTCACCTTTAACACCAGAATATGAATATGTGTGGAATATGTCTTTCAATCCTGACAAATCTTAATCTTAATCTTTCTCTCAATCTTTGTCTCTCTCTCTCTCTCTCTCTCTCTCTCTCTCTCTCTCTCTCTCTCTCTCTCTCTCTCTCTCTCTCTCTCTCTCTCTCGCTCTCTCTCTCTCTCTCTCTCTCTCTCTCTCTCTCTCTCTGTCTCTCTGTCTCTCTGTCTCTCTGTCTCTCTGAAAGGACCGTCTGGCAAAACCTCCTATCTAATTTCTTCACAATTTTATTGAGGAAGTTCAGTCATTCAAACTCCAGAGTCTCACTATCAGCCATGATCTTTATTGGGCAAACCACATTTCAAAACGAGCCTCCGAAGCCAGCCGTCGACCGGGCATCGTCCGTCATGCAATGTCGTTCCTTGGCACACCAGAACTCCTATTCACCTACAAGACCTTCATCTGCAGCTTGATGAAGTATTGCTCTCCCCTCTGGTCTGACTCCCCTGCCTCACATCTTGCTCAGTTTGATGCCATGGAAACCAAGGCCGTCAAGATCATTGAAATGTCCCGAAACCAAGACCTGAGATGACCTCTTGACTTTTGACCTCTTGACTCCAAAATCGAATCAGTTCATCTTTGTATCATATATACTTACACCAAGTTTGTTCAAAATTCCATCACTGGTTCACGAGTTATCGCGGCAACAGGATTTTTAGCCAACATGACCTCTGACCTTTGGCCTTGCGGCCCCAAAATCGAATTGGTTCATCTTTACCTCATTATACATACAGTACCTGCACCAAGTTTGACTAAGATCCCTTCAGCCGTTCTTAAGTTATCACAGTAATAAAATAATTGCAACATAAATGACCTCTGATCTTTGACCTCTTGACCCCAAAAAATCGAACCAGTTTATCTTTGCATCATAATATATAAATTATACCAAGTTTGGTGAAAATCCCATGACTGGTTCACAAGTTAGCTTGGTAACAGAATTTTTACCTGATGGGATGTCTGACATTTGACCTTTGACCTCTTGACCCCAAAATCACTCAGTTTGCATCATTACACATAGCTGTACCAAGTTTGAATTAGATTCCTTCAGCCGTTCTCAAGTTATAGACCTATTACAGACTTTGACCTTTAACCTTTTGACCCCAAAATCTAATCAGGTCGTCTTTGCATCATAATACATACCTGTAACAACTTTGGTTACAACCGATCCCACCACTGGTTCACAAGTTATCTCGGTAACAGGATTTTTACCTAACATGTCCTTTGACCTTGTGACCCCAAAATCTAAGCAGTTCATATTTACCTCATTATACATACCTGCACCAAGTTTGACTTTGATCCCTTCAGCCGTTCTCAACTTATTACGGGAAAGCTTATCACGGACGGGAGACAGACAGCCGGACGGACAACCTGCAAACATAATACCTCCGCTGGCTAGTGGAGACATAAAAATGGAATACTTGTACTTGTACTTGAACCGACTTGAAAAATAGGTACTTGAACCCTGTTGAACCCAAATTGCCTTCTTACCACATGTAAAAAAGCTCTAGTTTTGCAGTACTTGCACATGTCACACAAGGTCGTGTCTAAGAATGCATAATAGCAGTAAACCTCAGGAGCTTTTTTATACGACTTTTAAAATCATTATTTTATTAGCCCCTGTTGGCCTAATTACGAAATGGGGCCTTATGGATTTGGTCTTGTGCTTCCGTCCACAACCATATCCTGGACATGTATGGACCAATTTTGTTCACTTGCAACGGTACCCGCCCTACGGGCAGGGCTTCAATTGGGAAGCCGAAATGAAAAGGCAAAATATCAGAAATTGAAGGCAGAAATTTTTTTTTTTAAACGATTCATATAAACATCCATCAAATCATATCACACGTAAATCATCAAAATCAAAACAGTATCTTTAGAATTTCAATAAAAGCCACATCACTGTTCATATCACTGTGAATTGTGATTGTGTTTCATAGTGATGTTTGTGTGGCGACGGACGGTGTGTACAAAGGGCAGGGACTTAATCAACGTGAGCTGATGACTCGCGCTTACTGGGAATTACTCGTTCGTGGGACACTGTCTCAAGCCCCAGTCCCCATCACGGATGGGGCTCAGCGGTTTACCCGAGCCTGACGGGGAAGGGCAAGGTACACGCTGGCCCGTCCAGTGTAGCGCACGTGCGGCCCCGGACATCGAAGGGCATTAAACGTTCATTAAAGTATTACGAAACGAAAAACATTACGAAATTACGGATTGCACGAATATGTGAATTGTGATTGTGTTTCATTGTGATGTTTGTGTGGCGACGGACGGTGTGTACAAAGGGCAAGGACTTAATCAACGTGAGCTGATGACTCGCGCTTACTGGGAATTCCTCGTTCATGGGACACTGTCTCAAGCCCCAGTCCCCATCATGGATGGGGCTCAGCGGTTTACCCGAGCATGACGGGGAAGGGCAAGGTACACGCTGGCCCGTCCAGTGTAGCGCACGTGCGGCCCCGGACATCGAAGGGCATTAAATTGTTCATTAAACATTAAACATTCATTAAAGGATTACGAAACGAAAAACATAACGAAATTACGATCACACCGTCACGTCAAACACCACCGTGAACACATACATCGTCACAATGAGAACATCGTCACAATGAACGTTATGCGAACGCGAATGTCATGCGGGAGTCCAAACCTGAGAATGCTGGAGACCAAAGCTGAAATTGGGAAAACTAAATAGCCTATTTTACTCCCAGGGGTCCCAGGATTACCCACCCAAAATATCTTTGCGATCGGTTCAGCAGTTTTTACAGTACCTTCGAACAGACAGACGGACATTTGGTGAATTATAGTAAGATGCTTGACAAAAAGACAATACATGATGATATACATTTGCACATAGTTTGTTTCACGATCAGATCTAAGATGGCAGACTGGTGGCCATCTTTGTTGTAAAAAAAAATCCAATATTGACCACGTCCTAAACCATTTCTCGGACATGCATTTACCGATCTTGTTCAAACTTGGCAAACGGATAATGAATGATGGGTTACATATGCACTTCATTTTTTTCAAGATCAGATCCAATATGGCCGACTGGCGGCCATTTTGTTACTTAAACATGTCACCAACCACTTCTCGAGATGCATGGACCGATTTTGTTCAAACTTGGCACAAAGACAACACATGAGAGTATACATATGCAAAAGGTTTGGTTTTGTAACCCGACCAAAGATGGCCGACTGATGGCCTTTAACTCCGTACAGCAAAATTACCAAAACCACGGGAGCTATGACATTTTATGTCTTTTTCTCCTTGTTTTTCCCCTTTTTTTGCCATTCCATACCTAAGTATTTTTCCATTCTCATTAGCTACATTTGATAACAGCTAGAATTCATACCATAAATACTTTATGTACAATGACCAAATCCTATCGAGGAGCTTTTATAGACGTTACACGTACAAGAAGCCAATTGAGTAAGTTGTGCTCCATGATGGAACCCTTCCACTAAAATCGGGGTGTTTGTTAAACACTTTTCTTTCTTGATTGCATTGATTTGGATGTCCATTGGAATTGGTGGAGTGCAGTGGGAGTTAAATAAATAAATAATGTTATATAATATAGAGTCTTCTTTCGTATGATCTTGGAAACAATTATAATTGAATATCTAGTAACGAGACATTTGATCGCAGCAGCAGTGGCTCTGTGTAGTTTTGCACAGGACCCACTGAATCTCCTTTGCACACATTCCTGTATTACATGTCGGATTGTCTGATCTTGATGGTGACACACGAGGTTCTCAGTTTGCTTCCACCTATACATATGATGAGCGGTTATTGCATGTGGAGTTTTTAGTCGGTGAGGACCACTCCATTGGTGTCTCTGCAGGTCAAAGCCTGGGGCCTCCTTTGTGGGATCATCGATTACCTGGCCATTGCACACTGATGCTTTTTCCCATTGCTTCCGCCACAATTTATTGTGATTAGTATTAGTCACTACATGTCCCCTAATCCAGAAAGGCTTCCGTGACTTCAATCAAAGTCTTGAAAGATTCAGTAGCTCAACGTGTATTGGCAGGTCAGCATTTGATTGTATCTGAAGGTGCACTCGGGATGTTTGTGCTTACATACGAATGTCCGGAGGTGCGATGTTAGTCAGCACGTGTAGCCATGGGAGAGGCTCCCTGTGCCAGATACAAAACACTACAGACTGACAGATACAATTATCATGGCACAGTTAATTGTGAAGATGCTTCGTGTGACTGCTTGCAGCCCAGACAGGTGCACACGACTCTGCAGTGGGATACACTAGAGTCTAGTGTATCTGGTGACTAGACTGTAGAGTGAGGGTAGAAGTATGAAGGCTGCGTGTGCCATCTCCCCAGCTGGTGTTGTGTCGGCAAGCTCACATACCCTTTTCACATGTTCCTTGTATGTCATGCTGCGTGTGCCATCTCCCCAGCTGGTGTTGTGTCGGCAAGCTCACCTACCCTTTTCACATGTTCCTTGTATGTCATGCTGCGTGTGCCATCTCCCCAGCTGGTGTTGTGTCGGCAAGCTCACATACCCTTTTCACATGTTCCCTGTATGTCATACTGCGTGTGACAGCCTCCTTAGCTGGTGTGAAGTCGGCAAGCTCACAAACCCTTTTCACATGTTCCCTGTATGTCAGGCTGCGTGTGACAGCCTCCCCAGCTGGTGTCGAGTCGGCAAGCTCACAAACCCTTTTCACATGTTCCCTGTATGTCAGGCTGCGTGTGCCAGCCTCCCCAGCTGGTGTCGAGTCGGCAAGCTCACAAACCCTTTTCACATGTTCCTTGTATGTCATGCTGCGTGTGCCATCTCCCCAGCTGGTGTTGTGTCGGCAAGCTCACCTACCCTTTTCACATGTTCCTTGTATGTCATGCTGCGTGTGCCATCTCCCCAGCTGGTGTTGTGTCGGCAAGCTCACCTACCCTTTTCACATGTTCCTTGTATGTCATGCTGCGTGTGCCATCTCCCCAGCTGGTGTTGTGTCGGCAAGCTCACCAACCCTTTTCACATGTTCCTTGTATGTCATGC
Source organism: Myxine glutinosa (assembly GCF_964187855.1). NCBI lineage: Eukaryota > Metazoa > Chordata > Myxini > Myxiniformes > Myxinidae > Myxine > Myxine glutinosa. The sequence continues at coordinate 621,383 of NC_136271.1, forward strand.
TGCGTGTGCCATCTCCCCAGCTGGTGTTGTGTCGGCAAGCTCACCTACCCTTTTCACATGTTCCCTGTATGTCAGGCTGTGAGCTGGAATGATTCCAAGATTTTTTGGGTGTGGTTCTTTCTGGACTGACTTAACACAGAAGGAAACATCTAGGTTGGCATGAGGCAGGCGAATTGCTCAGATGGAAGGCAGTTGACAGTGTTGTTGATGGATTGGGGTGGAAGATGACAACCTTCGCGTGGTCCACCCTGTTATGTGCTTTTTCGTCCAACTAATGTCATCAAATGATCAAGTACACTATTGATATAAGATAGTGATAACATATGTTTTTTGACTACATTCCCATCCAGGTGTTCCAGAAAGATTCCTCAAAGCTGGCGATGCAGGTACATGTTGAAGACAGACCTAGTAGGAACAGACCAACAGTCGTCACATCTCAGCTGGTCCCGCAGGCAAGCACAAGTAAGCAACAAAAGGAGAGCTCATTTGGTAGCATACCCTTTGAGCTATCTGGCACATGGTTCATTACCTTTTTCATATGATGTAAGCAGGGGGTGCTGCATCTTGGCGCTTGACATTAGCGTTATTTGGGATGTAAAGCCAGTTGTCTTATCTACTCGCACTTTTTATAGGCAATAAAATATATTTTGCAAGAGTAGGCCTTTGGAATGGTACCTTGGACACATATGTCATGGAATTTAAATGGGACATATTCTGTTGTATTACAAAACTAGCAAAGGTACCTGGCATTGCTGGGCAACACCAGATCCCTTCTCCCATCCATTCCCCTGCCTCCTCCCTCCCCTTCGCGTGCCTCCTCCCAAACCCACCCACCACCCTCCGGACTCCAAAACCGCCCCCTCTCCTCCCTCCTCTCACCTCCCCCCATCCAACCCATCCTCCCTCCAGGCTCCTACCCCACCCCTTTCTCTCCCTCATCCCACCCCATGCCATTCCCTGCCTCTTCTCACCCACCCCATCCATCCAAACTCCCACCACTTCCCCTTCCTACTCCAACCTCACCCCGCCTCCCTCTACCCCATGCCCCCATCCCACCCCTTCCCCTTCCTCCTCCTTCATCGATATGGCCGAAACTTGTCCCGGTCTCGATGTTTATACTCATTGCCATGTGATGAATCTGGGGTATGTTCACTTACCAAGTTTCTTGTGGAGTGTTTGCCAAGTGGCTTAAACACTCGGAAAGCAAGCACTCCATTTGAAACCGGTGATAAGGAACGGCTGGCTTAGCATGCGCTAGCAAGCTGCTTGGTAACTGAACACACCCCTGGGCATCTCGACAGCAAACACAAAACACCTCAAACGCTGACAAAAGGACAGTTTGTTCAATTAAAGATTTTAAATATTAATCATGATTATTTTTGTTGTAATGAAAACGTACCTTGTTCAGTTTTCAACGCGTTGTTTTAATTTTTAAAATGTACATAATTCAGAGGTGATGGTTTAAAATATATGTGTATATCTGTCAGGAATTTCCCTGGCCTTCCTTATAATTAATTACCTGTGCAGGCATTTCACTCTCCCAAGCCGATTTTCATCACCTTTTAGGAGTTGCGGAAGGCGAGAAGACGAGGCCATTTGGTAGGGTTCAAAGCTTGTTTATTAGTACAGAAATCTCCAGCACACTCTAAACTCGAACGGAAGTGGTAAAGCTTTTATAAAGCCAAAACCCTCTTCGGAGGGCGTGGCTCCCACAACCGCGCGTGCGTCACGTCCAACAAACCAAAAGCCGTGCACGTGGATTAGACCAAACATAAGGTAACCGTCACATGCGAATGAGTTAACCGCGACATGCGAACAGGGTAACCGCTACATGCGCCCCCCCCCCCCCCCCCCAGAATGCACTCCACGGGCGTGTACGTAGTTCGCAGGCGCGCTCGGCAGTGTTATGAAGGCTCGAGCAGTGCTCGGCCTCGGTACGCGCGAAAAAACGCAGCCGTGGGGTTGAGCCGACCGAGGGGCTGGTCAAGTCCTCGGGGGAGGCTGCCGAGGTTCCTCGCGGGCCTCCCGAGGTTGCAGTTCGCGGGTGCAGTGACGAGAAGGCTCGAGCAGTGCTCGGCCTCGGTGCACGCGAAAAGCGGTTGAGCCAACCGAGGGGCTGGTCAAGGCCTCGGGGGAGGCTGCCGAGGTTCCTCGCGGGCCTCCTGAGGATGCAGAGTCGGAGAAGTAGTTGCGCGAGTTGCAGCTTTCTACACGTGAGCTGTAGCTGTAGTTGTAGAGTGTAGTTGCGCGAAGGTGAAGAGCAGCAGTGCGCGCGAAGGTAACGAAGCAGCCGTGCCGCCAACATCAGTGCGCGCGCAAGAAATGAGCAGCAGCGCGTGCGAAGGTAACGAAGCAGCCGTGCCGCCAACGTCAGTGCGCGCGCAAGAGATGAGCAGCAGTGCCACCCACATCTCGTAACTGCATCCCTTCAGAGGGTCCTGGAGCAGGCTCGCCCCTCCGGTCGTAGAGGAGGAGCCGAGCGCGGTGCGCGAACCACATGGCCGCTCGTCGTTTCCAAAACTCCGGCAGTTCGATCGAAACTGCCATGTTCGTTTGCAGCCCCCGAATCCGTTCGGGGGCAGCCGGGGTCACCAGTTTAGGAGTTGCGGAAGGCGAGAAGACGAGGCCATTTGGTAGGGTTCGAAGCTTGTTTATTAGTACAGAAATCTCCAGCACACTCTAAACTCGAACGGAAGTGGTAAAGCTTTTATAAAGCCAATACCCTCTTCGGAGGGCGTGGCTCCCACAACCGCGCGTGCGTCACGTCCAACAAACCAAAAGCCCGTGCACGTGGATTAGACCAAACATAAGGTAACCGTCACATGCGAATGAGTTAACCGTGACATGCGAATAAGGTAACCACTACAACCTCTAATATTTATTTACTTCACATGATATGTGAACCCTAACCCTACCCTACACTAACCCTTCACATGATATGTGAACCCTAACCCTAACCCTAACCCTACCCTAACCCTTCACATGATATGTGAAGTACATGTCTGTCAGTTTGTTTAATTATAAGCCTTGAAGAGTCTGCATTATGAGAACGTACCTTCATGGGCGGTGTATATTAGACCCGCTGCCACAATTGTTGCAAGCAAAACATGCTGTTGTGTTAAAGAAGGGATACGACAGTAACAGGAGAATGTTGGTTCTGAAAAATGTGACACCAACCCCCCTTACAGCCACTCGCTGTTGCTCGTTCGCTGTCGAGCGCTTAGGCTGGTTAAAAAAAATCCTGTTTATCATCGCCGCCCGCCCCATAAAAGTCGTCCGCCCCTAAAAACATTTGTGCTATTTTTTTGCTCGCGAAGTCAGTAAAATCCGTTCCCGCTCAGTGGAACAGTGTTCGCATTTTGTATGTGCTCGCGTACTGTCTGAGTCAGGTTACATGTGCTCGAACTTCGCCGATCTGCAGGAGACCAATGAGGCAAACGTCTTCAATAATGTCTCCGCCAAAGCCAATCTCACATGCAACGATGCGACAGAGAAGCCATAATACACGGCCGGCTATGAAGATGTGTGCTATTTGTGTGGCTGTGTTGAGGAGCTGAGTACCACAGATGAGTCGTATCCTATATGCAGTACCTGCAGTAAGAGTCGTACTGCCGGGAAGAGGCCCACTCGGAAGTTCAAGAAGTAGTTGGTATTCTGAAGGAGAAGCGAAATATCATCGGCAAACGGGAGAGCCTCACGTGATCATTATTGCTGTGGATTCCGAGTCAAAAATTAAACGAGCGCTGCACTACATGTAGTAGTAGGTGATGATAGATAGATACATCTCATGCTCCTCATGCTCCTGCCTCACACCTAGCTCGGCTTCACGCTGTTGAATCCAAAGCTTTCAGAATCATTGGAATCTCCCGCGATGAAGCTATCTCTGAGGGCCTTTCACTCACTCACCGCAGGCAGGTAGGTGGTCTTTCTGTCTTCTACCGACTCCTCTCCGGCCTTGCTCCCCCAGCTCTCTCTGTGCTCTGTCCCCCAAATATTCCTACAGGTCGCACAAGATCTGCCAGCCACCCTCTGATGGTTAAACTGCCGAAATCTCGGCTCTCCGCTCACCTTCACTCTTTCATTCCTCTTTTCTCCCGCCTCTGGAACAAACTCCCTCACTCCCTTCAATCCCACTCCTCCCTCCAGGTCTTTAAAACAGCTGTTCACCACCATCTCTTATCTTCCCCCATCCAAAACCTTGATCTTTTCTACCCCCACTAATTCACCCCAGATCCACCTTGTTGAAATTCCAACTTCTTTCCTGGAAGTCTTGGCAGTGTCCATATGTTTTATACCTCTCCCACCCCCCCCCCCCTTCCCATGCCTCCCCCCCATCCCATGCCTCCCCCCCAAAGCCCTCTCCCTCCCACAGTTCTCTCGATGTCTCCATGTCTCTCGGTCCCTGCTCTCAAATGTTGTGTTTGTGTCCTTCCCCCTCTCTCCCCATCTTGTCTACCGCTCCCGATGTTATTTGTTTTGTGTGTCTGTTTGTCTTTCTGTGTGATTAATGTTCGCTCTTTCACGAGCCTCGATATTGTATACAAAAAAAAAAAAAAAAAAAAATCTATGAGTGCTATAATAGCAGTAGCTGCTGATAGATAGATGCATCTATGAGTGCTATTATAGCAGTAGCTGCTGATATATAGATACATCTATGAGTGCTATAATAGCAGTAGCTTCTGATATATAGATACATCTATGAGTGCTATAATAGCAGTAGCTTCTGATATATAGATACATCTATGAGTGCTATAATAGCAGTAGCTGCTGATAGATAGATGCATCTATGAGTGCTATTATAGCAGTAGCTGCTGATATATAGATACATCTATGAGTGCTATAATAGCAGTAGCTTCTGATATATAGATACATCTATGAGTGCTATAATAGCAGTAGCTTCTGATATATAGATACATCTATGAGTGCTATAATAGCAGTAGCTTCTGATATATAGATACATCTATGAGTGCTATAATAGCAGTAGCTGCTGATAGATAGATACATCTATGAGTGCTGTAATAGCAGTAGCTGCTGATAGATAGATGCATCTATGAGTGCTATAATAGCAGTAGCTGCTGATAGATAGATACATCTATGAGTGCTATAATAGCAGTAGCTGCTGATAGATAGATGCATCTATGAGTGCTATAATAGCAGTAGCTGCTGATATATAGATACATCTATGAGTGCTATAATAGCAGTAGCTTCTGATATATAGATACATCTATGAGTGCTATAATAGCAGTAGCTGCTGATAGATAGATACATCTATGAGTGCTATAATAGCAGTAGCTGCTGATAGATAGATGCATCTATGAGTGCTATAATAGCAGTAGCTGCTGATATATAGATACATCTATGAGTGCTATAATAGCAGTAGCTGCTGATATATAGATACATCTATGAGTGCTGTAATAGCAGTAGCTGCTGATAGATAGATGCATCTATGAGTGCTATAATAGCAGTAGCTGCTGATAGATAGATACATCTATGAGTGCTATAATAGCAGTAGCTGCTGATATATAGATACATCTATGAGTGCTGTAATAGCAGTAGCTGCTGATAGATAGATGCATCTATGAGTGCTATAATAGCAGTAGCTTCTGATATATAGATACATCTATGAGTGCTATAATAGCAGTAGCTGCTGATAGATAGATGCATCTATGAGTGCTATAATAGCAGTAGCTTCTGATATATAGATACATCTATGAGTGCTATAATAGCAGTAGCTGCTGATAGATATATACATCTATGAGTGCTATAATAGCAGTAGCTGCTGATAGATAGATACATCTATGAGTGCTATAATAGCAGTAGCTGCTGATAGATATATACATCTATGAGTGCTATAATAGCAGTAGCTTCTGATATATAGATACATCTATGAGTGCTATAATAGCAGTAGCTTCTGATATATAGATACATCTATGAGTGCTATAATAGCAGTAGCTGCTGATAGATATATACATCTATGAGTGCTATAATAGCAGTAGCTGCTGATAGATAGATACATCTATGAGTGCTATAATAGCAGTAGCTGCTGATAGATATATACATCTATGAGTGCTATAATAGCAGTAGCTGCTGATAGATAGATACATCTATGAGTGCTATAATAGCAGTAGCTGCTGATAGATAGATACATCTATGAGTGCTATCATAGCAGTAGCTGCTGATATATAGATACATCTATGAGTGCTATAATAGCAGTAGCTGCTGATAGATAGATACATCTATGAGTGCTATAATAGCAGTAGCTGCTGATAGATATATACATCTATGAGTGCTATAATAGCAGTAGCTGCTGATAGATAGATACATCTATGAGTGCTATAATAGCAGTAGCTGCTGATAGATATATACATCTATGAGTGCTATAATAGCAGTAGCTGCTGATAGATAGATACATCTATGAGTGCTATAATAGCAGTAGCTGCTGATAGATAGATACATCTATGAGTGCTATCATAACAGTAGCTGCTGATAGATAGATACATCTATGAGTGCTATAATAGCAGTAGCTGCTGATAGATAGATACATCTATGAGTGCTATAATAGCAGGAGCTGCTAATAGATAGATACATCTATGAGTGCTATAATAGCAGTAGCTGCTGATAGATAGATACATCTATGAGTGCTGTAATAGCAGTAGCTGCTGATAGATAGATACATCTATGAGTGCTATAATAGCAGTAGCTGCTGATAGATAGATACATCTATGAGTGCTATAATAGCAGTAGCTGCTGATAGATGGATACATCTATGAGTGCTGTAATAGCAGTAGCTGCTAATAGATAGATACATCTATGAGTGCTATAATAGCAGTAGCTGCTGATAGATAGATACATCTATGAGTGCTATAATAGCAGTAGCTGCTGATATATAGATACATCTATGAGTGCTATAATAGCAGTAGCTGCTGATATATAGATACATCTATGAGTGCTGTAATAGCAGTAGCTGCTGATAGATAGATACATCGATGAGTGCAATAATAGCAGTAGCTGCTGATAGATAGATACATCTATGAGTGCTATAATAGCAGTAGCTGCTGATAGATATATACATCTATGAGTGCTATAATAGCAGTAGCTGCTGATAGATAGATACATCTATGAGTGCTATAATAGCAGTAGCTGCTGATAGATAGATACATCTATGAGTGCTATCATAGCAGTAGCTGCTGATATATAGATACATCTATGAGTGCTATAATAGCAGTAGCTGCTGATAGATAGATACATCTATGAGTGCTATAATAGCAGTAGCTGCTGATAGATAGATACATCTATGAGTGCTATCATAGCAGTAGCTGCTGATATATAGATACATCTATGAGTGCTATAATAGCAGTAGCTGCTGATAGATAGATACATCTATGAGTGCTATAATAGCAGGAGCTGCTAATAGATAGATACATCTATGAGTGCTATAATAGCAGTAGCTGCTGATAGATGGATACATCTATGAGTGCTGTAATAGCAGTAGCTGCTAATAGATAGATACATCTATGAGTGCTGTAATAGCAGTAGCTGCTAATAGATAGATACATCTATGAGTGCTATAATAGCAGTAGCTGCTGATATATAGATACATCTATGAGTGCTATAATAGCAGTAGCTGCTGATATATATAGATACATCTATGAGTGCTATAATAGCAGTAGCTGCTGATATATAGATACATCTATGAGTGCTGTAATAGCAGTAGCTGCTGATAGATAGATACATCGATGAGTGCAATAATAGCAGTAGCTGCTGATAGATAGATACATCTATGAGTGCTATAATAGCAGTAGCTGCTGATAGATAGATACATCTATGAGTGCTATAATAGCAGTAGCTGCTGATAGATAGATACATCTATGAGTGCTGTAATAGCAGTAGCTACTGATATATCGATACATCTATGAGTGCTGTAATAGCAGTAGCTGCTGAGAGATAGATACATCTATGAGTGCTGTAATAGCAGTAGCTGCTGATAGATAGATACATCTATGAGTGCTATAATAGCAGTAGCTGCTGATAGATAGATACATCTATGAGTGCTATAATAGCAGTAGCTGCTGATAGATAGATACATCTATGAGTGCTGTAATAGCAGTAGCTACTGATATATAGATACATCTATGAGTGCTGTAATACCAGTAGCTGCTGATAGACAGATACATCTATGAGTGCTGTAATAGCAGTAGCTGCTGATAGATAGATACATCTATGAGTGCTATAATAGCAGTAGCTGCTGATAGATAGATACATCTATGAGTGCTATAATAGCAGTAGCTGCTGATAGATAGATAGATACATCTATGAGTGCTATAATAGCAGTAGCTGCTGATAGATAGATACATCTATGAGTGCTATAATAGCAGTAGCTGCTGATATATAGATACATCTATGAGTGCTGTAATAGCAGTAGCTGCTGATAGATAGATACATCTATGAGTGCTATAATAGCAGTAGCTGCTGATAGATAGATACATCTATGAGTGCTATAATAGCAGTAGCTGCTGATAGATAGATACATCTATGAGTGCTATAATAGCAGTAGCTGCTGATAGATAGATACATCTATGAGTGCTGTAATAGCAGTAGCTGCTCATAGATAGATACATCTATGAGTTCTGTAATAGCAGTAGCTGCTGATAGATAGATACATCTATGAGTGCTATTATAGCAGTAGCTACTGATAGAGAGATACATCTATGAGTGCTGTAATAGCAGCAGCTGCTGATATATAGATACATCTATGAGTGCTATAATAGCAGTAGCTGCTGATAGATAGATGCATCTATGAGTGCTGTAATAGCAGTAGCTGCTGATAGATAGATACATCTATGAGTGCTGTAATAGCAGTAGCTGCTGATAGATAGATACATCTATGAGTGCTATTATTGCAGTAGCTGCTGATAGAGAGATACATCTATGAGTGCTATCATAGCAGTAGCTGCTGATAGATAGATACATCTATGAGTGCTATAATAGCAGTAGCTGCTGATATATAGATACATCTATGAGTGCTATAATAGCAGTAGCTGCTGATATATAGATACATCTATGAGTGCTGTAATAGCAGTAGCTGCTGATAGATAGATGCATCTATGAGTGCTGTAATAGCAGTAGCTGCTGATAGATAGATACATCTATGAGTGCTGTAATAGCAGTAGCTGCTGATAGATAGATGCATCTATGAGTGCTGTAATAGCAGTAGCTGCTGATAGATAGATACATCTATGAGTGCTATAATAGCAGTAGCTGCTGATAGATAGATACATATACGAGTGCTATAATAGCAGTAGCTGATGAAAGATAGATACATCTATTTTTTAATTTTTTTATTATTTTTTTGTATGCAGAGTCGAGGCTCGTGAAAGAGCTAACATTTATCAAACAAACAAATCAAACAAACAAGCAAACAAAGTATATAAAAAGGGGAGCGTTCGACAAGAAGGGGAGGAAGCACACAAACACAACATTTGAGAGCAGGGACATCGGGAGATGTTTTTTGGGGGAGGCAGGATAGGTATAAAACGCAAGGACACCAAGGACTTCCAGGAAAGAAGTCAAAACTCACCTCAAAAAAGTGGATTTGGGGTGACATTAGCGGGGGTAGAAAAGATCAAGGTTTTGGATTGGGGAAGATAAGAGATGGTGGTGAACAGCCGTTTTAAAGACCTGGAGGGAGGATTGGGATTGAAGAGAGTGAGGGAGTTTGTTCCAGAGGAGGGAGAAAAGAGGAATGAAGGAGTGAAGGTGAGCAGAGAGTCTTGATTTTGGCAGTTTAACCATAAGAGGGTTGCAGGCATCTCTTGTGCGACCTGTAAGAATATTTGGGGGACAGAGCCCAGAGAGAGCTGGGGGAGCAAGGCCGGAGAGGAGTCGGTAGAAGACGGAAAGACCACCAACCTACCTGTGGTGATTAAGTGAAAGGCCCTCGGAGATAGCGTCATCGCGGGAGACTCCAATGATTCTGAACGCTTTGGTTTCAACAGCGTGAAGACGAGCTAGGTGTGAGGCAGGAGCACCAGCCCAGAGGGGAGAGGAGTACTCCATTGAGCTGCGGATGAAAGCCTTGTATGTGGTGAGGAGCTCAGGTGTGCCAAGGAAGGATTTCGCACGACGGAGGATGCCCAGTCGGCGATTGGCTTTGGAGGCCAGCTTGGAAATGTGGTTTTCCCAGGAAAGATCATGGCAGATAGTGAGACCCAAAAGCTTGAGTGACAGAACTTCTTGGAGAGGATTATTCAGAAAGTAGATGGGAGGGTTGTCCAGTCGGTCTTTTCAGAGAGACATCGTAAGAGTGTGAGATTTGTCAGGATTGAAAGACATGTTCCACTTGTTTGCCCAGTCTGTGATTTTGTCCAGGTCTGCAGAGAGTGAGGAGGCTGCAGACTGCCGATCTGAGGGATGAGGAATGGAGCGACAGAGAGTGGAGTCATCAGCAAAGAGATAGAGAGGATTTTCAAGAGAGTCAGAGAGATCATTGATGAAGACCAGAAAAAGCACAGGGCCCAGAACACTGCCTTGGGGAACTCCAGCCTGAACAGGAAGAGGAGATGAGAGAAACCCATTCAGGGCCACACGTTGATGACGACTAGAGAGGAAGTCCGCCAGCCATGCGTGGAGATTTCCACGGATACCAAAGGAGGAGAGTTTGGTGAGCAGAGCGGGGTGCCAGACCATATCGAAGGCGCGTGATATGTCGAGGGAGACAGCTCTAATTTCCTATTTGGCATTGAGGACCTCCATCCATTGTTGAGACAGCAGAAGCAGCATCTCCAGAGTAGAGTGACCTGGTCTGAAACCAAATTGATGATCAGAAATCAAGCCATTGGAGAAGAGGAAAGATTTCATATCCGAAGCAATGATGGATTCCATGACTTTGCTGATAATTGGGAGAAGGCTCATTGGTCTGTAGTTGCTAGGATCTGTTTTTGCACCTTTTTTGTGCAAAGCGGTGATGTTGGCTGATTTCCAAGCAGATGGCAGTTGACCTTGAGCAAAAGAGAGGGTGAAGAGAACAGAGAGAGGGAGTGAAAGAGCGGAAGAACATGATTTTAGGACCCGTGGGCTGATGCCGTCAGGTCCAGTTGCAGAATCAGAGTCGAGGGTTGACAGAAACTTTTCCACCTTGTCAGGAGGAAAGGACACGGAGTCCAGGAGCAGCTGGGTACGACTGGGTATGGTGGGTACAGAGAGGGATGGGTTTGGGACACAAGATTTAGAGGCAAACACAGAGTTGAGGCATTCAGCTTTTTCACGTGCGGAGTCAGCTGTCTAGCCGTTTGAGGTAAGGGAGGGGATGGAGGGGGAACAAACACCAGAAACAGATTTGACCAGACGCCACCAGGATTTGGAAGAGGGAGACAGATAAGAGAGTTCGGTCTTGAGAACGGAGAGATATTGTTTCCTGGCTCTCCTGAGGGTGGACACACACTTGTTTCAGGCTTTGTGAAAGGAAATGAGGTTTCCTTCCGTTGGATTTGCTTTCCAGGAGACGAAGGCAAGTTGTTTCTGGGCAACAGCCTCACCACAAGATTCCGTGTACCATGGACGGGAGGAAGGGTATGACTATTGAAGACGAGATGGGATAAATCTGTGCATGAGAGAGAGCAATTTACTTTGGAAGAATTCCCAGGATGAGTTGATGTCAGAGGTGGTAGAGATGGGAGACCAGTCCAGATGATTGAAGGCTGCTTGAAGACCGTGCCAGTTGGCCTGAGTGAAATGCCAGACTCGTCGACGCTGAGCAGGCTCCCTGAGAATGGTCAGAGAGATGTCCACTTTAACAAGGACATGATCAGATGATCCGATTGGAGCAGAAGAAGAGCAGCAGACATTTTCAGGGAAGTTAGTCATTACCAAGTCCAGAAGAGAAGATGCTCCGTTGACTGAGATCCGTGTCGGGAAATTGACAGATTGTGTCAGTCCCAGTGAGTCGCAGAAGTCCTTTGCTGAGGAGCCATGGCTGGTGAGAGAGGTACCCACACCCAGCCAACTGGCATGGTGACAATTGAAATCACCACATAAGAGGAAGAGAGAGTTGGGATGAGTAGATAGAAGTTGGTCCATATTATCAGACAGCGAGATGTAGATGGAGTCATCACTGTTTGGTGGTCGGTACAACACACACATGAACAAGAGGTGGGAGCGAAGGGGAAGCCGTAGCCAGAGGTATTCCTGGGGGTGAGGTGGAGAGAGTGCAGTGCAGGGCGAGTGAGGAAGAGAGTTTTTGATAAAGATAGCAACCCCACCTCCAGGACGAGGCTCAGGTCTATCATACCAGAGGAGGGAGTAACCTGGGAGAGATACTAAGGAATCAGAGACATCATGAAGGAGGAAAGTTTCTGTTAAGCAGATCACATCTGGTTTGACAGAAGCAACCTGTATGGAGAGATCAGTTAAGTTTGAACGAAGGCCTCGGATGTTTGAGGTCTATACCGTTAATGAAGAGGAAGGGGGAGCATCGGATACAGAACAGGGGGGAGGAGGGGTAGGGTAAGATGTGGAAGAGGTGGAAGAGGTAGGGAGAACTGTTGAAGGTGTGTCAGAGATTTCAGAATAGCTCGGAGAAAGGGAAGGATGGGGCGGACAAAAGGTTTGATGGTGATTGGGTGAGGCACAATGAGGTGTTATTTGAGGAGGGGGAAGAGCGAGGCAGAAGGTTGGGGGAGATGGAGGTGAGAGTTGAAAGGGGGAAGAAGCGGGGAGGACGCTTTGAGGAGGGGAGGTGAGAGGGGGGAAATTGAGAAGAAATGAGGGTGGGGAGATTTGAAGGGGAGGGGCGAGGGGGGAGTTTGGGAGGGAAGGGACAAGGGGAGGGATTTGAAAGGGATGGGATATGGGGGAGATTTGGAGGGGAGGGGTGAGGGGGAGTCTTGGAGGGGAGGGGTGAGGGGGTAGTTTAGGAGGGAGGGGGCAAGGGGGGAGATTAGAAAGGGATGGGTGATGGGGAAGATTTGGAGGGGAGGGGTGAAGGGGAAGATTTGGAGGGGAGGGGTTATGGGGAAGATTTGGAGGGGAGGGGTTTATGGGGAAGATTTGGAGGGGAGGGGTGAGATTGGATTTTAGAAAGTGTACGATTAATGGGAAACGAACAATTATTGCAAAATGAGTTTCTTTTGACCTTCGAGTTAAAAATACATTTAAGGACGCTGGATGGAGGATGGAGTGCAGGAGAGTTTAGGGAATGTAGAAAAAAGGCACTATAGGAGATGGAATTTTTTTTGGGGATGAATAGATTTGGTGAGCAAGTCGAAAGCAGCCTTTTAAAGAAGAAGAAGAAAAAGGTGTTATAATATATGACGGAATACAGAACTTGAGGGGAAAGTGTAAACATTGAAGGTTAATAAGTGAAAACTATCTGGGGAAATGGGGGAGAAACACGTGGTCGAAGAACGAACGAACGAATAAGAATGAATAAACGAATGAGAACAAAAATAAGAACAGAGAAGGAAATTATTATTATTTTTTTTTTTTTTGTTGTTGAGATTTACGCAAGGAAGTAGGCTATGGGGTGAAAAGACTGGGAAAACAGAGAACGAAAGTTATTGGATCACAAACGACGGACCGCTGAAAGAAAAACAAAGCCTCAAGGTTGTACACTGTACAAAGCCTCAAGACACGACACGAATTAACACGATTTTCAATACAGGTATGAAAGATTTGCACCGAAAATCTTCCTCGGGACACAATATACGTACACACACCATAAAATAAAGTTATAACGAAAATACAAATGGGAACAATTACTTAACTTCGATTTCAAATCGCTCGCGACGCGGCATAGGCCTTGCTCGCGACGCGGCAAACAGACGATTAATTTATGAAAGATAATCACCGAGAAACTTCCAAGGTGCACACTATAACTTCACACACCGAAAGATAAATACAGTTTCGACAAAATACAATTGTGAACAGACTTAACTTTGAAAACGTGGAGACCGTGTGGAGCTTCGAGAATCCCTGCCGCCGTCTCCAAGATCTCGCCGATAGCACTCATATATAGATTATTGATATATAGATACTATATTGATATATAGATACATGATTGATATATAGATACATCTATGAGTGCTATATGAGTGCTATAATAGCAGTAGCTGCTGATAGATAGATACATCTATGAGTGCTGTAATAGCAGTAGCTGCGGATAGATAGATACATCTATGAGTGCTATAATAGCAGTAGCTGCTGATATATAGATACATCCATGAGTGCTATGATAGCAGTAGCTGCTGATAGGTAGAAACATCTATGAGTGCTATGATAGCAGTAGCTGCTGATATATAGATACATCTATGAGTGCTATAATAGCATTAGCTGCTGATAGATAGATACATCTATGAGTGCTATAACAGCAGTAGCTGCTGATAGATAGATACATCTATGAGTGCTATAACAGCAGTAGCTGCTGATAGATAGATACATATATGAGTGTTATAATAGCAGGAGCTGCTGATATATAGATACATCTATGAGTGCTATAATAGCAGTAGCTGCTGATATATAGATACATCTACGAGTGCTATAACAGCAGTAGCTGCTGATAGATAGATACATCTATGAGTGCTATAATAGCAGTAGCTGCTGATATATAGATACATCTACGAGTGCTATAACAGCAGTAGCTGCTGATAGATAGATACATCTATGAGTGCTATAACAGCAGTAGCTGCTGATATATAGATACATCTATGAGTGCTATAATAGCATTAGCTGCTGATAGATAGATACATCTATGAGTGCTATAACAGCAGTAGCTGCTGATAGATAGATACATCTATGAGTGCTATAACAGCAGTAGCTGCTGATAGATAGATACATCTATGAGTGCTATAATAGCAGTAGCTGCTAATAGATAGATACATCTGTGAGTGCTATAACAGCAGTAGCTGCTGATAGATAGATACATCTATGAGTGCTATAATAGCAGTAGCTGCTGATATATAGATACATCTATGAGTGCTATAACAGCAGTAGCTGCTGATATATAGATACATCTATGAGTGCTATAATAGCATTAGCTGCTGATAGATAGATACATCTATGAGTGCTATAATAGCAGGAGCTGCTGATATATAGATACATCTATGAGTGCTATAATAGCAGTAGCTGCTGATATATAGATACATCTATGAGTGCTATAATAGCAGTAGCTGCTGATAGATAGATACATCTATGAGTGCTATAATAGCAGTAGCTGCTGATAGATAGATACATCTATGAGTGCTATAATAGCAGGAGCTGCTGATATATAGATACATCTATGAGTGCTGTAATAGCAGTAGCTGCTGATTGATAGATAGATAGATAGATACATCTATGAGTGCTATAATAGCAGTAGCTGCTGATAGATAGATGCATCTATGAGTGCTGTAATAGCAGTAGCTCCTGCTAGATAGATACATCTATGAGTGCTATAATAGCAGTAGCTGCTGATAGATAGATGCATCTATGAGTGCTATAATAGCAGTAGCTGCTGATAGATAGATACATCTATGAGTGCTATAATAGCAGTAGCTGCTGATAGATACATACATCTATGAGTGCTATAATAGCAGTAGCTGCTGATATATAGATACATCTATGAGTGCTATAATAGCAGTAGCTGCTGATAGATAGATGCATCTATGAGTGCTGTAATAGCAGTAGCTGCTGATAGATAGATGCATCTATGAGTGCTGTAATAGCAGTAGCTCCTGATAGATAGATACATCTATGAGTGCTATAATAGCAGTAGCTGCTGATAGATAGATACATCTATGAGTGCTATAATAGCAGTAGCTGCTGATAGATAGATACATCTATGAGTGCTATAATAGCAGTAGCTGCTGATATATAGATACATCTATGGGTGCTATAATAGCAGTAGCTTCTGATATATAGATACATCGATGAGTGCTGTAATAGCAGTAGCTGCCGATAGATAGATACATCTATGAGTGCTATAATAGCAGTAGCTTCTGATATATAGATACATCGATGGGTGCTATAATAGCAGTAGCTGCTGATAGATAGATACATCTATGAGTGCTATAATAGCAGTAGCTTCTGATATATAGATACATCGATGAGTGCTGTAATAGCAGTAGCTGCTGATAGATAGATACATCTATGAGTGCTATAATAGCAGTAGCTGCTGATAGATAGATACATCTATGAGTGCTATAATAGCAGTAGCTGCTGATATATAGATACATCTATGGGTGCTATAATAGCAGTAGCTGCTGATAGATAGATACATCTGTGAGTGATATAATAGCAGTAGCTGCTGATAGATAGATACATCTATGAGTGGTATAATAGCAGTAGCTGCTGATAGATAGATACATCTATGAGTGCTATAATAGCAGTAGCTGCTGATAGATAGATACATCTATGAGTGCTATGATAGCAGTAGCTGCTGATAGATAGATACATCGATGAGTGCTATAATAGCAGTAGCTGCTGATATATAGATACATCTATGAGTGCTATAATAGCAGTAGCTGCTGATATATAGATACATCTATGAGTGCTATGATAGCAGTAGCTGCTGATATATAGATACATCTATGAGTGCTAAAATAGCAGTAGCTGCTGATATATAGATACATCTATGAGTGCTATAATAGCAGTAGCTGTGATATATAGATACATCTATGAGTGCTATAATAGCAGTAGCTGCTGATATATAGATACATCTATGAGTGCTATAATAGCAGTAGCTGCTGATATATAGATACATCTATGAGTGCTATAATAGCAGTAGCTGCTGATATATAGATACATCTATGAGTGCTATGATAGCAGTAGCTGCTGATAGGTAGAAACATCTGTGAGTGCTATGATAGCAGTAGCTGCTGATAGATAGATACATCTATGAGTGCTATAATAGCAGTAGCTGCTGATATATAGATACATCTATGAGTGCTATAATAGCAGTAGCTGCTGATATATAGATACATCTATGAGTGCTATAATAGCAGTAGCTGCTGATAGGTAGAAACATCTATGAGTGCTATGATAGCAGTAGCTGCTGATAGATAGATACATCTATGAGTGCTATAATAGCAGTAGCTGCTGATATATAGATATACATCTATGAGTGCTATAATAGCAGTAGCTGCTGATAGATAGATACATCTATGAGTGCTATAATAGCAGTAGCTGCTGATAGGTAGAAACATCTATGAGTGCTATAATAGCAGTAGCTGCTGATAGGTAGAAACATCTATGAGTGCTATGATAGCAGTAGCTGCTGATAGATAGATACATCTATGAGTGCTATGATAGCAGTAGCTGCTGATAGGTAGAAACATCTATGAGTGCTATGATAGCAGTAGCTGCTGATATATAGATACATCTATGAGTGCTATAATAGCATTAGCTGCTGATAGATAGATACATCTATGAGTGCTATAACAGCAGTAGCTGCTGATAGATAGATACATCTATGAGTGCTATAACAGCAGTAGCTGCTGATAGATAGATACATCTATGAGTGCTATAATAGCAGTAGCTGCTGATAGATAGATACATCTGTGAGTGCTATAACAGCAGTAGCTGCTGATAGATAGATACATCTATGAGTGCTATAATAGCAGTAGCTGCTGATATATAGATACATCTATGAGTGCTATAACAGCATTAGCTGCTGATAGATAGATACATCTATGAGTGCTATAATAGCAGGAGCTGCTGATATATAGATACATCTATGAGTGCTATAATAGCATTAGCTGCTGATAGATAGATACATCTATGAGTGCTATAATAGCAGGAGCTGCTGATATATAGATACATCTATGAGTGCTATAATAGCAGTAGCTGCTGATATATAGATACATCTATGAGTGCTATAATAGCAGTAGCTGCTGATAGATAGATACATCTATGAGTGCTATAATAGCAGTAGCTGCTGATAGATAGATACATCTATGAGTGCTATAATAGCAGGAGCTGCTGATATATAGATACGTCTATGAGTGCTGTAATAGCAGTAGCTGCTGATAGATAGATAGATAGATAGATACATCTATGAGTGCTATAATAGCAGTAGCTGCTGATAGATAGATGCATCTATGAGTGCTGTAATAGCAGTAGCTCCTGCTAGATAGATACATCTATGAGTGCTATAATAGCAGTAGCTGCTGATAGATAGATGCATCTATGAGTGCTATAATAGCAGTAGCTGCTGATAGATAGATACATCTATGAGTGCTATAATAGCAGTAGCTGCTGATAGATACATACATCTATGAGTGCTATAATAGCAGTAGCTGCTGATATATAGATACATCTATGAGTGCTATAATAGCAGTAGCTGCTGATAGATAGATGCATCTATGAGTGCTGTAATAGCAGTAGCTGCTGATAGATAGATGCATCTATGAGTGCTGTAATAGCAGTAGCTCCTGATAGATAGATACATCTATGAGTGCTATAATAGCAGTAGCTGCTGATAGATAGATACATCTATGAGTGCTATAATAGCAGTAGCTGCTGATAGATAGATACATCTATGAGTGCTATAATAGCAGTAGCTGCTGATATATAGATACATCTATGGGTGCTATAATAGCAGTAGCTGCTGATAGATAGATACATCTATGAGTGCTATAATAGCAGTAGCTTCTGATATATAGATACATCGATGAGTGCTGTAATAGCAGTAGCTGCTGATAGATAGATACATCTATGAGTGCTATTATAGCAGTAGCTGCTGATAGATAGATACATCTATGAGTGCTATAATAGCAGTAGCTGCTGATATATAGATACATCTATGGGTGCTATAATAGCAGTAGCTGCTGATAGATAGATACGTCTATGAGTGGTATAATAGCAGTAGCTGCTGATAGATAGATACGTCTATGAGTGGTATAATAGCAGTAGCTGCTGATAGATAGATACATCTATGAGTGCTATTATAGCAGTAGCTGCTGATAGATAGATACATCTATGAGTGCTATAATAGCAGTAGCTGCTGATATATAGATACATCTATGGGTGCTATAATAGCAGTAGCTGCTGATAGATAGATACGTCTATGAGTGCTATAATAGCAGTAGCTGCTGATAGATAGATACATCTATGAGTGCTATAATAGCAGTAGCTGCTGATAGATAGATACATCTATGAGTGCTATGATAGCAGTAGCTGCTGATAGATAGATACATCTATGAGTGCTATAATAGCAGTAGCTGCTGATATATAGATACATCTATGAGTGCTATAATAGCAGTAGCTGCTGATATATAGATACATCTATGAGTGCTATGATAGCAGTAGCTGCTGATATATAGATACATCTATGAGTGCTATAATAGCAGTAGCTGCTGATATATAGATACATCTATGAGTGCTATAATAGCAGTAGCTGCTGATATATAGATACATCTATGAGTGCTATAATAGCAGTAGCTGCTGATATATAGATACATCTATGAGTGCTATAATAGCGGTAGCTGCTGATAGGTAGAAACATCTATGAGTGCTATGATAGCAGTAGCTGCTGATAGATAGATACATCTATGAGTGCTATAATAGCAGTAGCTGCTGATAGGTAGAAACATCTATGAGTGCTATAATAGCAGTAGCTGCTGATAGATAGATACATCTATGAGTGCTATAATAGCAGTAGCTGCTGATAGGTAGAAACATCTATGAGTGCTATGATAGCAGTAGCTGCTGATAGATAGATACATCTATGAGTGCTATAATAGCAGTAGCTGCTGATAGGTAGAAACATCTATGAGTGCTATGATAGCAGTAGCTGCTGATAGATAGATACATCTATGAGTGCTATAATAGTAGTAGCTGCTGATAGGTAGAAACATCTATGAGTGCTATAATAGCAGTAGCTGCTGATAGATAGAAACATCTATGAGTGCTATAATAGTAGTAGCTGCTGATAGGTAGAAACATCTATGAGTGCTATAATAGCAGTAGCTGCTGATAGATAGAAACGTCTATGAGTGCTATAATAGCAGTAGCTGCTGATAGGTAGAAACATCTATGAGTGCTATAATAGCAGTAGCTGCTGATAGGTAGAAACATCTATGAGTGCTATGATAGCAGTAGCTGCTGATAGATAGATGTATAAATGCGAACCAGACATCCTTTTGATGTGGTTTATGTCCTCTTCCATGTCTGCCAAACTGCTCAATATGCATGTACCGGGACCATGAAGTGATATTTCGGGGCGAGGAATTCTAGTCAAATATGTATGAATGTGATGGCAATAGCTGCTGATAGATACATGTATGGCAACCGGACATTATTCTTAAAAGCCGAAGTTTTGGTCTACCATTGTGTTGTACCAGCAAATATTAAAAGTAAACAGAACTCAATGTGACATAGCTTTCTCTATTTTCTTTAGTTGAATCGTATCCGTGCGTACTTACGAAGGTTTACTCGTTTAGAAATCATAACATGCTTCATCATATATGTCCGATCAAGTATAATTAAGAAAAAAACATATTGTGCGTTGAATAATTCATTAAAATTTCACTCTGAAAAAAAACCAAAAACCCTCCCGACCCAGTTTTTTGAAAAAAGTGATGATAAAGAGGAATTTTTTGTAACCAGCCTTATCTCAAAGCCAACATTCTCCTACTACTTATGGGGGTGGGGGAGGTTGAGTATTACTGATGTGATGGCAAAGATGGTATTTCGCATTATTCACACCATACTACCATGTTTACATTAAACTCGTCTGGTGAACCAATGAGTATTTGTTTATGCTCCATTTTCGGGGATGATTTTGTTATGGCAGTCGTCGCCATGAAGTATGTTGATAAATAGTATGTTGGAACTTGGTTCTTGGTTTAAATATCGTTGTTGAGTAGAGATGAAATGATAAACCTCCTTCAGAGTTCTGTTCTGAGCGCCTCCCGAGCCACATATCATTTTGATATTGAAGGAAATTACTCTTCCATCGATTTATTGACGTCCATGAAATCTTTTTAAACCTTCAGTCTGTATGCTTTATTTGCACTTGCCCTTGTTATCTCTTCAATAAGACTTTTTTGATATCTACCACATTTGTTATGTTTCCCATTTAAATACCAAGGCTGTAATTCTCTCCATTCTTTGGCTTGGTTATTGCCTGGTTATATAATCTATGTAGCAGGCAAAAAAGGCAGCGGTATCCCGTTAAAATCCCCCCAACCCCATTGTAACTCCCGCCAGGGAGTAATGCATTCACTCGTGTGTGTGTGTGTGTGTGTGTGTGTGTGTGTGTGTGTGTGTGTGTGTGTGTGTGTGTGTGTGTGTGTGTGTGTGTGTGTGTGTGTGTGTGTGTACAAGATATCTGGAAAAGTTCTGAACGGATTTGGATGAAAGTTGGTGGGAGGATTGCCCTTGGGATAAGGAAGAATTGATTAGTTTTTGGTGAAGCTCAGGATATTATTCCAGATCCAGGAATTTTTTTGGGGAATTTTTTTTCCTGTTTTACTGCATTAAAGCTTTTATTCTTATTCTTAAATGATGTTTTTCTCCTCTAATTCCGAGATATATCAAAATAAATTCTCTGACAGTGAGGGCCTACTTTCTTTTTCATTTATTGTTTTGGGGAGAGGGGATGTTAAACAAAACGTAGTATTCCAACTAAACCCACGGCGGGAGTTTGCGCTCTACTGAGTGGCGTTCTAGTTTTATTATTAATTCTTATATATATCTTAACACTTATGTAGGTAACCTGGACTGGCTCTGACCCGGGCATACTGATGTTGAGGCTCATTGGTGGAGGCTGCGGCCCACGCAATGAGGAAACAGACATGTGCAGTGGTGCAGCGGCCGGCAGGGTGGCAGGCACGCCCGGCATGGCCACAGGTGCATCCAGCGACGTTGCCGGTATAGCCAGGGGAGCAGGCACATCCGTACTGAAATCCAAGGTATCCGGCACCTTCCATAGTCGGCTAGCATGCCAACGGGGGCCGTCAGTCAGCTGGAATGTAGCTTGGCCCATCTGACGGCTGACTTGAAGAGGCGAGGACCAGAAGGAGCGCAGTTTGTTGTCACAATGAGGGCGACGGGTTCTGAACCAATCTTAGACCTGGATGGTGGGCGTCATAACCCCGTGTGCCCTGTCAAAGCAATGCTTCATCTGGCTATGGTGCTTATTAACCGCCGCCTGAATGTTGTGAGTAGGAGCCTGAGCTGCTGAGAGCCACAACCTATACAGGGGTAGCTGCAGCTCGTGGCCGAACATCAGTGTTGCCGGTGAGACCCCAATGGTGGAGTGTTGCGTCACCCTGTAGTTGTAGCAATGCTTAGAGTAAAGCCATTTGAAAAGTGCAGCCCTGGGCCAGGTGTGCTCCGATGCTGTTCTTCAGCATTTGATTAAAACGCTCTACTCCCCCATTAGCATGGGGGTGGTAGAACGCTATGCAGATGTGGCAAACACCACGGCCCTCCAGGAACAAGGAAAACTCTGCTGAGGCAAATTGAGGCTCATTATCAAATTGAGGTGAATTGAGTGATGGCCTGAGGCAGCCCCCAGTGTGAAAAGAGCATGTCCAGGATGTCCACTATTGCTCTCGTAGTAACTGTCCCCACTGGGGTTACCTCTGGTGATTTGGAGTGCAGGTCATAGGCCACCAGCAGAAAGCGCTTGTAATGAACATGGCACACTGTGGATTTCACCCTAAATGTCTAATTGGATATGTTCCCATAACTGGGTTGGCCAGTCGAGTGGCTGCAGGAGAGGCATGGCTGGAGGCCCGGTTTTACTGCTGACCAGTCAGGTTGTGCAGTCCTTCACCATGGTTTCAATGTCCCTGCCGATCCCTGGCAACCACACCAGGTCCTGACACCTCTGTTTGAGCTTCACTATGCCCATGCCCAAGTGACCCTCATGTGCCATCCCCAAAACGTGTGCACACAGGGCACTTGGGACCAGAGTGCAGAGCCCACAGGCCACACAGGTGTTGGTCCAGCAGGACAGGTCTTCTTTGACCCGGGCAAATGGCATCAGCTCCTCGGGCACGCGGGATGGCCATCCAGTCCTAATGTAGGTGCAGAGCATTGAGAGGATGGTGACCTGCTCAGAGGCCTGCTGCAGCTCCTGGAGGGACACCGTGGCTTGGAGAGGAGTGTGAAGCAGCTGAATAAGGTCGTGCTCTCCACTGTCAGAGCAGCTGGTAGAGGCCGGGGTATCAACGGAGCAGGAGGGTAGGTCTGCCACTACATTGTCCTGCCCAGGTGTGAACTTGAGCTGAAAGTTGAATTGGTGGAGGTATTCGGACACCGGTACCATGTTTTATGTCAGTTTGTGTTTTTTGTGATTAATGTTAGCTCTTACACGAGCCTCGATCTTCTACACAAAAAAAAAATCCATTCAGCTGTTCTCAAGTTATCACATTTTTAACTGACATGACCTCTGACCTCTTGACCCCAAAATTAAATCAGTTCATATTTACATCATTGTACATACCTGTACCAAGTTTTAATTTAAATCCCTTCAGCTGTTCACAAGTTCTCACATTTTTACCTTACATGACCTCTGACCTTTGACCTCTTGACCCCAAAATTAAATCAGTTCATGTTTCCATCATTATACATACCTGTATCAAGTTTTAATTTAAATCCCTTCAGCTGTTTACAAGTTATCACATTTTTACATGACATGACCTCAGACCTTTGGCCTTTGACCTCTTGCCCCCAAATTATAATCAGTTAATCTTTACATCATTATACATAGCTGTACCAAGTTTGAATTAGATCACTTCAGCCGTTCTCAAGTTATAGACTTATTACAGACTTTGGCCATTTGACCTCTTGACCCCAAAATCGAATCAGTTCGTCTTTACATAATTCTACAAAATTGTATCAAATTTGGTCAGAATCCCATCGCTGGTTCACAAGTTATCATGATAATGTAGCGACCCATGGGTCCCCCAAAGCTCGAGACCAGCAACAGAATCTCCTGGCCCAAGCCGGTGACGTAACCGGCGGCCAAACCTCGGCGCCGAGGTTATAATCCTTTGCACCTGTCGGTCACATGACCACCAAAGCGTGCCTCGCCTGAGAGGCGTGGCTTTGGTTATGATGTATGCTTTTTGGTTTGGATATATATGCGAACCCGATAAACGGGTTTTCAGAGTTCCCGAGATGATTATTCAATAAACATCTTCTCGGACGAGTTTGTCTCTTGTCCGTCACTTCGTCCGTCTCAAGCAGGAGCGCTGCTCCTTCACTGGTGACCCCGAGTTTACGACACGCGATGGACACGGCAGTGTCCCTCAAACTGCCCACTTTCTGGGAAGCACATGCCGCCGTCTGGTTCGCTCAGGCGGACTCCCAGTTCGCCCTGCGTGGCATTACGGAGGACACCACGAAATACCATTACGTGGTCGCCGCGCTCGGTTCCGTGACCGCCGCCCGCTGCCTGAGCCTCCTCCAGAACCCGCCCGCTGACGGCAAGTACGACGCCATCAAGGCACTTCTTCTGGGCGCTTTCGCCCTCTCCCCGGCTGAACGTGCGCGATGCCTGCTCGACCTTCCTGAGCTCGGCGATACGCGCCCGTCCGAACGTATGGACTACATGCTCGCGTTGCTCGGCGAGCATCCCTCGGATTTCCTTTTCCAAGAGCTTTTTCTCCGCCAGCTCCCGGCCCAGGTCCGGGTCGCCCTGGCAAGCACGACCATCACGAACCCCCGCGAGCTCGCCAGGGAGGCCGAAAAGATCGATTCGGCAAGCCAGCTCGTCGGAGCGGCGAGCCAGCTCGTCGGGGTGGCCGCCGGGAGCCTGCCCGCCGCCCAGTCGGCGCCCGCGGCGCAGTTTTCCGCCCACCCGCCCGACGCCCGCGACGCAGCTTCCTTCCCGGAGGCCACCGGGCCGGTGCGACTGGCAGCGGCGACGCCGCGTCGCCCGGTCCCGACGCGTCGACCGGAGCCCCCGCCAGACCCGGCCTGGTGTTATTTCCACGCCAGGTTCGGGCAGCGGGCCCGATCATGTCGACCCCCGTGCACGTTCGGCAAGTCGGGAAACGGGCGGGCCGGCGCTCACTACCAGCCATGAGCACCGGCCGTTCCGGAAACCTGCTATTCATCGCGGACCAAGCGTCGGGGCAGCGTTTTCTCTGCGACACCGGCGCTCAGCTGAGCGTCATTCCCGCTTCGGCGGAGGACAGGTGGGCCGCCATTTGCGGCCCCTCCTTAATCGCGGCCAACGGCTCCGCCATCCGCACCTTCGGCCCACGCACCGTCGCCCTCCGCTTCGGCAGCCAGCTCTTTCGCTGGGAGTTCATGACGGCGGACGTCCCCATGGCTTTGCTCGGGGCCGATTTCCTTTGCGCCCATGGGCTGCTGGTCGACGTTAAACGTCGGCGTCTCGTCAACGCCGAAACTTTCAGCTCGCTGGCATGCGCCTTGAGCCGTTCCGCGCCCACCGAGCTTTCCTGCGTCCTCCCGTTGGCAGACGACTTCGGGCGTCTCCTCGCAGAGTTCCCGGCCCTCACGCGACCGACGTTTTCGGCCGTCGCGGTGCGTCATGGCATCGAGCATCACATTCCCACTACGGGCCCGCCGGTGTACGCCCGAGCTCGCCGTCTCGACCCAGCCAAACTCGCCGTCGCCAAGGCCGAGTTCGCCGCGCTGGAGCGCCTCGGCATCGTGCGGCGCTCCGACAGCGCCTGGGCCTCGCCGCTGCACATCGTCCCGAAGCCGGGCGGCGGATGGCGGCCATGCGGCGACTACCGCCCCCTCAATGACGCCACTACCCCCGACAGGTACCCCGTCCCGCACATCCAGGATTTTTCCGCCCGGTTGGCGGGGCGGACCATTTTTTCAAAAGTGGACCTGATTCGGGGGTACCACCAGGTGCCCGTCCGCCCGGCCGACATCCCGAAGACGGCCGTTATTACACCTTTCGGCCGCTTTGAATTCCTCCGGATGCCCTTCGGCCTCAAAAACGTGGCACAGGCGTTCCAGCGCCTGATGGACGGCGTGCTGCGCGACTTGCCGTTCCTCTTTACATACCTGGACGACATCCTCGTCGCCAGCACGTCCAGAGCCGAGCACCTCCTCCACCTCCGGACGCTGTTCGGCCGCCTCAGCGAGCACGGCTTGATCGTCAACCCGGCCAAATGTCAATTTGGTGCGGCGACGATCGACTTTTTGGGTCACCACATCACCCGGAACGGCGCCGTACCGCTACCGGCCAAAGTCGAGGCCATCGCCGCTTTCCCGCGCCCCCGCTCCGTCAAGGCGCTGCAGGAATTCCTCGGGATGGTGAACTTTTACCACCGCTTCGTGCCCCGAGCTGTGCAACTCATGCGGCCCTTGTACGCCGCCCTCCGCGGCCAGCCGGCGAAGCGCGACGTCGTCTGGTCCACGGACATGGACGCTGCTTTCACCGGCGCGAAACGGGCCCTCGCCAACGCCACGCTGCTGGCCCGCCCGGTACCCCATGCTCCCATCGCCCTCACCACGGACTATGCCGTGGGCGCGGTTCATGAGCAATGGGTAAACGGGGCCTGGCAGCCGCTCGCGTTCTTCAGCCGGCAACTCCTGCCCAACGAGTTGAAGTACAGCACTTTCGACCGCGAGCTCCTCGGGCTGTACCTGGCCATCCGCCATTTTCGCCACCTCCTGGAGGGCCGCCCGTTCACGGCCTTTGTCGACCACAAGCCATTGATTTTCGCCATGGCCAAGGTCACGGAGCCGTGGTCGGCCCGCCAGCAGCGCCACCTCTCCGCCGTGTCGGAATACACCACGGACATCCGGCACGTCGCCGGAAAGGACAACGCCGTGGCTGACTGCCTTTCTCGAGCCGGCGCCAATGCCGTCCACCTCGGCGTCGATTTCGCCCTGATGGCGACGGACCAGGCCACCGACAGCACGGTGCAGGCGCTCCGGGTGGCGGAGACGGGCCTCCGCTTGGCTGACGTCCCCTTCGCGGACACCGTCCTGCTTTGTGACGTCTCCCAAGGCCGACCTCGCCCCGTTGTGCCGGTCACCTGGCGACGTCGCATTTTTGCTTCGCTCCACGGCCTCTCACACCTGGGCCGGAAGGCGTCCCAGAGGCTGGTGTCGGCACGTTTCGTCTGACACGGGTTGCGATGGGACGTCCGCGACTGGGCCAACGCCTGCACACCCTGCCAGCGGGCCAAGGTCCACCGTCACACCCAGGCTCCGCTGGCTCCTTTCACCGTGCCCGAGCAACGTTTCGACCACGTCCACGTGGACCTGGTAGGTCCCCTGCCCCCATCGCAGGGGTTCACCCACCTGCTTACCATGGTGGACAGGACCACCAGGTGGCCGGAGGCCGTGGCCCTCGCCTCCACCACCACCGCCGACGTGGCCCAGGCGTTCATCGCCACCTGGGTCGCGCGTTTCGGCGCACCGGCGGACATCTCGTCGGACCGCGGCCCACAGTTCACGTCCGAACTGTGGGGCGCGGTCGCCCGCACATTGGGCGTTACCCTGCACCGCACCACGGCCTACCACCCCCAGGCCAACGGGTTGTGCGAGCGGTTCCACCGCTCCATGTAGGCCGCACTCATGGCCGGCCTCCAGGACGACGGCTGGGCCGACCGGCTCCCGTGGGTCCTTTTGGGCCTCCGCACAGCTCCAAAGGAGGACCTCCAGGCATCCACCGCCGAGCTGGTGTACGGCCAGGCCCTCCGCGTCCCGGGCGAGTTTGTGCCCGACGCCACCAGCCCCTGGTCCGCCGCGCGCCAGCGCACGGACTTCCAGGAGGCCACCCAACGTTTCGCCCCGGTGCCCACGTCCCGCCACGGCGACCCCCAATCCTACGTCCCCCCCAGCACTCCGCATGGCGGAGTACGTCTTTGTGCGCCACGACGCGCACCGGGGGCCGCTCCGGCCACCATACGACGGACCCTTCCGGGTCCTACGACGGGGACAACAAGTCCTTCGTCGTCAGCATCGGCGGCCGGACGGACCGGATTTCGGTGGACCGCCTCAAGCCGGCCCACATGGACGTCGGCCAGCCGCCACGACTGGCTCTCCCACCGCGGTGCGGCCGCCCCCCGTCCACTGCACCCCCCGTCCGGCCACCCGCCACCACACCGGACCCCCCCCCCCCCCCCCCCCCCCCCCCCCGCGACCAGCCAGGGGTAGTTTCGGTCGGGTCATACGGACCCCCCTCAGGTTGACCTTCCTGGACCAAGTCGATTCTGGGGGGGCGTGTGTAGCGACCCATGGGTCCCCCAACGCTCGAGACCAGCAACAGAATCTCCTGGCCCAAGCCGGTGACGTAACCGGCGGCCAAACCTCAGCGCCGAGGTTATAATCCTTTGCACCTGTCGGTCACATGACCACCAAAGCGTGCCTCGCCTGAGAGGCGTGGCTTTGGTTATGATGTATGCTTTTTGGTTTGGATATATATATGCGAACCCGATAAACGGGTTTTCAGAGTTCCCGAGATGATTATTCAATAAACATCTTCTCGGACGAGTTTGTGTCTTGTCCGTCACTTCGTCCGTCTCAAGCAGGAGCGCTGCTCCTTCAGGAACACGATTTCCCCCCAGCATGACCTCTGACCTTTGGCCTTTGACCTCGTGACGCCAAAATGTAATCAATTTATCTTTACCTCATTACATTTACCTGCCCCAAGTTTGATTAAGATCCCTTCAGCCGTTCTCAAGTTATCGCAGTAACGAGAACCGATCACAGACAGACGGACGCACTGCCGGACAGACAACCTGAAAATACAATGGGAGACTTTGTCGATGGGGCATAATAAAGTAACAGCAATAATATGCTGTACCGGTCTCTGAAGGCTCGTGTTGGTCTATGGTCTGTGTCACCGTCAACATTAAAATCCACATTTTATCAACTATGACGTGTTCACTGCTCAAGCAAATGAAGTACAGATGACGTTGCCAACAATAGCCTTTCATGACAGTGTTGTTTGAAGAGGTGTAAATAATCATTAAAAGTATGACATTCATGACTATATCTTGTATCTCACCGCGCAAGTCCAATTCAGAGAAAACTTGCCTAAGGAGGTTGTCTACATATTACATATGCAAAATATTGTATTCAAGCAATGAGCCCACCATGTTCCTCGCCATGGTTTATTTATTTATTTTTCTACACAATCGATCCTCATGGAAGAGAAGCAATGGCAGCACACCTTTATTTCGGAGCAATGAGGTGACAAGCAGGTGAATGAACAGGAAAACAATTGGGGGACGAGGAAAAGAAGGAACAAATGTGAATGAAGGATTTGAAAAAGTATCTAGCCTGGACAAGAATTAGCAAATTAACATTAACAATGAATGAAAATGGCTGAACAAGCCAATTACAGAACGAGTACAGATACGTTCAAAGTACACCGCGCACATACCAAATAAATAAATAACATCCACCTGTGCGGCATTGCCGGGGCGCCTTCGGTGCCGCCGTGCAGCACATAGAGACGTTATTGGGAGGGAGAGGTGTACAATAATTGATTGATTAATTGCGTAATTAAAATCAATAAATAGTAATCGTAAAATAATTAATTTCCTAATCAATTGGCCAATAGCACCCCAAAACCACCACCGTTTTATCCGAATCTGCAACTGAAAATTTTTGTAGGAATAAATCAATTAATTAAGTAATGAGTCGATTAATTAAATAATTAATCGATTAATTGATTAATCAAGAAATCAAAAATACCCTTTTACAGCCAAATCACTTTGTCATTGTCACGTCCAAATATCAACTTCCTACCTCAAAATGTGCCTGAGATATTGCCCAGATGATTTTTAAAAAACAAGAAAGAAAACCACCGGAGTGAAAACTGAGTACTCCCTTTCAGCGCGCGTTATCAGGCCCCCTTTGGTGCCCAGCGATGACGTCATGCAGCGCATGGAGATTAAATAGGAAATGAGCTGTGTACAACAAGTATCCTCAGCTTTTGAAGACAGTTTCTCACAACGGAAAAGATCAAGTCAGGTTGTGAAGGAAAAAATTCTTCCAATTCTTCATACAAACCAAGTCAACATTGTAAAACGTGTTAAGTTGAAACACCCGTATGATACTTTGTGTAGTCTAATGACCATCTTTGATGGAGCATCCTCTGTAGCTGCTGGATATTGTCAACATTCTTAATGATGACTGGTCCTCCATTGACATGATTCAGCACCTGGTTTATATAATCTGTGACTTTTATATGTCGCTGCTTTTTATGCACATAAGTTTGCTTTCTACAGGTGTTTGTGAACCTGCCAAGCTGCTCCCACCAATTGGAGCTCAAAGCAGTTGCAGCTTGCATTCAACTTCTGTGCCTGAGGCAGAGCAAAGGAGAGACCATTCAGAACCAAGCTCCTCTTCTCAGGTACTACCTATTTGCGAGTTGCTGTGTTATTCGCCCCCGTTGGACTTAGTCCAAAAAGGAGGCTTATGGATTGTCTCGTCCATCCGTCCGTCCGTGCATCCACAACCATATATCGGAGATGTGTGGACCGATTTTGATACTTGGCACAAAGAGAAGAAATGACGGTATACATATGCACATCATTTTGTTTTACGATGCAATCAAAGATGGCCGACTGGTGGCCATTTTAGTTGTAAAAAAACAACAACCCAATGTTGAACATGTCCTCAACCATTTCTCGGACATGCATTTACCGATGTTGTTAAACCTTGGCACACAGATAGAGAATGGTGGCTTGCAGATTGAAACAGAAAACCAAATACTGCATTGGAGTCATCAGAAGGAACCAGAAGAAGTCAAGAGCAAAGATGGAGTCATCAGGAGAACCCATGGTTATGATTTGTGTTTCAGCCACTACTCCTCTACCCTCAAACCCATCCAGGCACAGCCAAGTGAACCTTCCACAAGAATTCTGCAAGAATTCACTTCTCCAAAGACAGATAGAAAAAGAGAGAAATAAAGAAGAAGCAAGAATTAGAATGAACAAGCATTCTGAGTATTGTGCTGCAATACATGTCCCCTACCGGCAGTCTGTCATCCGGAAAACCGCAAGGTCGCTCCGTGGAGCAGCCTGCACGTATTGCACTGTGTGAATTATATAATTACCAACTCACGGTCTGAGGTAACTCGGCTAAAAATTATCCGATTTGCACCAAATAAAGTTTATGAATGGTTGCACAGACCCCTACTTCTCACTAAAAGTGGAAACAGAATGTAAATTGGAGTTAAAACAAGGAATATTAACAGCTTTGACTTACCGCACTCCAAATTATAGTCCGGAAAACTGTTGGGGAAATTACCAAAGTTCAAAGTGCCATAACTTTGTCAAAAATGATTGAAACGTCGTGAAGTTCGAACACTGATCTGTAACTTATCATGAGGAAACCATGTACCAAGTTTGAAATCATTAGCATTAAGAGTTTAGAAAAAAGTCTGGAAAACTGTTCTTTGCGTGACGGACTGACAGACTGACAGACGGAGGGACGGAGTGCAAACCTATAGTCCCCTCCGGTGTACACCGGTAGGGGACTAATAAAGAGAAATATGAAAAAGTAGAAAGAAACGTGAAAGGAACAAAGATGTTGGGAAGAACCCAGACAGATTGATTTCAGCAGTTCTTCATCAGACAAAAACACAGCAACAGTTACAAGCTACCAGAGGTTCATCAGTGGGGAAGCACAGTCCACGTCATTTTCTTTTGAGATCAGATCCAACATGGCCGACTGGTGGCCATTTTGTTACTTAAACGTTTCTCCAACCATTTATTGAACATGCATGAGCCAATTTTGTTCAAACTTGACACAAGCACGGTACATCATGTCTTTCACGTGCACCTCATTTTATTTTGCGATCTGATCAAGATGGCGGACTGGCGGCCATTTTGTTACTTAAACAGGCCCCCAACCATTTATTGGAAATGCGTGGACCGATTTTGTTCAAACTTGGCACAAAGACGATACATGAGAGTATACATATGTCGAAGATCTTGTTTTGTAATCTGAACAAATATGGCCGATTGGCGGCCTTTAACTCCATACATCAAAATTACTAAAACCAGGGGGGCTCTGACATTTTATGTCTTTTTCTCCTTGTTTTGTTGGAGCTGAATAATGCAAATTCTAAATTATTTTTTGATATATCTGCCTGACTTTCATCCCAAAGACAATTATTCCCAAGAGTAAAACTTTTATTATGCATTTTATCGATTTTACAGTCATGTGCTTAATAAGGCCAGCAGTCATTTGTTACCAGACACCAGTTTGTTTGGAGGTCAACAGCACAAGTTAGTGTTGTACATGTAAACTGATGGACCAATGCAGATTTATCATTCCTTGTTCATCTTCACCAGCGTAACTTCTTTAGATGCCATTTTTATGTATTACGTAGGCTTAAAAGCAGAATTGTCAACCCCAGTCTACTTTCCCGACATAGTACCCTCTCTCTATTTCCTTCTTCCCTGCCCACTCATTCAGGGGTGCAACAATGATTTTCCTTTAAGGGGGGGGGGGGGGTGGGGGTTCTAAGGTTACCTGCGAAAGGAGTATGTATCAGAGGTGCACTAAATATTAAAGTACAAAGTGAGGGTGATGGGGTGAGAGTGCAAGAGTGTCAGTCACAGTCCCTACTGCGATGCGCCTTACTGCGATGCACTGCCAGTAATGTTAACCCTGTCATATGATATTCGCCCATACTTGAGCCAAAGAAGGGGCTCGATCCCCTCTAATCGTGTGAAGGCTCCCTTTCCCTACTCTCCTCTTACCTTCAATTATTTTTCTCAATTTTATTTTTCTCATTTTCTTGTCGGTGCACGTGTAAGATGTAAATAGTCCCTTACTTTGGCTCTACATGGAAAAAGGTTTTATATTCTGTGCTGCAGTGACATGCTATAATAAGACCACCTGCGCTGGTTAAGTGATATTGTGCTCACAGTTTGGGTTAAATGAAAAGTCCCTTGTTTATTAAAACCTTTTCACTGGACAGCGATTTTACCCTGGAGATCTTCAGCAGAGAGAGGAATACCTGAAATTACAGCGAGCCCGCTTGCTTGCCAAGAAGAAGGCTCGAGTTGTTGTCGAGTTGAGCGAATCCAGTGATTCGGGCAAGATCAACAATCCGCTGCTTACTACTGGTCCATCAGTTTTGCAACAGGTTGGCCTATGACATAAAAGCAACACCCCTTACTTTTCACCAATCATAATACTAAAATTTCTTTTGTACAAATGTATTTGTAATATTGGTGACATTATTTATTTGTAATCAAAAAAGGTCCAAGTGGTGTAAAGCTCTAAATGGTCAAGCGTCCAAGCTGTCTAATCGATTAATACTATCGATATAAAGAGTGAAAGGGGTCTAATCGGTCTGAAGGGTGTAAGGGGTCTAAATGGTGTTAAGATCTAAGGGGTTGAAAGGGACTTAAGGGGTGTAAAGGTTTAAAGGGTATAAAAGGTTGGAAGGGTGAAAGGATCTAAAGGTGTCGAAAGTATTGAAAGGGTCTTAAAGGTAAAAGTGGTCTTAAGGGTCTTGGGGGTCCTCAGGATCTTGCGGTCTAATGGGTATAAAGGGTGTTATAGGTCATTACAGGTATTCAGGGTCATTACAGGTATTCAGGGTCTTCTGGGTATTTTGGGTGTTCAGGGTCTTTTGGGTCTTCGGGGTGTTTAAAGAGTCTTCAGGATCTTTTTGGTGTTTTGGTTATTAGGGTTATTTTGGGTCTTTAAGGGTCTTTTGGGTATTTTGGGTCTTTAAGGGTATTTTGGGTCTTTGTGGTCTTTAAGAGTCGTTTGGGTGCCCGAGGTCTTTAGGGACCTTGAGGTCTTTTGGGTCCTCACGGTCTTTGCGGTCCTTGAGGTCTTTTGGGTCCTCAAGGTCTTTTGGGTCTTTTAAGTCTTCGGGTTATTTTGGGTCCTCTGGGTCTTTTGAGTCCTTAAGAGTCATTTGGGTCTTCGTGGTCTTTTGGGTTATTGGTGGTCTTAATGGTCTTGGGAGACTTAAAGGGTCCTCAAAGGTCCAAAGGATCTCCACAGTCTAAAGGGTCGAAAGGTATAATCCAATAAAACAACAAACAGGCATTTTAAGGCCATTTTCCCTGCTAGAGCGGGGGTTAGCCTTGCGGTACCCATGACAATCTTCTCCATTTTGCCCTATTTTCTGCATCTCTCCTTGTTAACCCCCTTGCCCGCATTTCTTCTTCCACCATCTTTAGCCAAGTCTTTCTCGGTCTTCCCCGTCCTCTACTTCCTTCTACATTCATTTCCATCACTCTTCTCAACCAGTCACTTTCATCCTTCCTCAACACGTGACCAAACCATCTCAAACTGTTTCTCTTCACAGCATCCATCACAGGCTCTATTCCTATTATATATTGTATATTCCAACAGTACATAATTAATAGACAGGGTGCAACTGGCGTTCAAACGGTACTTAGTTTATAGACGTGCAATCACACACCTTCACAGCTTCCCGCACCGTGTTTTTCGGTTTTGTAAATATAGATTTCACCATCAAAATATGCCAACTAGGTCGCCACAAAAGCTTTTGAAAAATAACCTTTTGACTCTCGTTGACCTCAAGAACAACAGGTGGTTGAATCCAGTGAGCTGATATGAAAATCCTCTTCAAATTTCAAGCACTAGCAACGGTACCCACCCTATGGGCAGGGCTTCAATTGGGAAGCCCAAATGAAAAGGCAAAATATCAGAAATTGAAGGCTTTTTTTTATTTTAAACGATTCATATAAACATCCGTTGAATCATATCACACGCAAATCATCAAAATCTAAACAGTACATGGCGCCCATTTGGAAAAAAGATTGAATTCTGCAAAACGGAAGCAGCCGCTACACGTCTTTCGTCTTTCTCAGTCGCACGTTTATGTGTGAAGAGTGCGCGCCGAATCTGTAACACGGAAGCGGCCGCTACACCTGTTTCTCAGTCGCTTTGCACACGCTGCCGTGTTACTTCGGAGCCGCACGTTTATATAGGAAGAGTTCGTCAGGAGTCGATCTACTCTCTCCTGGTACGTAGAATTTCAACAAAAGCCACATCACTGTTCATATCGGTAAATATTATTCCATCGTGTTTGGAAAAACTGGAAAATTGGAAAAATTTGAAAAATTGGAAAAACAATATCGCCTATTTTACTCCAGGGGGTCCCATGATTACCCACCCAAAATATCGTTGCGATCGGTTCAGCCGTTTTTGCAATACCTTCGAACGGTCAGACAGACAGACGGACGGACGGACATTTGGTGAATTATAGTAAGATTCGTTGGACATTTTGTGCCAGGTTTTTTAGGCCTACATTTTCCTAGTTCAAGTCCACAAATGTTTTGTATTGTATTTTCTCCGTACTACCTTCAGCCTTTTTGTTTTCTCCCCAGTCCCCTTATTCTCCTTCAAATTCCCCAAACTTTAACCTCTGCTTTATGTCAATATATATATATATATCCTTTTCTACTTCCCACACTTCTACTTCTTCCGACCTCTCCATTCCCACTCTTATCGTTAGCGGGGGAGGAACATGTCATAAAACACAAGAATCGTGCACTTTGTGACACCTTTTTGAAATTTGGCATGATGACAAGGCAGGTCATGAAATTTTCAAAAACCACTAGCTACAAGTTGGCACACCCCTCTGATGGCCGGTAGCTGCAAAATTCAAAATGGCCGCCAATAGGTACGAAACGGACAATATCTCAGCTTCTACTTCTTTTTTTTCTTTTTTTTTGTATACTGAATCGAGGCTCGTGAAAGAGCTAACATTTATTTCACAAACAAATCAACCAGA
The DNA here is from genome assembly GCF_964187855.1 of Myxine glutinosa. NCBI lineage: Eukaryota > Metazoa > Chordata > Myxini > Myxiniformes > Myxinidae > Myxine > Myxine glutinosa. Next base: position 657,051 of record NC_136271.1, read on the forward strand.
CAAACAAAATATATAAAAAGAGGGAGCGGAAGACAAGATGGGGAGAGAAGGGGAAGCACACAAACACAACATTTGAGAGCAGGGAGATGTGTGGGAGGGAGAGGGCTTGGGGGGAGGAGGCGTGGGAAGGGGGGGGGAGTATAAAACACAAGGACTTCCAGGACAGAAGTTGGTATTTCAAAAAAGTGGATTTGGGGTGAAATTAGCGGGGTTAGAAAAGATCAAGGTTTTGGATGGGGGAAGATAAGAGATGATCATATATCTAAGTGTAATACCACTTTTTCCATGTTTTCGAGTGCAGATAATCCATTTTTAAAGAGTATTTTCGGATTTGAGATCAATTTAAAGGTTACAGAGGAAATATCAATAATAAACTAAACCGCCTCTCACCTCCAGGAGGGGGTGTGCCAACTTGTAGCCAGTGGTTTTTGAAAATCCCATGCCCGGCCCTATCATCATGCCAAATTTAAAAAAGGGTCCATCGATCCTGCCCAGTAACAACCACTTTTTACGCATGTCACTTTTTAAGAGGTTTTTTATTTTATGTCATAGTGCCAAGCTGCGTCCTTATGACGTAGCAGTGACGTCATCAGCTTTGTAGGAGGGGCTTCACCCCTGCCTGTATAAAGACCGCTCTAGATCCCTCAGATCATTGTGGTCTGAACTTTATCAGCATAGAGATGTGCTAAAGTTCATTTGTTTGATAGTTTCATTTAGTATAGTGACTTGTTGTTGGGACATGGATCTTAAGGCTCGCGCCCTCACCCATAATAATATGTAAGTTAATGTGATAAAAGCCAGCTTTAAGATCTAATTTTATAATTTGATCATCATCTTTAAGGTTATAAAAAATTTGATGTACTCTAGGCAGTTTAAAAGAAGGGGGTTTTATATGTCGAGTTAATTTTGACGTGTCATATATTATTCTATCTGGACCATCCTTTCGACCTAGCGGGAAAAGACGAAAAGTACGCTTAGGTTTAGATTCACATTATTTAACTCTCGAAAGAACACCACCCTCCTCCAAGGCACCGGCCACCTCCGGCCAACTTGTAGCCAGTGGTTTTTGAAAATCCCGTGCCCGGCCCAAACATCGTGCCAAATTTCAAAAAGGTGTCACAAAGTGCACGATTCCGACACGTTCCTCCCCCGCTACGTGAAGGTATTCACTAACCAGCTCAAAATTCTTACCAAACACATCTAACCCCGACGGTCTTCAAGGAGCCATTTAAAATGTTTAAATTCCCTTTTTCTCCCGTGTTTAATTCGCTATTCTATTATAATTCGCTCTTCTTTTTCCTCTTCAAAAGTTTGTTTTCAAATAAATCCTTCAACCATACCAACTTATAGTGCTCTTCCTTTCTACATTCTCTAAACTTACCTTTATATCACCCCTCCTCTAACGTTTTCAGACGTTTATCTGACTTGAAAATTTCAAGAACACCAACGTGCAATGGATGTTTTTGTTTATTTAATCTTTCATTTTGTACATCACACCAACGTCACACTCCATGTCCCCTCCCTCTACTCCCTCCTCACTCTTCCCTTTCCAAACTTCCACCTCACCCCTCCCCTTCAAAACTTCCCCTCACCCATTCCCTTCAAAACTCCCCCCTCACCACTCTTCTTCAAATCTCCCCTCTCACTCCTCCTCAAAGTTGCCACTGAACTCATCCACAAATCTGCCTCCTCACCGCTTCCTCTTCCTTCCAACTAATTTCTCCACCTCCTCCAATCTTCTACTTCGCTCTTCCCATCCCACCTCCTCAAACAACGCCTCACTGTGCCTCATCCCATCACCACCTAGCCTTTTGTCCTTCTCATCCTGCCCTCTCCCCTTGCTCTTCTGCAATCTCCGGCACACTGTCAACAGCTCTCCCTACCTTCTCCTCTCCTCCCTCATCTTACACGACACCTCCACACCCCTCTCTTGTTCCAATGCTCCTCCTCCATCTTCTTTAATGATATAAACTTCAAACATCTGGGGCCGTCACTCAAACCTGACTGATCTCTCCATTCAGGTTGCTTCTGACAAACCAGACTTAATCTGCCTAACAGAAACTTTCCTCCTTCAAGACGTCCCTTACTCCTTAATATCTCTCCCTGGTTACTCCCTCCTCCGGTATGACAGACCTGAGCCTCACCCGGGTGGTGGAGTTGCTATCTTTATACAGGGCAGTTGTGAGGGGGGAGTTTAGAAAGTGGATAATTAATGAAAAACAAACATTTATAACAAATTGGATTTATTGTGATTTTCAATTCAGAGATCTGTTTGAGAACGATAGAGGAGGGGTGGAATGAAGGTGAGTTTAGAGCATGCAGGGAGGAATAATTGTAAGAAATTGAATCTTTTTCGAAGAGGAAATTGTAAAAAGCCTTTTAAATAGGAAGAAAAACAGCGTGTTGTGATATACCACTGAATAAAACACTGCAGGGGAAAGTTTAAACATATTTAAATAATATTTAAACAAAACCATGAAAAACAATCTTATATTCACAAAATACTGACGGGGAGAGGGCGCCTAGAGGGACAACCATGAGTCACGTGAACAGGGCAAAAGGTGGAAGATAAGGAGATAAAGGGGGCATGGCGAGATAGCGCACGTGGAGAGAAGCACACGAAGAGACAACAGCACACCTGGAGAAAAGGAAATAAATGTTTTTTTTGAGGGGGGGGGGGGTTCAAACGTTAGACAAAGAGTAGAGGAAGAGTTGGTTCAGAGTAGGTTCAGGGAAGGTTCAGGGAAGTAGGTTCAGGGAAGTTCGGGGGAGAAGATAAAAAAAATCCATGAAACAAGCAATACAGCGAAGGAAAGAACTTAAATTAACAAAACACCGACGGGGGAAGCCTCAGGTTACAAGGCCGTGCACTCCGAGCAAACAGAAAACGATTAATTAATTAATTGCAAGTTACACGAATTACAAACCAAAACTAACTATAAACACACACGAACACATACACAATAAAATAACGAGTGGAAATTTGACAAACACATGAATGGAAAAATACTTAACTTTTGATGCCGTGGAGAGATCAAAAGTCGCCACTTCGCTCGAGCAACTGGAAGCGGAAGTTCTCTGCTGCTCGATCTCACCCTCTCTCTGTTCTCTTCACCTTCTCTTTTGCTCAAGGTCATCTGCCATCTGCTTGGAAATCAGCCAACTACAAAATCTACACAAAAAATGTGCAAAAACAGATTATTGGAACTACAGACCAATCGGCCTTCTCTCAATAAATCAGCAAGGTCATGGAATGCATCATCGCTTCTGATATCAAATCCTTCCTCTTCTCCAATGGCTTCACTATCTGCCATGATCTTTTCTGGGAAAACCACATTTGCAGGCTGGCCAACAAAGCCGGTCGCCTTCTGGGCATCCTCTGTCGTGTGAACTCCTTCCTTGGCACTATTTAGCTTCTCACCACATACAAAGCTTTCACCTGCAGCTCAATGGGATACTGCTCTCCCCTCTGGGCTGGTGCTCCTGCCTCACACCTGGCTCAGTTTCACGCTGTAGAAACCAAAGCTTTCAGAATAATTGGAATCTCCCCTGATGAAGCTGATTCTGAGGGCCTTTGACTCACTCACTGTAGGCAGATTGGTGGGCTTTCTGTCTGCTACCGACTCCTCTCCGGTCTAGCTCCCCCTGCTCTTTTCCCCAAATATTCCTGCAGGACGCACAAGATCTGCCAGAAACCCTCTTCTGGTGAAACTACCAAAATCAAGACTCCCTGCTCACCTTCACTCTTTCATTCCTCTTTTATCCCACCTCTGGAACAAACTCCCACACTCTCTTCATTAGTATTTTTGTATTTTTGAGGTCAACATAGGCCGTATTTCTAAAATCCTCAATTTTCTTCGAATTGACTTGAAATTTGAAGAGGACTTGCATATCTGGTCACAGAATTCAACCACAAATTATATTTTAGATCAACATAGGCCAAAAGGTCAACATAGGCCTAATTTCTAAAATCACCAATTTTCATTTGATTGACTTGAAATTCTAAGAGGATTTGCATATATGGTCACTGAATTCAACCACCAACTATTTTTGAGGTCAACATTGGCCAAAAGGTCAACTCAAGGTGAAACTTCTAAAATCATAAATTTTCATCCGATTGACTTGAAAATTTAACAGCATTTGCATCGCTCCTCACTGAGTTGGGAAACCAACTATGTTTGAGGTCAAAAGGTCAAAGGTCAACCCAAGGTGAAACTTCTAAAATCATCAATTTTCATCTGAAAAATCGTCACATTTCCATTAACCTGAGCTTTGATCAAGATTATCAATTTTAATCTCAATGAAATGGACAATTTGCTGTATCAATGGAAACCTTTTTGGGGGGGGGGGAGGGGGGGTTGGATTTTTCCTGTATCGTGCTCTGCAAGACGTCTTCTTGTTTGTTTGCTTGTGAACAATATAGCTCAAAAAGTTGTGGACGGATTCGGACGAAATTTGGCAGAGATGTGGCATAGGTATGTGACAAGGACGAAATTATTAGATTTTGGTGAAGATCTGGATTCGGATTTGGCTCGTAGAATATTTTAAGCGATTCTTCACCATTGGGAGATGGGGCCAAAAACGATACGTAGCAGGATATCTCAGAGTTATGGACGGATTTGGACGAAACTTGGTGGACAGGTTGTGTGTGTGACAAGGAAGAATCGATTCGATTTCGGTGAAGATTCCGATCCGGATCCGGCTAGTATAATGTTTTAAGTGATTCTTCACCATTGAGTGATACGGCCAACCAGGCGGAGGTATGCTCTCTACCGAGTGCCGTTCTAGTTTTTACCTGCTTTTGTTAAAGACAGGTGCCGAAAAATAGGGATGAAAATGGCTGATTTTTTAAAATACAAATTTGAGCCTCGTTGAGGAAGCAAACATAGCACATCATTGAAATGTTTTTTTTTATTTCAATAAATCGATATGTGTGGGGTGTTTGTTTCTGGCAGCAAGTTTCTGAAACTGAGAAGAAGAGGATAGAGCAGTGGAGGCAGCTGGCGGAGAAACTGAAAGCAGAGGTGGTGCACAGGAAATAATGTGCCTTGTGCTGTTGGGTGTCCATTGTTGGGTGGTGCCTATTTTCCCCAAATGACTTGTGCCGGTATTCCATTGTGCAAACTAACACCTGTATAGTGCTTGCTGAACATTGCATCTTCTCTTGTATAAATATAACATCGTGTTGTTGCCACTGCACACTGTAACTTTGTGTGAAATTTGTTTGTGACGTCTCCGAGATGACACATGTACATGCTTTCGAGGAAAGTACACATTTACAAGCTTTATAAACCCTAAAAGCTGGTGGAGTCCTGTTTTGATAGAGCCAGTGGAAATGACATTTTTTGGAGCAAGATTTTTCACTCGTGTGCTTCGTGATGGGGCACATGCTCACATGATGTTTGCAGGTGCGACTCATCTATGGCCTGGCATTTGAGAGTGTGGACAATGGTGAACAGTCATGACATCACATAGCAAGTGTACATAGTTTTCTGCAACATTCAATCATCACCGAATGGTGCTGCAGATAATGCACATCAGGAAAGAGAAATCTTCTCAACCAGAAACAGCGATTTGTGGGTACTCGTGCTATTATCTGTGTCTAAGTGCTAGTACATGTTGGCACAAATAAGGATATTTATCCATGACTGTCGAGTGGTCGAGGGACATCATCTTTGTATGAGGCAATGAACATCTCCAGATTAAGTTGAACAGACAATCTGGATGGTAGCAGACTGATGGTAGCAGATGGTAGTAATTAATTATTCATAACAATTATTTGGAGTGCCAAATGACTGATTCAAATGCTCAAATATATGTTTTCTGACAGCATATCCCAGCTGGTTTCAGTTACAAAATTAAATGTGGTCAAGGTCAAAGGTTAAGGTTAAAGGTCATTACCTTTATTTTTAAAAACATTTAGTTGAAAAATGAACAAAAATAACATCAAAATTTTTGGGATCTGGAGAAGTTTGTATAGCTTCGCAAAATTGAATGTTTCCATGGCAACCATTAGAACAAAATACTGAGGTAAGACAGTCCTAAAATATACACATATGACGGTGTAAAATACTGTATTGTCGTGCGACTCCGGTTAACACCAGAGACCGCGGATTGGCCTAAACGGTTTTAATTGAAGCGACGACCAAACACGGATTCGGCTATAACGCGGGAGGAAGAAGGAAAATGGAAGGCTGCGGCAAAAGCTTACCTGGATCGCGCCGACGGCATCTTCGATCCTGCAAGGAAAATTAACTCGACACGGGCACAGGTTTAACAGGGAATGGGAAATAATACAAGGGTTTATTAAGATAAAAAGGCAAGGACACGAAAAGCATGCGCCGGTAAATCTAACTCCTAATCGGGACATCCCCACACAGACTTCAGATACAGACGAGGGAATGTGAATTAATGAAAATAACATGTTCGTTATGTGTGTCTGTGGTGTGCGAGCTTATCTGTCTTGTCGTCTTTCAGGGTATCATTCACCATGCGGCTCCAAGCTCCGCTCGTGCTCACGTGCCACCAGGCCTTGCTCCAAATTCCAAAGCACCCACGAGGTCCCACAGCAGGAAAAGCACTGCGCGTCCAACGCAGGCTAGCGGCTCCAAGCGAGGTCGATCTTCACACACGATCGGCCTGCCACGTCTCAGTCAGCTCTCCCGAAGCAAACGTGCAAGAAGCAAGCAAACTCCACTCGGGCTATGACTCAACTCAACTCGGGCTGCGCAAGACGAAGCGCCGGATGTCCAAAAAGGGCGAGCAGCGCAAACAAGAGCAGGAACCGCAAGAGCCGCAAGAGGGAAAATGGCGTTCGGCACTCCCTTAAATAACCTTCCCGCGGTGGTGACGTCAGCCCTGGCGCGCCACCCAATCAGTGCCCTCCACCGACTCGCCGGCTGGAGGTCCGCGCCTACCGCGCTGCCCCTTCACTCGTTCCCTGTTCCGGGGTCATAGGCCTGCAACCTGCCTGGTGAACGGGGGCGCAGGGAGACCTCAAAGTAAGCTCGATTGCCATTCATGAGTTCCCGGCACTCGAGGTGGATTGGCCTGCCGGAGGTGTAGGTGGCGGCGGCCATGCTGCGGTGTCCTGGCTTGGTTTCCTTTTGCCTGTTCGCCTTTCAAAGTCATGTTAGGGAAGGGAATTATTTAGTGTTGCACTAGGGACCTAACTACATGTCTACAGGTGTGCATTGCCATAAGGGACAAAGGTTTGGCTACCAGGTGTGGACACAGGGGCGTTATCTTTTATTCCCTAGCTACTTATCACTCGAACATCCTGGTATGTTCACAGGTATACTTTTACCCGACAAAACGCCTACACATGAAACTTATTACAAGGTAGATTCCTTACCGTGACAGACGAAGCATGTTACCTACACAGATCTATCTGGCTCTACATATCACTACCCTACCGACTTAACAGTATACATGTACAGTTCGGACGATGCTCTTCATTAAAACAATGACCGTTGGACTTCACAATGCATATGATGCATCTAATGATTGGAAACTTTACTTGGAATCATTATTCACACATTCACACTGCATTGTGTAAATGGTTGCTATGGAAACCACGTTGACAATGCACATGAATTTATTATCACAATTCAGTTTAAACAGAAACTTCATTCAATGGAAGAAGTTTAATAGTGTTATGAATTTTGGGGTAGGGCATATATACATCCAGGTAGATCTGCATAGGTAGGTGCTTCGACTGTCGTGATAGGGAACCTCACCTGTTATAAGTTCTGTCTAGCCCGAATGTCGGATTAAGCATGTGTCTTTGTCCCCATCACAAGGGGGCGGGGCATGTTAAGTAGTTGGAGGGCATAAGGATAAAATTTCCTTGTACGTCATTCCCTCTGTGATCTACCCATTGTCCCGTATGGCAACGCATATAGACACGTAGGTTAGGAATCCCACCATTATCACACACTTTAATAAAAACTTCCCTCTCACAAAAAGACTTACCGGAAGAACTGATCGGAAGCGGCCGTGCATTACGCCAGCATGGCAATGAAACATCGAACAGGCATGCAATAGCCACACCCAGAAGGACTCGTGATTGACCGGGGGGGGGGGGTGGGGTGGGGGGTTAGGGGCGAGTAAAAATCAGGCCACCGATTGGCATAGCAGGAAGAGGCGAGCTGATTGACCACGGACCGATGGCATGAGGGGAGGAACACGAAGCGCTCGGCCAATGGGACGAGCCACACCACGAACCGCGAGCCGACATTTTCCATCTTGTTTTTCTGGATGCAATAGGAGATGGTCGTGACCGACATCTCTCTCACTTCTTCTCGTTTTTGGACCTCCTTCTCTCGTGCCCTTCTCGCTTCTTCTGATTCTGGACAATAGCGAACGGTCGCATTTTGGCTCGCCAGCATCGACGTCCCCCTCTTCTTCTCGTTTCGGGATTCCTTTGTGCCCGGACGTCCTTGCCCTCGCCGGAGACGCCTTTCTTTGTTTCTCCTGCTGCCCTCACGCCTTCCTTCACTCTCGACTCTCTTTCCCTTCGGATCCGAACATTGGCTGCAGCACACTGTGACCATGTCGAATCCGGGAGAACATTGCACGGCTGTGACGGCAGGTTGCACACCCGCTCGCTCGCTTGGCGCGAGAGGCCTGGTGAACGGCGGCGCGTCGGGGCCTTGCTTCCGACAACCAGAGCCGCGTTGGACAACTGCGCTTGGAGCCAGCCACGGCCGGAGGAGCGAGCTGCACGCGACCGTATGAGTCGCGCGGAAGGCTTGTGGCACGCCAGCAGACGAGACCGGGGTGAGCGGGTGACTCCGTGGGCCTAGTGGAACGCGAACAAGGACGCATCGAGGCCTGGTGAACGGGGGCGCAGGGAGACCTCAAAGTAAGCTCGATTGCCATTCGTGAGTCCCCGGTCTTAACCAAGGGGAATCATGCGACAATAGTTTCAGCAAATTGTGTGCAATAGATTCAATTTTACTTTGGGAATCGGCCTTAAGGTCTACTGATCAATGACTGATCAACATGAAGAATTGATTATTTGCATGGCAACAATTATAACGAAGAAATGAGGTCATATTCACCTAAAATATGCACATAAAATATGCACAGGTCGGACTGTATGCACATTTAAACGTGTGCTATGCATACCTGCACAGGTAAAATATGCACATTTAAATACGTACGATGCATACCTGTGTGGGGGGAAATCAGGGGTCTTATCCCCATAGACCACCGGCTCAAAGGTCCATTGAATCGTTTTATTAGAACATCTATTTACAGCGCAAAACTACCATCAATGTGCACACTATGATAGCAGAGCACACTATGATAACATGCTGCCTGCCCCACATCATAGCTCGCTCTACTGATAGTCTCAAGAATCAGTCCTTATATACCTTCATGTCCTCAAACAGGGGGAAAGCATATTTGCATAGCTGCCTGAACCTGAGGGCAGCAAGTTGCTTGATACATTGGAAGTCTGTTTCACTGCATGTTTGCAAGGAAAGATATGCAGATTGTAAAACAATAATTAGAGCTAGGTTGCATTTCAAGGTAATTAACCTGACAATGGTCAGTTCGACCTCTTAGTCAGGTTCACTATGTTTTTTCGTTCACCATTTTTGGAGATTAGCAAAACTATACATTTTTTGGAATATTCAGAGCATGAGGAATCCAGAAATTAATGTTGGCATTTGCGTAGACGCCTTTGCGAAAATGACTCTCAGGACAGTGATGAAGATCTGTGAAAGCATATTCGTGAACGGTATAGACCTAGTAGATCCTGTGTATAGGACTTATAGTTCAATCTGTCAATCTGATACTAACAAGGCTGCTTTCTTGCTTTATAAACCCATACCTATAACTTCAAAGGACTTGCAATATCATGTGTTATGTAATAGCTATATCACAAATATAAAGACAATGATTTTCAATAACCTTTCTTTTCTTTTTTTTCTTCTTTTTTTTTTTTTTTCTTTTTTTTTTGTATACAAGATCGAGGCTCGTGAAAGAGCTAACATTAATCACACAAAAAGACAAACCGACACACAAAACACAAAAAACAAGGGGAGCGGCAGACAAGATGGGGAGAGAGGGGGAAAGACACAAACACAACATTTGAGAGCAGGGACATCGGGAGGACTTGGGGGGAGGTGGGAGAGGAATAAAACATATGAACACTGCAAGGACTCTGGGGTGAATTACCGGGGGTAGAAAAGATCAAGGTTTTCGATGGGGGAAGATAAGAGATGGTGGTGAACAGCTGTTTTAAAGACCTGGAGGGAGGAGTGGGATTGAAGGGAGTGAGGGAGTTTGTTCCAGAGGTGGGAGAAAAGGGGAATGAAAGAGTGAAGGTGAGCAGAGAGCCTAGACTTTGGCAGTTTAACCATAAGAGGGTTGCAGGCAGATCATGTGCGACCTGAAGGAATATTGGGGGGACAGAGCACAGAGAGAGCTGGGGGAGCAAGGCCGGAGAGGAGTCGGTAGAAGACAGAAAGACCACCAACCTGCCTGCGGTGAGTGAGTGAAAGGCCCTCGGAGTTGACTACATCGCAGGAGATTCCAATGATTCTGAAAGCTTTGGCCTCAACAGCGTGAAGCCGAGCAAGGTGTGAGGCAGGAGCACCAGCCCAGAGGGGGGAACAGTATTCCATTGAGCTGCAGATGAAAGCCTTGTATGTGGTGAGGAGCTCAGGTGTGCCAAGGGAGGACTTCGCACGACGGAGGATGCCCAGTCGGCGACTGGCTTTGGAGGCCAGCTTGGAAATGTGGTTTTCCCAAGAAAGATCATGGCAGATAGTGAGACCCAAAAGCTTGAGCGACAGAACTTCTTGGAGAGGATTGTTGAAAAAGTAGATGGGAGGGTTTTCCAGTCGGTCCTTTCGGAGAGACATTGTAAGAGTATGAGATTTGTCAGGATTGAAAGACATGTTCCACTTGTTTGACCAGTCTGATTTTGTCCAGGTCTGCAGAGAGTGAGGAGGCTGCAGAGTGCCGATCTGAGGGATGAGGAATGGAGTGGCAGATAGTGGAGTCATCAGCAAAGAGATACAGAGGATTTTCCAGAGAGTCGGAGAGATCATTGATGAAGACCAGAAATAGCACAGGGCCCAGAACACTACCTTGGGGAACTCCAGCCAGAACAGGAAGGGAAGATGAGAGAAATCCATTCAGGGCCACACGTTGCCTATGACCAGAGAGGAAATCCGCAAGCCATGAGTGGAGATTTCCCTGAATACCATAGGAGGTGAGTTTGGTGAGCAGAGCTGGGTGCCAGACCGTATCGAAGGCACGTGATATGTCAAGTGAGACAGCTCTGATTTCCTGTTTGGCATTGAGGACCTCCATCCATTGTTGAGACAGCAGAAGCAACATGTCCAGAGTAGAATGACCTGGTCTGAATCCAAATTGATGATCAGAGATCAAGCCATTGGAGAAGAGGAAGGATTTGATATCCGAAGCAATGATGGATTCCATGACTTTGCTGATAATTGGGAGCAGGCTGATTGGTCTGTAGTTGCAAGGATCTGTTTTTGCACCTTTTTGTATAAAGCGGTAATGTTTGCTGATTTCCAAGATGCTGGCAGATGACCTTGAGCAAAAGAGAGGGTGAAAAGAACAGAGAGAGGGTGAGATAGAGCGGCAGAGCAGGATTTTAGGACGCGAGGGCTGATGCCATCTGGTCCAGTTGCAGAATCAGAGTCGAGGTTTGATAAACACTTCTCCACCTTGTCAGGAGAGAAGGACACAGAGTCCAGGAGCAGTTGGGTTCGACTGGGAAAGGTGGGAACAGAGAGAGATGGGTTTGGGACACAAGATTTAGAGGCAAACACAGAGTTGAGGCATTCGGCTTTGTCACGTGCGTTGTCAACTGTGTAGCCATTTGAGGTAAGGGAGGGGATGGAGGGGGAACAAACACCAGAAACGGATTTGACCAGACGCCACCAGGATTTGGAGGAAGGAGACAGGTTTGAGAGTTCAATCTTGAGTGTGGAGAGATAGTGCTTCCTGGCACTCCTGAGGGTAGAAACACACTTGTTCCGAGCTTGGTGGAAGGAACTGAGATTGCCTTCAGTTGGATTTGCCTTCCAAGACGCAAAGGCAAGTTGTTTCAGGGCAACTGCCTCACCACAAGATTCAGTGTACCATGGACGGGAGGAAGGGTAAGACAACTGAAGACGAGATGGGATAAATCTGTGCATGAGAGAGAGCAGTTTGCTTTGGAAGAATTCCCAGGAAGAATTGATGTCAGAGGCATTAGGGATGGGAGACCAGTCCAGTTGATTGATGGCTGCTTGCAGACCGTGCCAGTCAGCCTGAGTGAAATGCCAGACTTGTCGGCGCTGAGGAGGCTCTCTGACAATGGCCAGTGAGATGTCCACTTTAACAAGCACATGATCAGAAGAACCGATTGGAGCAGAAGAAGAGCAGCAGACATTTGCAGGGAAGTTAGTCATAACCAAGTCCAGAAGAGAAGATACTCCATTGACTGAGATCCGGGTCGGGAAATTGACAGATTGTGTCAGTCCCAATGAGTCGCAGAAGTCCTTTGCTGAGGTGCCATGGCTGTTGAGAAAGGAACCCACACCCAGCCAGCTGGCATGATGACAGTTGAAATCGCCACATATGAGGAAGAGAGAGTTTGGATGAGTTGATAGAAGTTGGTCCATGTTGTCCGACAGAGAAATGTAAATGGAGTCATCACTGTTTGGAGGATGGTACAGAACACATATGAAGAAAAGGTAGGAGCGGAGAGGAAGCCGTAGCCAGAGGTACTCCTGTGGGTGGGGTGGAGAGAGGGCAGTGCAGGGAGAGTGAGGAAGAGAGTTTTTGATAAAGATAGCCACCCCACCACCAGGACGAGGCTCAGGTCTATCGTACCGGAGGAGGGAGTAACCAGGAAGAGATATTAAGGAATCAGAGACATCTTGAAGGAGGAAAGTTTCTGTTAAGCAGATCAAGTCTGTATTTTCAGAAGCAACCTGAATGGAGAGATCAATCAGGTTTGAGCGAAGGCCTCGGATGTTTGAGGTCCATACCGTTAGTGAGGAGAGAGGGGGGGGCATCGGGTGCAGGACAGGGGAGGGGAGGGGTAGGGTCAGATGAAGGGTGAGAGGGGGGATGTAGGAAGAGCAGTTGATAGTGTGTCAGAGATTACAGAAGAGTTACAAGAAAGGGAAGGATGAGGAGGACGAAAGGTTTGATGGTGATGGAATGAGGCACAGTGAGAGTTTGTTTGAGGGGGGGCAGAGGAAAGTAGAAGGTTGGGGGAGGTGGAGGTATGACATAGAAGGGAGACGAAGTGGGGAGGAGGCAGCTTTGAGAAGGAGGTGGGAGGAGGGAGAATTTGGGAATTCTTTGTTGGTTTTCTATAATCCTGAGCACTATTTTGAGGCCTTTTTTGGATTCCTTGACCCAGAAAACATAGGATTAGCATATTTAATCAAGTTTCTAGGTTGACTAGAAGCCGAGATCGCGCAAAATACGTATTTTATGGCGGCCATTTTGAAAATCCAAAATCTGTGACTGTGCAAATGCCAACATTGATTTTCGGATTCTCCATGCTCTGATGATTCCAAAAATGTACAGGTTTGCTAATCTCCAAAAAATTTGAACGAAATTATATTTGTTAACAAAGTGAACCTGACTATCTGGAGGAACCACAGAGGGCGAACAAACATTACAAGCAGTTTCAAGAATGCAGAGCATTGTTCATGCAGATTATGTATCAAAGTCCTACATTTCGGCACCATTCAGAGTCTAATGTCCTTCAAAATAATTCATTTGAAAACATTCATTCGATATATATATATATAAATATACACATTTCCTAAATCATAATTCGTCATGTATGTCGCATCATATGAATGAATCATTATACAGATGAGTAACTCCAACAGCATATTTCAAAGCACAATACATCACATGGTACAAATGAGTCATATAGATGAATTAAACAGTGTAACTACATAATAACACAACAATATATATCTATACCTATGTCCCCTTATTTTACAAATTAATTTACCATTGCTTGGATTGTAAGGAACCATGACAAAAGGTGGTCTAACATTCCCTCCGTAAGAGTTACCCTATCCCGAGAAATGAATTTAAAACAAGGAATTCAGTCAGAATGCCAGCGAAGATTCGCCGACTGTCCACCTAATCAGAAAACACTGTAGAATAATTATTTGGCTGATAATTCTCCCACACCTGCACAGGTCAGACTATATGCTCTTAATTTGAGCGATGAGCGTTGGACCTTGCATGGGATATGACACATCCTATGATGATAAAACTTTGTTTATTACCCTGCGCTCGCGAAGCGAAAAGCGGGGTTAAGCATTCATGTGCGTACGTATGTGTGCCGTGTGCCGTACGTGTCTGCATTTTAAAAATTATCTTTCTCGGCAACCGTCGGTCCGATTGACATGAAATTTTCACCATAGGAGCGCCTCCTCCTGTATAATATTTTAATGATTATGAAGTCATAGGTCACGTGGTACAGGCACCATCTTGGAAAAACTTCGCGCCTCTATCTCTGAAACCACTCCATGGAAAAATTGAGACCTGGCTCATTGTCAAGTACTCCCCATGGGGAATAAGATATGTTAATGATTATATCATCGGTGCCTTTGTTATGACGTCATAATTCGCCAAGTACAACACTTATCCGATCATTATGAATTTTTTTCAACAACTGTTGGTCTGATGGACACGAAATTTTCACCATAGGAGCGCCTCGTCCTTTAGAATATTTTAATGATAATCATGATGCCATAGATCATGTGGTACAGGCGCCATCTTGGAAAAACCGGAAAATGTTGCACCTCTATATCTCCAAATCCGCTGCATGGAAAAAATTGAAATATGGCTTATTGTAAAGAACTCCATATGTGGAATAGGTCTTAACTATGACGTCATTGGTGCCATTATTATGACGTCATAATTTGACAGGGCCAATGCTTAGTCTGATCAGTTTGAAATGTATTGAGCATGATCTATGCAACAATTAAATTAGAGAATATAAATGTATGATGTCATCACTCATGTGGTCTGGCGGCCATATTGGATCAAAGAAAAAAAAATGTTCAAAAACAGAATGGTTGGCTCGCAACAATTTGACGGCACAGGGTAAGTATTCTATGAATACCATCTAGTTATCATCATTATTCAGCCGTTTAAAGTGTGAAATGGTTGCCATGGAAACTATTGAAAATGTACATGAAGTTAATTACATATATATATACAATTCTAAATATTGTCGTGTTCACCGGGATTAACAACCCTGGTTGATGAATGGCCAACTGGGCTTTAACTTCGAGGCGTATACTCAACTATGGCAGTAGTGACATACGTGGGGGGTATTGGAGGGCAGCGAGAGCTTACCTGTACGGCCAGACGCGATGCTGGTTTTCTGAACCACAAACAAATAAACTGACAGGACAAGGAATGCAAAATGTAACAAATAATGATTTAATGAAAGTAATGCCAGGATAACAAAGAATGTGCGGTAAACCTATAAAACCTTCACTCAGACACATTTACGTGCAAGGGGATGATAAAATAACGAAAGTAAAAATGTGTGTAATGTTATCTGGGACTCAGCTCTGGTGTCCTTGACCATCCGGGGTCATCAAAGGTCCCGCGTCCTTGCGCAAGAAAATACGCATTGGCGCGAATTCGCATTCACCGCAAGCCGCCCACGAGAAGCGAACAGGCCCGAGCTCCTCCCACGTCCTTGCTTGACTACAACGAGCTCTGACCATCCCAAACTTTCCAGGTGCCCACGGCACGAAATGCAGCCGTCATGAGCCAACACCAAGGAGAGGAAAGAGAAGGATGCGTCCACTCGCAATGAAGGCTACGACAGAAGAGAGTAAATGTGCACACGCTCGCAATCAAACCCAGCGCAAGAGAGTAACTGTGACTGCTTGTTATGAAACCCCAAACCAAAAAAAAGAAAATGGCGGTGATGTGCCTTATTGTCCCTCGTGCTGGAACGTTATTTCTGATGTCACCCGCTCTCCATCGCATCGCTCTATGGCTGGCCTGAGCAATCATTCCTCTCGGGGCGGGGCCTCACGGCCTTCTTCATGCCCCTCGAGATGATTCGCTGGGTTGTGTTGCAGTGGTGGAATGTCCGGATCCTGTCGGTGGTTGTGTGGTTTATTTAATTGTAGGTGCTGATTGCTTGGCTGGTGTTGTAAGTCTTATAAGAAACGAAAGGAAAACTACCCAGGCAACTATGTCGTGGGTTTCATCAGCACCTTGTCGAACTCGGACAGTGTACAAGAGATTTATTATAGATAAGAATACATGCATGGGAGACGTTGGCGTGGTGTGTAAGCTAGTAACACCAAATCACAGTGACATCATGGTCCTCACACCGCCGGCCCCAACATCTCAGCGAGCCACAACCCATAGTCGGCTTAATATACTTCCCTCAAATATCAAAGAACTCAAAACAACGTCCCAAGTTGACAAGGCAGAATAAGCCTCATTCAGAAAGAATGCTTTGCCAAGGACAAAGCATGGGATATTGTCAACAGTTTTTCAGAGCCAGACAACCAGCTGCCAGGGAAAGATAGGTCACAGTGTCTTTGGCCTGGAACATTGCTGCCTCCGTCAGGATAGGGAATGAATGAAATCCCCTTCCATCCTCCCTTTAATATATATCTTAAATGAAGAATTTTTTATTATCACCGGTGTACCACTTGGGATTTCATAAAAGGATTTGTCCGTTATTCGTGATCAACCTTGTACCTCATAGAGTTAAGTGAAGAACCCCTCTTCCGTCAAGAGAACTCACTCGTGCAATGGGGTGAGCCAAGCCCCTCCTCTATGAAGCGGGGTCGGTGGATCACAAACGATAGGCAAATAAGCTCTTTAGTCCCCTTCCCCTTAAAGGCTTTGTAGACCTAGAAAGAAAGAGAAAGAGAGAATTTCCGTTATCGGGCAACAATTTTTTTAAAACAAAGTGATTATATATATAAATGATTATTCCATAGCTTACAAAGTTTAAAAGATTACAAAGTCATTTTAAAGCATGTGGGTAGACCAAAGTCTCCAAAGACCAAATACAAGAAGCAAAACAATCAAAACCCCATTACATAGGCAGGGACCTTTAAAGCAAATATCAAGTTAGTAGCAGGCATCTGCCGTTATTTTTCAATTGAAGCAAAGTGTTAACTAGAACGGCACTCAGTAGAGCACATACTCCCGCCGTGGGTCAGGTTGGAATAGTACGATTTCACAAAAGTTTGAGGGAGTAGTTCAGTGACAAGACAAGACAACACAAGACAGACACTGCACAGATATATATTTAGAATATATATAGAAGATAATGTTTAAAAAAAACAAGGCAATTTCACTTACATTTTCGGATTCAGCGTTCAATTCTATATAAGTGAGTGTATTTTGAGGCATGTGTGACTTCAAATAAAATTGTAAGCCAGGAAAACGTTCGTTTCATTCCTTAGGGATACAACATGTAAAACTGGCCCAAACGTCACAACAAAACTCGCTCATTTTAAGTCGTACAAGCTAATGCGACCACTCATTCTTCCGGGAAGAATCCCGTGCACATGCTTGTCACACTTATAACTCACCTAAGTCTTTATAAGTTCATCAAATACTGACACCGCGATTGACATTCGCTGAGGTAAATGTTGATATGTCTTCTGATGTAACAAAAAAAAACAAAACAGTTTTAAACCATTATATTATACGTATCAAACGATACATTTTATGAAACGGGGAAACCGAATACACACTTTGGTGGTTTTAAAATGACAGAATATGTCTTTATTAGAAGAAACAAAAAAAAAGAACCTTGAAGACGACGCTGCTAACAAAATACACCGCTCTAACGCATAACCACGAGTTTAAACTACATTTACAACAAATATGAAAACTATTTTCATATCACAATGTTAAATATAGAATATATAGAAGATAATGTAAAAAAAAAATGAGCCCTATCTTCCAATGCTAAACAATCCTTCAAAAAATTCCTGGATCCGTAATAATACCCTGAGCTTCACCAAAAACTAATCAATTCTTCCTTATCCCAAAGGCAATCATCCCACCAACTTTCATCCAAATCCGTTCAGAACTTTTCCAGATATCTTGTTCACGAACACACACACACATGGACACGATCGAATGCATTACTCCCTGGCGGGAGTAATAAAGCTTTTTGGTTGTACAAGAACCACCTTTGGAGGCCATTTTTCCCCACAGAGCAGGGGTTGGTCCTTTTTCAGGCACTGTGGTCCCCTGTATTGAAGCAATGTTTTATGGCTGGATGCCCTTCCTGCTGCCAATCCTGTTAGTTGCTTCTTGCAACACACAGGGAATTACCAGTGAAATGGTACTCAATTTGCCGACCTCTGAAGGATGAACAGGCTGAGTCAACCCCCCTGGCATTAATTCAGCAACCAACCGGGATTTGAACCCAGGATCCTAGGATCCCAAGCCGGCACCCAAACCACTAAGCCAACACCAGGCTACAAGGCAGTGTTGTGGCGGGCACAATGATCAATAATTCCGTGCACCAGTGGGTGGCGCGAGCGTCCGGGCGTGGAACTGAGATACATGCCCCGCCCTTCGGCCGATCGGCCACGCCCGGGGGCAAGGCGTGGCCTCGGGATATATATGCGGGCTCGAAGGTCGAGCCCGCCCAGTGCCGATGTGCGAGCTTGTAATAAAGTGCTTTCGTTTGTACCACGCGTTGTGGCCTACATTTTTGGCAAACGAGTTGTGTGTGCACAGCACCACAGTGTAATATTTTTAAATACGGTGGCGACCAGCAACGCCTTTATTAAAAACACAAGACACCTGTAAGGTATCTCGACAAACTACGATCGATTGTCATACATGTTTATTCACTCTGCCGATACAGGCCCGATTCACCTCAGCGCCATCCGAGCTGGGGCGTAGGGATACGATGCGGTCACGGTGTAGGGATACAACGGTGAATCTTTGCACTTCATACATGACATCCTCCCCTTTAAGTCCAAAATTACCAAGAGCAATACCTGCTAGATTTCAAGAATTGACATTTCAAAAGCAACATTTCCAAAACATGTGAAAATATGTGTGCAAACGATTATGAGAATAATGAAAATACGTGAAAATAGAACATGTGTCACCGTGAAAATAAAACATGTGTCACCGTGAAAATAGAACATGTGTCACCGTGAAAATAAAACATGTGTCACCGTGAAAAAAAACATCTTCAAAGATTCAACCGGTCGGGTGCTTTTCTCTCATGCATTGAGCGTCGCGGTGTACCAGTGGATACAGAATCCGAGGTGATTCCTTTGGGTCGCAGTGTACCAGTGGATACAGAGTCCGAGGTGATTCCTTTGGTCTCCACGAAGGGTGTAGCGTTCGCAGAGGTTTTCGGGGCATCCGAGCCGGCTGGAGCGGCCACGACGATCTCCGGCAGTGGTGGGTCGAACTGTTGTCCTGACTGTGACGATGCTACAGGCTCCATCGACTCACAGTGACGGTAGGTTATGTGGTCCTGATGTCGACGAATTTCGCGGCCGTCCTGCAGGCGAATCACGCAGGACAGTGGACCTGGCTTCTCGATGATGTCCCCCGGTAGCCACGTTGCACCTGCACCAATATTTCGGGCAAACACTGGATCTCCAATGTTGATACATCGACTGTTGGACGTCTTATCGTGCACCAACTTTTGATTAAGCTGGCTCTGATAAACGTTTGATGATATGTCCGGTTTGAGATTGTCAAGTATCGATCTCAAGTGTCGTTTCATCAATAACTCAGACGGAGCTTCACCGGTTGTTGATTGTGGCGTGATGCGGTATTTGAACAGGAGACGAGAAAGCTTTGTTTCCAGGGCTCCCTCCTGAAGTTTCCGCAATCCGGATTTGATGATTCCCACGGATCGTTCGGCCAAGCCATTTGAAGCCTGGTGATGTGGGCTGACAAACTTATGTTTGATGCCGTTCCGACGTGTGAACTCGGCAAACTCGGACCTGGAAAAACACGAACCGTTATCACTCACGATCATCCTGGGCAGACCTTGAGTGGCGAAACAGCGTCTGAGTCTTTCGATGACAATGGCTGACGTAGTACCACGCGTCACATAGGCATCAATCCATTTTGTGTGCGCGTCCGTAATTATTAGAATCATGCTGCCGTTAATAGGTCTGGCATAATCGAGATGGAGGCGATGCCACGGTTCGCTGGGCCATTCCCAGGGATGCAGTGGCGCTATCGCAGGTGTATTCCGGGTGCTCTGGCAGGGGTAACAATGTCGAACATGATGTTCGATATCAGCATCAAGATTCGGCCACCACACATAGTTTCTGGCGAGTGACTTCATCTTCACAATCCCGGGGTGACAGTCATGGATTTCATCCATGACCCTGGAACGCAGATTTTTCTGGATCACGACACGACATCCCCAGAGTAGGCAACCATTTTCCATGCTGAGTTCGTTTTTACGTGCTTTAAAAGCTGCAAAATCTGGGTCACCCTCAGGTAGCAAATGCCATCCAAGCTGTACAGCCTGGACGGTTCTGGACAGAACGGGGTCTCGTCGAGTATGAGTGCGGATCTGGCCGGAATCGACAGCACAATCTTCCAGATGATCCATCAGTGCAATAATGGATCCTGGTGTAGGCGAATCATCAACGGATTCTGGAAGGGGTAACCGACTCATGGCATCTGCATTTGTGATAGACGAACCTGGCTTATAACATATGGTGTAGTCATAAGCAGCGAGAAACAGGGACCAGCGGATGATCCTGGGCGGTAGTGTGTCAGATGTCGCCTTAGTTGGACCAAACAGACTGATCAGCGGCTTGTGATCAGTGCGAATCGTGAAATGATGTCCAAGAAGGTACTGGCGAAATTTGCTGATGCCGAAAACGATTCCCAATCCTTCCTTGTCAAGTTGGGAATCGTTCCTCTCTGCCGGGGACAACGTTCTGGATGCAAATGCAACCGGTCTTTCCGTACCATCAGGCATCACATGTGATAATACACTCCCCACTCCATACCGGCAGGCATCGCATGTCAGCACAAGATCCTTCTCTGGATCAAAATGAACGAGAACATTGGACGATTTGAGCAGATCCTTAGAGGTCTGGAATGCTGATTGTTCAGTAGACCCCCAGCTCCAGGAGACTCCTTTCCTCAAAAGCCGATAAAGGGGGCCCAAAACCTCGGTCACATTCTGGATGTAACGACCATAGAACTGAAGCAAACCGAGGTATGACTTCAATTCGGTTACGTCTCGTGGAGCAGGAGCATACTTGATAGCTCGGACTTTCTCATCTGTCGGGTGTAGACCCTCGGCATCAATCGTATGACCCAGGTGCGTGACTGATGGCACCATAAACTTGCACTTGTCTCGACGCAAATGTAGGCCGGAGTCCGAAATCTTCTTCGTTACTCTATCCAGGTTTTGTAGATGTTCCGCGTCCGTACGACCAGTAACCAGAATATCATCCTGGTAACAAACGACGTTGCGTTCGGCGGCAAATAAACTGTCCATGACACGCTGATAAATTCCAGGTGCAGATTTCACTCCAAAACTGAGTCAGTGGTACCTGTACAACCCACGATGCGTGTTGATGGTAAGATACTGTTTCGAATTCTCGTCCAAGCCGAGCTGTAGATAGGCGGATTTGAGATGGAGTTTCGTAAAAGTCTTGCCTCCCGTGAGACGAGCATAGAGGTCTTCGATCCTCGGGATTGGATATTTATCCAATGAAGAACACTTGTTCACGGTCATTTTATAATCTCCACATATGCGGATGGACTGGTCCGATTTTATGACCGGAACGATGGCCGCCGCCCATTCAGCATACTGGATTTGCTCGATGATCCCCAGATTTTCAAGATGATCCAGTTCCTTATCAATCCGCTCCCGCAGGGCGAAAGGGACTGGGCGAGCTCTGCAAAATATAGAATTGGCATCCCGGTCAACCCTGAGTTTAGCCGTATTTCCTTTCAAGGTTCCAAGCTCATCCTTGAAGACATCCGGGTACGTATCCAGCACATTTTTGAGTGTGTATGCTGCGGTAGGAGAAACGTTGGCTGCCCGGAGTTGATGAATGCTTTTCCACTTCAGTCGAATTATGCTCAACCAGTTCCTGCCGAGTAAGGAAGGGCCCTTTCCAGGAATGACGATCAGGGGTAGGTGAAACTCACGGTTATCGTAGCCGACCATATCACGGTCACATGTACCGCGGGGAACAATCTTCTCACCTGTATAGGTGGAGAGTCCATAGGTAGTAGGTTTCAGATGAGGTCGGTCAGCATCACTCCACAGGTTTGTGAAAACAGCATGGCTGATGAGCGAGACGGCCGCACCAGTGTCGACCTCCATTTGCAATGGTCGATTGTTGACGACAACACTGGCAAGAAGAGGGTCCCACCTATGGTGAGAATCAATATGAAGCAGGTCATACGATTCTGAGTTGTCGGAAACAGAGCTCACCTGGTCAAGATCAGGTTCCTCCGAACCGATAAACTGATGAATCTTGTCAGCAGCTTTTTTCCTTTTCCCGATTTGCGAGTGATGCAAGCTGGAGCAATATGGCCAGTTTTCGAAAAGAAATGGCGGGTGGCATCTTTGAACCGACACGTCTCCGGAGGGTGCTTTCCGTTGCACCGAAAACATTTGTTGTGGGTTTGAGACTGCACTGGCTTCTGACGAGGAGCCATGTTCCAACGTTTTGGCTGAACATGATCCAACCGATTCACAGCAGGGCTGTACCAGACGAGCGAGTGGCACCGATGCTTGTAGCGTTGCGTTCAGCACTTTCCATGGAAATGTCGGTATCTCTGGCATTTTGGAACGTCAGTCTTCTCTCAGCAAGCAGGCATCTACAAGTGCAGTCATCGGACATGCCAGCCACCAGCAAATCACGGAGCACGTCATCAATCGTGTCCCCAAACTCACACAGATGTGACAGTTTTTTGAGGTGTGCAATGAAGTCTGCGATCGACTGACCTTGCTGCTGTCTGCACATGTAAAAATTAAACCGACACAGGATGACTGAAGGAGATGGATTACAATGTTCCTTCAAAGCGGTCTTGAGCTCTGCATACGTGAGCTCCTCGATTGTCCGAGGCCAAATCAGGTTTTTAACGAGTGTGAACGTCTCACCTCCGCAAACGGACAGGAAGACGGCCTTCATCCGGCCTTCGGTCGCGATGCCGTTCGCCTCGAAGTAAAAAGACAACTGCTCAGAATACGTGTCAAAATCCCCCTCATGAGGGTCGAATTCATCGATATGGACGAAAGAAGTCATGGTCTAGATGTTTATCCTCGTCGCCATGTAAGGTATCTCGGCAAACTATGATCGATTGTCGTACACGTTTATTCACTCTGCCGATACAGGCCCGATTCACCTCAGCGCCATCTGAGCTGGGGCATAGGGATACGATGCGGTCACGGTGTAGGGATACAACGGTGAATCTTTGCACTTCATACATGACAACACCCTTCTGGAAGCTTTCCCCTTTTTGGATTCGCGCATGACCCCCTCTTCCTGCGTGAGCAGATGGTAGTGGGCTTCAAGCCTGAAGTTACACAATCTTCGCCACTCACGCTGGCTTAGTCGGAAACGTCAGCCTGCTCCAGAGCTGTTCCCAGCTGACGCATGGTCTGCGTAGTTAACTCTTGGATACGGTCTATTGTGCCGGCTGTGCAAGATTTAGCTAAATCAGGGTCAAGGGTTGAGGGCAAGGCGGCGAGGGAATAGGAAGGTGGCAGATCTTGAACCTTTGCACCATTCTCGTACAGGGGTGAAGGGAGTGGCAGTTCTCGTGCATCTGTGGGGATGTCTCGTGCATCTTCCTCCAGTTCCCGGGCCACCATGTGTTGTTCACCTGTACCTACATCGCAAAACTTGCTGATACACACACGGATCAACACTTTCAAGCATCCAATAACAAGGATAATCGTTATTAGGAGTCCCACGGCCACCATCAGCCAATGAACTATCTTTGCTCCCCATCCTCCGAAGATGCTTTCCAACCAGGCGCCAATTCTTCACTTCTCTCTGTCCAATCTTTCATCCTTCAAATTGGTACTTATCTCTCTCATCTTCTTGATGGCTACCTGCACTCCCTGCGTCGGGTCTGGAATCCACACACACAACATCTACCTTCCACAATTCCACAAACTCCCCTTTCTCCGCTAAAAGAAGCAAGTGCCACTCTGTTCTGCATTATCATTGTTCTCATCTCCACTACAGCATCTTACAATGCCTGATCTTCCACCATTGACTCATTGGCCACCCTCTACAACACAGATGCCAGCTTATCTCGTCGATAACTGTTCATCACCGTACCTGCTCCCGGAAAGAAAAAGCTTAGTGCCTTCTCCCATCCTGACCTGTGCAATGTCGTCTCGCACCTCCAACTCAAATCTGAAGCACATATTATTTCTCATATACACTTGCATCACTGCACCATCATATTTGAATATCTCAATAATCATTTTAAATGCAAAAATATTACACATCCGCATCACATCACAATCCTGTTGCTAGGTAACAATAATGAGAGCGCATCCTTTGGACATTACAATTTCACCACTGTGTGCGCATGCGTGAATATGTAGTCCGTGTTTTCCCTGCTCCCAGTAACGACACCAATTAGGCTTGTAAAGAGAACGAAACACGCAACGAAGTATGTTGTTGCTATCCCTCAGAGCCGCAGACCACACCACCTGGAACTGCCCAACCACGCACATCGGAAAGAGCCGCATCGTCCTGGTGCACACAGTCTTCCTCTTCACACATTCGTACTCTCCATGTTCCCGCGCATACGTACACACATCTCCACTATAGTTTCGTAGCAATGATTATGTGTTCACCACTTCTGAATTGCCTTCCAGGAACTCTCACATTGAATGCCAACACAGTGACACCACAGACTCAATCACAGACAGACTCAGAGTGAATGACATTGAACACCATACCGTCACGACATGATCACGTGGTTGCTTGCTGTATTTATCGTGCCTACAACGCTCATCTGAGACCCAGTTCGAACACAAAGGAATCAATCACACTGGCGTCATACTGCATTCCACAACCGAGATCTCAATCACAACGCAAAGCATTTGATCACAGCTCAACACTAGTGTACCAACATGCCGCCCGATCTCTACATCATAAAATCTTTCTGTTATCAATTCCATTACTTGTCCAGAGATTACAAAGTAAATGTTATGCTACAAGCACAGGCACCCACTTGCCTGCCATTTTCAAACAGTGCAACAATGCCATGCTTCTGCAATCCCACGAAGCACCACTCAGCTACTCGACCACAACTCATCAAATATTCAAGACCCGAAACACCGAAAATCTGTTCTCACCACCCCTCCTTGCACGTATGACCATCTTTCCATGAGTCATACGTGCAAGCCAACATGCAAGCCAACTCAAACCTTTAGCTTAGACACAGCTTTGTCCGCCAGGCTGCGAGCTTCAGCCTCATCAGCATTACATGCCACAACATATGACCCAGTACGGGAGAACAAGCAACGTAGTTTCCCGAGTTGTGGCCTTTGGAAACTCTAAACAAGCCAGCAGGCTCTTTGACTTTTAAAACAAACCATTTTTTCCATGCCACTACAAAAAGTACAGCACTTGTCCATAGATATACGTTAACCAAGATTACATGGGACTCTACAACCAGTACTGCCCCGTGGAGCAAGGCAATGGAGACAACTCGCTTCTTTACCTGCATCTACCTTGGGTAGAATTTGGCACAATCCCAAATAGTCTAGTCAAATTTCTGGGAAACGTGAATTCATGAGGCATTTTTGAGTAAAAGCAAGCAAACCACTTTTTCTGGGGTAGTTTTTCGTGCTGAATACGAATCTGTTGTTTGCCAAGCCCAAAAATGCGTAATTAGGTCACTAATCAAGGTCAAAGGTCAATGAGTGCAAAATTCAAAATTTTTGAAAAAATGTTTTATTTTACATCACCTATCTGTACATTTCAATTATTTTACAGTATTTTGTCTGGTAAGGTTACTACAGCTTTTCACAATTATGAAAGTAAAGGGAATTGTGAAGGGAAAAAATCAGATTTTTGTGAATATATCCGTAATGAAGCAACTTTTCGTTTTTTGACATACTGTTTTAATTCACTTGAATTGTTGCCTTAAATACCATCAGTGAAGTGGTTTACCTGAGTCCTATATAATAGCAAGATTGTTTTCTACACTAAATGTCAATATTTGACTAATTAGCCCCTTAATTAAGGCTAACGGTCACAAGGCGCAAAGTGCACTTACATGGCACAAGGCGCAAAATGCACTTCATGGCAAACATGTTTGGAGTGCAGGCAGTTGATCATTATCACATGTATTCTTAATTAATCCTGAATCAATTGCAGTCTGTCAGACTGATTGGCTGGAAGGAGGAGCCATCCAGGGGAATGCCAATTAGCTTAACTGTGTAAGCTCTGACCCCCCCCCCCCCCCCCCTACTTTGGCCTGTTTCGACATGGTGTTTCACTGGCATTGCACTTGCAGGCCTCAGTGCAGAACTGTTTCCCCCACTTCCGACAAGAGCAACTATCAGAACTGCAACCTTTCTTGCAACCACACTGAGTAAGTTCTCGGCATCCCTTTGGAATTGACGGTAAAGTTGTAAGAACCGGTGACAACTTGTCATCAACGAGTTTCCATCCACAATCAGTCGGCGGTGGCAGATCTGTCATTGGATTACTGGCCTCTCTCCAAATGAAACTTTGGTAGTTTGCACGCTCTATGTGGAACTTTGCTGCATCACTAGATGGAGGTAGGGTCTCCGTTGCATGGCATTTGTTGAACAGTTTAATGCGGGCTTGATTACAGTTCTCAGATGGTTCCTTGTAGATATGGCAAATGAACTTTTCAGCATCTTCTGTGACCTTCTTTGATGGTGTCGGAAACTGCTGTTGTTGGATCTTTTCAACTGCTGTTGGTATATCCAACGTTGACGTATTGGATGGTTTGATGTCTCCAAGACCGCTTTCAGCAGATGGCCCCCTCTGCCAGGCAGCTAACTGAGTAGCGTGAAATGTATTTTTGCCATCTAGGGTAGAGTCATTGATGTCAATATTGTCGCCAGAAAAATGCACAAATCGTCCCGAAACCAGGTTGCTGGTAACAACTGCCCCAGTTTCTTGATCAAGCGCTTTCAGAGTGTTTTCAGCCATGGCAGTGTCATACCTAAGAACCCGGTTATAGCTGATTATGTGCCCAGCATTATGGAATAGCTCAACTAATTTCTTTGATCGAGTTGACTGGTGCAGCGTCATACCCATTCCAACGTGTTTAGGCGGTGCCTTCTTGTCTCCACATACACCATAGACCATGTCTTGTCCAATGCTAAGGACCCTTGTCTTCTTCACCCAACCAGTTTCAGACATCTCACTTTCGTCAAACTCAGCATCGACACTACTTTGGCCTCCAAGCAAGATATTCACAAACATGAGTACAGATGGTGGTACACTTGCCAACTCTGCTTTTTCGCTTACATCGCAACCTTCGAATGCAGGATGTGACATGATATCACTGCGGAGTTGCAGAGCAACGTGCACTAAAGACAGAAAATGATCATCCTGTTGTCTAAATATGGGAATATAGTCTGCACTGTTCTGACCGCACACCATTTCTGAAAGAGGTATGTGACTGAAATGTCGTGGAAGAAGCAAAGTTTGTTTCTCTGAAGGCGCCAAATTTCTTAGCACAAGAAATTCATAAATGTCCCCAATGCAATTCGACAAAGTTTCTTTAAAAGTCCCCAGTCTACTAAGATACGATGTAGGAATTGTGCCGTCGCACTCACTGGCTAACTCTTTGTACCTCTCGAACACTGCAGATAGTTCAAATACGTGCCCTTTCTTAGCAGAGTGACGCAGCTCTTGACACAACCATGATATCGCCATGTCTGCTGATTTGCTTTCAGTTTCCGCCCTTTTGACATCCCTAAAGAATTTACTAAGACAGTTAACATGGTAACATGCCTCAGCTGAGATTAAATCATTCTCATTTGCAGTACGGACTAAGATGTTATGTACAAATTTAGCTTTTTCCGTAATTTCATTACTCATTTTGAAGGTTGTGACACGACTTGTCTTCTGCTTCTTGTCAAAGTTCTGGCAGAACATACACAATGTCCAGTTCATCTTAGTAGTACTACTGCGTAAAAACGGACATGCTTCAGCCGAAACACTCTTTCTTTCAGGATCTTTTTCGTTTTTCGATTGTTCCTTGGCTAGCTTAGCATTTATTTTCCCCTTGTGTGTGTATGCAGAGTAACATAGCTTATGCCATTTAAGTTTGGGGAGACTTTCTGGAGGCTCTGCAAAGAGAGTCGAAAGCCTGTCCACGGCTGATCGAAATTCATAGTGTCTAAGTTTGCATCGGAGCTCGGTCGCCTCTCTGATGGCAGCAATACCCTGGTTTGTCTGGTTGAAAATCGTATCTTTGACCTGGCTAGTTCCCTGACAAATGATACAAAGTTCAAACGACACATCCTCACGCTGTCGCTTGAGGCTGGCAATAGGTTCCATGGTTGGCCTGAGGGGAGAAACAGAAACCAAACTAAGCACCAGGCACGCATGTTCTGACCATGAAAACTACAACGTTGTATGATATACTGCAACAGCCCTTAAATGATCGAATAAGCGCAGGCAGTGTTGGCCCGGGTTTTAATCTTATTCTCAAAGACACAAAGTAAAGCTTCTTCAAGACAAAACATCTAACCGATATCACTAATTCATTAGTGGTAGATGCATTAGGCACTCATCGTCAATGCCCATGCCCTGCTGTCTTTTTGCTACTGTTAGGTAAATGTACATGTATGTAGGCCTGCCTATGATGTGAGATGTCAAGCATACATTACACATTTGTATGTACATGTATCTCACCAAAGAAGAATGCATTCCTTTACTTTCATTTGATTTTATATTTCATTTTTTAACAATCTTAAAAAGACCCTTACCTGTACTCCTGAAATGTTTAATGCCTGATGCCTAGGGTACGAACTAGATGGCTTATGCTAGGCTATTAGATTCATTCTTCATCATTAAGGGTCTATTGAAGAACACCCTGCTCTGTCTGAATGGAAATGATTTGACAAACATGGCAAATGCATTGGGGTCAGAAAGATGAAGCCACTTTCACTGTTGAGTGAAAGGGATGGTTTCAAGTGCAAGTAACTGTTACGTCATTGCAAGACTTTCGCACTCATTGACCTTTGACCTATGTTGTTTACCGGTGACATTTAGATTCTGTCTTTATAAAATCTATCTCTAGACCATCAATAGGAGCATAAAAACTCTGCCCCATTGTGCATTTAGAGGTTAAACTGCAAGCAAATTACGCAAAAACTAATTGTCGCCCCTTACAGAGATAAAGGCAAATGAGCATAGAATGTGTCCTCACGTTTTCCTTTAAAAAAAGATTTTGAAAAGCTTTAGCAACCTTACTAGACAAAATATTGTAAAATAATTGAAAATGTACAGATAGGGGATGTAAAATAAAGCATTTTTTCAAATCAATTGAATTTTGCACTCATTGACCTTCGACCTTGATTAGTGACCTAATTACGCATTTTTGGCTTGGCAAACAACAGATTCATATTCAGCATGAAAAAACTACCCCAGAAAAAGTGGTTTGTTTGCTTTTACTCAAAAATGCCTCAATCATTCTATAAAGGCACATTTTCAGATTTTTTGACTAGGCTAAAAGTTTTTCACTTCAAACCGACTTTGTCAATTAACATTCCGCTATCCAACAATTCTCCTCATTGTAGACCCAGACTAATAGCTTTAGCATGGAGGTTGTAGACATCCACTTCACGAATCCACATCACAAATGGGAGCCTCAATGCCACTCGTACGTCTCAACCTGCATTTTTGCCCTCAAAGCCCTTGACTTTTGACATTCATTTACAATGTTATTGGGATTTTACTCGTCATTTAACTCACAACACGATCTTCCTTCAGACTCGTTTTTCCCCCAGGTCGATCTCGTGGCACTCTCCTTCGCTGGTACCTCCATGGGCCTGTGTTACGGATTCGTCACTTCCGTTGTTATGGTTCTCATCCACCATAAACATTTTTGGTTCCATGTACTATTATTGTTATCATTTAAGTGAAATAGAGAGTACTGTTTTCAAAAGTTAAAAAAAGTTAGTGTTTTCAAAGAAACCGGAAACCGGATCGGGAACCGGAAGAAGAAGAGGAAAAGGAGACGGAGCGAGTGAGGTCGGAGAAGGAGCCGAGCTGCGTTGAGGTTATGAGCAAACGCTGGCGAACGGGGGGTCACAAGTGAACTTTGGAGTTTCCTGGGAAAAGGCTTCCTGCGACAGAGTTGTTATCGCTGTGACAGAAAAACCTGCGTGACAGGTTTTGCGGTTGATTCCGAAGAGAATCATTGGAGTGCCGTTACGTCTCGAGAACGGACCGTTGGCCATTTTCCCTCGCGCCTGATTTCGCATCGCTCAGGTTTTCCCCTCGCTTCAACCATTTCAACGCATCCAGCCGTTAACTTGTTGCGTGTGTGTAACGTGGATTTTGAGTGGGAAATTGCGGTTCGCCGATTGGGAGCCATTGAACGTCCATACCCGAAGGTGTGATTTCCCAGTCGCCTCTTGAGGACACCTTTGCCCATCTTTGGCAGTGTGACTGTCAAACCGAGCGGGATTCTGGTCTCGATACAACATTGTTCTGACGATCACTGGAGCGTGGATCGACTTTGGCTTAAAGCTTGGACAGAGACATTGGAATGTTATTTTCGCTCACTTGGAGCACAGTGAGTTATATTGTACGAAATTGATGGGTACCATCATAGGAATGATATATTGGTTGTACAATTGATTAATATTGTTATTGTACTGTTATTCTTGTGTGACCTTAATACAATACTTGTTTGTTGGTAACAATTGGTGTGGTTCCACATTGATCTTTGACATACAGAATAACACATCTTTCTGCCATGACTCCTCTCGGGGCTCGGAGGTACAATGTGACCGGGGTTTGGGGAGGAGCACATAACACCTGTAAATAAAATGCTCACACAAAACACTGATAAATCAATTTGTCCCATCCTTGTGTTGACGAATTCCGGGTTTATGGGGGTTACAATTCAGGTCATTTTCTTATTAATGTATATTCTCTTAAAGGTTGTTGTGATTAAAGGGTCAGGAGCCCTTCTGGGAAAAACGAGACCGGAAACGGGATCGTGAAGAAGAGGAGGAGGAAAAGAAAGGGCGGCGATCTTAAGCTTCGAGAGCTCCGGACGCGAGCGGAGGACATCGTTACCTACTTTGGAACGGAGTTGGAAAAGCCCGTCTGGCGAGAGGAGTTACCTGCGTGGTGTGATTGATTGCCGGTTACGTGTCAAGGTGCCGTGTGGTCCTGGAAGGAACCAAGCGCCCGGCGCTGTTCGAGAGATTGAAGGAGACGGTTGAGAGTTGAGACTGCAGCTTGAGACCGAGCGCCCCGAACGTGAAGGACAAGGGAACCGTGCCTCTGTGAACCGAAGTCCGCACGTCAGGAGAGCGCCGGATTACTGCGGAACCTGCGAAGTCGGGTATCCTCACTGAGGTTGTCGAGTACCCTCACTCCCAGCCCCGGATTGGAATCGGACCTAGATTCCCCGATCGCTGGATCGACTCGACGTCACCTGGGAGGGCGTGCAGGAACCGGACATTGCTTCCCGATCGCTGGATCGACTCGACGTCACCTGGGAGGCGTGCAGAGACATTGGGGGCAAGGGCGTGAGTGTTGCCAACACTGTTGTGGGTTAAGGTGGCGCCACCTATACTATAGATAAGGATTGTATGGAAGTGCTGTAAACGCATTGTGATTCCTGTGCGGGATTTGGGAATATATTGGGGTTTGTTCGTAACCCTTGGTGTGGACTCGTTATTGATTGACTTATTTTCACCCAAGGACCCATACATCTTTCTGCCGGGGCTCCCCTCGAGGTTGACCCCGTAACACTTGTATGTTCATTTGCTTTTGTGGCAAATTATTAATAGGGGACATTCCAAATGTTCTACACCAATTCACAGCAGGTGACCACAACAGGTGACTCATCTGCCTCGCACATACACCATACAGGCGATACCCAGACATGGATCATCCTGCAGTTGACAATCATGGGCCGAAAAACACGGCCCCCACATGCTCAGCAACAGCAGCCACCAGACAAAGCCCCCCTCACAGAGAACCCAAGCAGTGTGTTCCCTGCCAAAATCACACAAGGTGCCAACAGCATTTGTGATTTTGTTCATGATTTCAACAACCAACATATATCACTCTAAGGTCACTTTGTCCACCGTAGGTTTAGAACATACACCTGTTTACCTCAATTTCAATCTTACAGAGTAGAAATCTCAAACCGTCTCAAAATGTCTTGTCAGAGGGGGTCGTCTTGTCCAACAGCTCACAACTCCACGTCTATCACTCGACCTCGGCAGCATGTTGACAAGACCAATAAGCCATGACATATACCCAACAGTATATGACCGTATTTGACAATTGCTTGATCCAACATCAACCAGAACTCATCCTGGCACTCCAAGAACTCCTCAAGCAGTTTTCAGTTTCATGTAAATATACTCCATATCGCATACATGTACGTACATATTATACACATCACATGGCACAATCGCTAGAATCATATACCAACATGACCATGCGTGAGAACCCCACAATACGTGAGAATCAAACTGCAGATTGCCGCAATTTCCCCTGCAAGCACACCTGTCGAGACATTATCAGACTGTCCGCAAAGTCACACGACAATATTTCACACCTTATGTGCACTATGTGAACCAAACCAATCCACGTAAACATATACCACTCCAACCTCTCCCCACGTGGCATGATTTCCGCTCTCACACCCTGCCCCGACTGAACCAGCCAACAGGAGACACAGTGTTACTGAGCAGGTTTCGGTCTCTCTTGAACAGCTGGTAGTCCTTTGAGGGACGCATCTTGATCATAAATCAATCAGCAAGTCGCTCCAGCCCACGAGAGTACTCGAGCTCAATTTCGGCCTTCTTATAGAATCGTGCTGCAGAACTCATGGATTTGCAGCTTTGTCCTTCTCCGTGTCCCTGCTCGTCCGGCTCCCTGTCCTCGTCCTCTTTGAAATCCGTGTTCCATCAATATAACTCCATGGCCAGCTGCATGAACACAGCCGGACAGACAGACAGGGGTGAAACCATAACCACAATTAAACCACAATTACCTTCCTCCGACCAGGCAATCAGAGTACACCTGCACCTGCTCCTCAATTGATTCCATAACCTTACATCTCAGGGTCCCGGTAGTCATCTCCACTCGTGGTAACAACCTGGACAACTCGTGTGCAACTCGAAGTACACTCCTCGTGAGCGCTGCCTTCAGGACAGTTCATCAGACATAATGCCCCCAGAACCATAATCACTTTCATCACACACAACACCAGTTATTCACACACACCAACATATTTATTTATCACAATACCATTTACGTTCTGGTCAAGTGTGGTCAGAACTTTTTGAGATGTCCTGCTCACAGACAAAGAGACAGACAGGGGTCTAGCTTGGGTTTGAATCCTGACCCCATTATAAACGGTCATCCCGATGTTTCACAGTCGGGGTGATTCGACAATGTGTGAGCCGTCCCTCGGATAGACGTTAAACAGGCATCCCTGTCTTCCAGCACTCGTTTTCGTTGGTGTCCATCAAAGATCCCACGTTGTCCCTCGCAAAGGGTAGGCAAACTATCACTGGCACCTTGGTACAAAATTGTAAATTCTGTCCTAACTCGCAGTGGTTACTGCATCCGCGGCACAGCCGCCCCTCAGCCAACGATGCCACCCCACAGCCCTGTGCCGCATCTCGTCATCCCAACCTTTGCTCGTCACCTGGCCTTCTTGTAGTACGTGACCAAAGTCCATGCATGTCACCTCTTTATGCTCCCCCCGAGGGGTATCTCCCGGCACCTTCAGTGTCCTCACGTTCGTCTGTCCATTTTAGGAACATTTTTAGCAGACAACATTCTGACACCTCGATTTTCATGGAATTCCATTCATATATTCGACGAATTCGTAAAGTTTATACTCACGTTTTTCCATCCAACCAATCATTTCCACTCCTTCTCTACTCACCTTTGTCTTTGTTAATTTGCCTCTCTGCACCTTACGTGAGCATTTATTAACTTCTTAAAAGTACAACATCAAACTCTGTTATCTAACTGCTACCACTAGCTGTGCCTTGACGTATCAGCTGGTGTCCCAACTACCTTCCAATGATGCACTTTGACTTGATAGAGCACTACATCGCGACACCTTAATCTGCCAGATGCTGTGTTGAGTCACGGGGCTGGTGCCAGTCAAGAGGGCCCGTGCTGTTTCTCGACGCTCTGCACGTGACGCTGACCATCGAGCAGCACCGGATCATTCAGATCACGCGAGGCTAGCACCCGAGCAGCGATGATCCGACGCTCGACAGCACCGTCCGTCTCTACAAACGGCTCTCCCAGTCTTGTTCCTTCAAACTCCTCGCTGTTCACTCTCTCCTTTGCACTCGCTGGTGCACCCGTGCTTCCCCGTGCCGACACGGGGTGCATTGCTTCGACCTCTCGCACACCTGTCTCGGGTCGCCACGCACATTCGCGCTGCAGGACTTTCCCACAACAAACGTGCCCCTCACGCTCCACAAGTGTGCGAACATAAAAATGAACATAAAGTTTTCATTGCTACAGCATAGTTTAGAGGTCACTTTCACGTGTACCCTTAATGACAAATACGACATGTTTGGTCCCATCCTCATTTTGGGACATTTTTAGTCCCATGGCTCGGCGACCAGGATTCTCCTGAACATCGTGTTTCCAAAATATCCAAAACCTACCTCACATTTCATTTGAGTGCCCGATCCGACTGAATCCCCTGTTATATAACTACCTATCGTGCTGCCGGCAGCATATTTTACATTTCTCTTATGGTAGCCTGCGCATTTCTAAAGCTTCCCCTCAAACTGGCCTTAACAGATCGATCCTCTCGACGGAGAAATTCCTCAGCCCACCAGCCGAATGGCTCCCAGTGTTCCTTAGATTTGGTGATTACTTTCTTCTCCTTCCTTCTCAATACTTCGCGTAAATTTTCAATGCATTCGCGTTTAAATGTCCCTTCAATCGGGAACACCAATCTGTTGTTTTTGCTATTCCGCGTCCATGCATTCCATAATTCTATATCCCTCACAGCTTTTCCCCATGCTTTTTAAACATATTGTTGCGGTTTTGACTTTTGTACAATAAAGGTTAAATTTCCCCCTCAAAGTTTAGTCACACAAACAACACGTAGCCTCGCGATAGTTCAGTTATTTCATAGTATGTGTGAGAATAGTCCTTTTCCTGTGTTAGTCTTGCGTTGAGTAGAATAATGAGAGTATGTCCTCCATTGCCTTATCCCGCTTCCATTGCCTTATGCCGCCTTACGCCTCTTTGTGCTGCCTCTGGCTTTTTGGCGCGAATTGACACGAGGCGGGCATGGCGGGTCGAGTCGGGACCGAATGAGGGCGGTGAAGAAGCTGACGGTAAGCGCAAGCCGCCAATCAGGGCTCAGGGGGAGTGGCTGCGGCAATGCGTCACAGGGCGTGGTTGGAACGTTCGAGAGGGCTCAGGGCGTGTCCATATAACCCGTTGCGCAAAGCCCCCACAAGCAGCAGTTCGGGGTGAGCAGTTGAGCGCGGTGAGTTCGGTGAGTTATGAGCTATTGAAGAAGCGTGTATTGATGAGAGTTACGAGATCGGAGAAAGATGCACATGAACAAAGTATAAGCGCTCGTATTAAAGTGACGCTCGGTTGAGCTTGTGGCTGAGCCTCTTTTGCATTGGGTTATGTGAGTGATAGCGAGCTGGTTACTAAACGCGCTGTGGAACCGCCCAGCCGCCGAGAGACGCGTACATTCCTTCCCGCCTTCCTGCCTCATCTGCTGCCTTTTGTTCGAGAGACGCGCTGCGAGGATCCTTTCCACCACCTGCTTGCCATCTTCACGGGACGTGCTGGGACCGTGGAGAGCACGCCGGGCTGCCGTTCCTGGACGACCAAGGCAACGCGTGGACACCATTCTACCTGCAATTTCCCTGTGTGTGTGTGACCGGGCCTGTGTCTGGAATTAATCTAAGACTGACTAAGTTCTGCTCTGTGTCTGCTTTCTACCGGCTTGTACATTGTGTAAATAATAATAATAAATCTTGTTATTCCTTTATTCGACCGTCCTGTGTTTTCCATCATTGACTAAGCGTGGTACGACTAGAACCGCTCGAATCGGGTTCCAATACTGGAAAACTGCACGGACCACGTGGTACGCAATCCGCTCGTTGTACTCAAATTACACGTGGCTCATGCGAGGCTTGCTTCCCCGCCTCCATGGCGGCGCAGGTATTTAGGTACGTGCGAGACTTGGTCCCAAAACCCTACCTTGCGTTTGCCCGGAAGGGGCATTTCAAGTCTCGGTTACGCCAGCCCAGAAAGAACAAGGGGCTTAATCCCCCCCCCTTGGTAAGAGTAGGAAGGGCGGTGGAAAACCGTAACAATTGGTGTCAGGAGTGGGATTTGGAACCCTGGACAAAATTTTTGGACACCAAAATTCTCGAAATTACGAGCGACCGAAATTTAGTTTTTTAATTCAAAATTTTAATATTCGTACCATGGTGTGCTGTGTGCCGTACGTGTGCAGTGTCTGCATTTTAAAAATTCATTTTCTCGGCAACCGTTGGTCCGATTGACATGAAATTTTACCGGATGAGCAGCTCTACCTGTAGATTCTTTTGCTGATAATTATGATGTCATAAGTCACGCAGTACGGACGCCATCTTGGAAAAATATTACACCTCTATATCTCCCAAACCGCTTAATGGAAAAAATTGAAACATGGCTCATTGTCAAGTACACCCCATGGGGAATAAGATATGTTAATGGTGATGTCATAGGTGCCTCCATTATGATGTCATAATTCTACAAGTACAATGCTTGATCTAATCAGTATGAATTATTTTTTTCCTCTGCCACTGTCAGTCCAATGAACACGAAATTTTCAGAATATGAGCGGCTCCTCCTGTAGAATTGTTCTAATGATAATTATGACATCATTGGTTACTTGGTACAGGCGCCATCTTGGAAAAATCGAAAAAGGTTGCACCTCTATATCTCCGAAACCACTCCATGGAAAGAATTGAAATATGGCTCAATGCCAAGCACTCCCCTTGTGGAATAAGATATGTTAATGATGTCATCAGTATCTTAATAATGATGTCATAATTTGGCAAGTACAACGCTTGATTCGATAAGCAATTAATTTTTTTTTTCTTTGCAACTGTTGGTCCAATGGACACTAAATCTTCACCATAGGAGCGCCTCCTCCCATATAATTTTTTTAATGACAATTATGACATCATAGGTCACGTAGTACAACTAATTGGTCAACTACCCATGGGAAATATAGTTTGATAAAAGTAACATCATCAGTCACTGGTATGGTAGCCATATTGGATCCAAATTATAAAAAAAACCTTTAAAAAACAAAAGCGTTGGCTTTCACCAAATCCTTCTCAAGACCTCCATGTCCTTCAAGGGTAAGTATTCTATGAATACCATCTAGTTACAATAAGAGTTCACTCTGTTAATCATCTTCAGCAGGTAGGCAATAAGGGGAGGAGGAGTTGGGAGGAGTTGCAAAGGAGCGAGGAAGTGAGGGGAGAGGAGTGAGGAGGAGTTGGAGAGGAGTGAGGGGGAGAGAGAGGAGTGAGGATGGAGAGGGGAGAGTGTAGGGTGCAGAGGAGTGAGAGGTCACACATTATGTGAAGTAAATCAATTGTGTAGATTACATCATTTGTGGATCTGATAAATTGCCAGTAACCATTTTGTAAAACTGTGTGCAGAATCTAAATGAAGATACCCAAACGTCAAGATGAAGTCACCACATCAAACGAGATGTTGACCTTCACAACCAAATGATCAGATGAGCCAGTTGGGGCAGGGGACAAGAAAGATGCATTATCAGGGAAGTTGGTCATCCCCAAATCTAAAAGGGAAGATTTGACATTGGGGGAGATCCGGGTGGGGAAATTCACAGATTGAGTCAGTCCAATAGTCACAAAAATTCCTTTGCAGAAATGCCATGCCTGGTGAGAGCGGTACCAACACTGAGCCAATTAGCATGGTGTCAATTGAAGTCACCACACCATGTATGAGGAAGAGAGTTGGTGGTATGAGTGATTAAAAGTTCGTTCATGTTGTCCGAGAGAGATGTAGATGAAGTCCTCACTGTTGGGAGGACGGTGAAATACACAGAAACATGACGTGGGAGCGGAGGAGTGTTGCAGCCAGAGGTACCCTTGGGGTTGGGAGCTGCATGAGCAATACATTGAGTGAGAAATTTAGTTTTTAATGTACAGTGCATCCATCTCTGCCGCCAGGACGCGGTGCAGGTCAATGCAACCTGAGGAGACAACAGCCAGGGAGAGCCCAAGGAGGCAGATACATCTTGTGGGTGAAAGGACTCTGTTGACCAGATGGTGTTTCGTTTATCAGCAGCATCTGAGATGTTGTGCCAAAGGGAGTTTCAAACAGATTATTAATTGAAAAGTAGTAATGGATTTAAGAAACTTGAGTGAAAAATCCAGTAAAAGATGTCAAATTCCAACATAGAACTTGTGAAGTCGCTTCAATATTTGGCTATGTCCATCCATCAAAAATGAAAAAGAACCTTTCTAACCCACCATGCTTAATTCCAAAGGGTAATTCTTATGGGTTACATTCGTTTCTAGGCTTTGCCTCTTTCATATTTCCATTTCTTATCGTCTCAACAGTTGCTTCAACTACATGGAGGATTGATCCGTCCTTGTATGGAGTACTGCTCTCATCTGGGGAGGTTCTAGCTCCACATATTTACCGGACAGAATTTAATCTAAAGTAATCCGACTTATCAACTCTCCCAATTTGACCTCAAAACTCAACCCACTCAAATTGCGCCACAAAGTTGGCTCTCTTTCCCTTTTCTACAGATACTACTTTGGATTCTGCTCCCAAGAACTTGCTGCTTGTTTACCTCCGCCATTAGCGAGACCACAGAATACTCGACAAGCCACGAGTGTGGCCATTGGCAACTCAAGGGTGGGCCATTATGATGTTTGTTTCTTCCCCTCCACTGCCAAACTATGGATCTCTTTACCTTCCCATGCTTTCCAAATGCATACAACCTGCCCCTTTTGGAAAAGCAGATTTTTTTACTTTCTCAAAAACTTCGACTATTCTTTCTTTCTTCACATCTCTATCAATGCAGTTTTTTTTATTTAAGGCCTGACCTCCATGAGAACTATATAGTCCGTGACCTGAGCCTTCAACATGAAAAAATATATAAATATTGAAAATGCCAAACTGAACCCCTTCCTTCAGACATGGGTGCGATTTTTTAAAAAGCTGTTTGACTTGATTTGACATGAGTCATGATGAACCAGACACGTTAACAAGAAGGCCAGCAATGTTCTATGGCTTTATTAATTCCAAAAGTCTTTTGATTAACCATTATTCGCAACATTGAACAAAAAACACACCTTCATACAAAGCTGCATAAACTGCTCCTTGAACATGTTTACATCCCAAATAAATATTTGTGCGCACATTTGAAAAACAACCATGTCCTTTGAAACCCACAATAGTTGTAAAATGTTGACATACACGAAGCAGATATACAAGATAGCGGAAAAAAAAAATCGACTAACTGCATACATCACCAACAATCATCTGCAAAAAATATTTTTTTACATTTTGTTCCTGCAATGGCAAAAATAATAAATTGAAGCCTTTGATATAGCACTTCTGTTCAGGCTGCCTCAAACTAGCCAACACAACGCAACAACATTTTCAGCAACAGCTTAGATGGCAACAGTTTTTGACAATTGTGTGATGTTGGTGATCATCATCAACTATTTTTTTTTGGGTGCAGCGGCAACAATCGTAAAAGTTGAGCATGTTCATCTTTTACGGGTTATCGGCTACAGTCATGTCGTGCGCTGCAGTCTCCACCAATTGTAAAAGTTGAGCATGTTCATCTTTTACGGGTTATCGGCTACAGTCATGTCGTGCGCTGCAGTCTCCACCAATTGTAAAAGTTGAGCATGTTCATCTTTTACGGGTTATCGGCCACAGTCATGTTGTGCACTGCAGTCTCCACCAATCGTAAAAGTTGAGCATGTTCATCTTTTACGGGTTATCGGCTACAGTCAAGTCGTGCGCTGCAGTCTCCACCAATTGTAAAAGTTGAGCATGTTCATCTTTTACGGGTTATCGGCGACAATCACATAGTGCGCTGCAGTCCCCACCAATTGTAAAAGTTGAGCATGTTCATCTTTTACGGGTTATCGGCCACAGTCATGTCGTGCGCTGCAGTCTCCACCAATCGTAAAAGTTGAGCATGTTCATCTTTTACGGGTTATCGGCTACAGTCAAGTCGTGCGCTGCAGTCTCCACCAATTGTAAAAGTTGAGCATGTTCATCTTTTACGGGTTATCGGCGACAATCGCGTAGTGCGCTGCAGTCTCCACCAATTGTAAAAGTTGAGCATGTTCATCTTTTAGGGGTTATCAGCCACAGTCATGTCATGCGCTGTAGTCTTCACCAATTGTAAAAGTTGAGCATGTTCATCTTTTACGGGTTATCGACCACAGTCATGTCGTGTGCTGCAGTCTCCACCAATTGTAAAAGTTGAGCATGTTCATCTTTTAGGGGTTATCGGCCACAGTCATGTCGTGTGCTGCAGTCTCCACCAATTGTAAAAGGTGAGCATGTTCATCTTTTAGGGGTTGTCGACCACAGTCATGTCGTGTGCTGCAGTCTCCACCAATTGTAAAAGTTGAGCATGTTCATCTTTTATGGGTTATCGGCGACAATCGCGTAGTGCGCTGCAGTCTCCACCAATTGTAAAAGTTGAGCATGTTCATCTTTTAGGGGTTATCGGCCACAGTCATGTCATGCGCTGTAGTCTTCACCAATTGTAAAAGTTGAGCATGTTCATCTTTTACGGGTTATCGACCACAGTCATGTCGTGTGCTGCAGTCTCCACCAATTGTAAAAGTTGAGCATGTTCATCTTTTAGGGGTTATCGGCCACAGTCATGTCGTGTGCTGCAGTCTCCACCAATTGTAAAAGTTGAGCATGTTCATCTTTTAGGGGTTATCGGCCACAGTCATGTCGTGTGCTGCAGTCTCCACCAATTGTAAAAGTTGAGCAAGTTCATCTTTTAGGGGTTGTCGACCACAGTCATGTCGTGTGCTGCAGTCTCCACCAATTGTAAAAGTTGAGCATGTTCATCTTTTACGGGTTATCGACCACAGTCATGTCGTGTGCTGCAGTCTCCACCAATTGTAAAAGTTGAGCATGTTCATCTTTTACGGGTTATCGACCACAGTCATGTCGTGTGCTGCAGTCTCCACCAATTGTAAAAGTTGAGCATGTTCATCTTTTAGGGGTTATCGGCCACAGTCATGTCGTGCGCTGCAGTCTTCACCAATTGTAAAAGTTGAAAGCGCTCATCTTTTACAGGTTATCAGCGACAATCGCATAGTGCGCTGCAGTCTCCGACAATTGTAAAAGTTGAACATGTTCATCTTTTATGGGTTATCGGCGGCAATCATGTCGTGTGTGGTAGTCTCCAACAATCGCCACCATGGTGCAATGCATTGACCAAACAAACTTCAACTTTCAGTAGATTCCAGCTGGAGCATCAATCACAGATTCTTATTTTCTGCTGTGTTTTTTAGTTTTTAGAGTTGAAGCTTTTGAAGCCCAAACTTTGAAGCCCAAAAAGGCATTATGACAGTTCAATATAGTAGCCTGAATCTGCCCTTTGTTTCCTGTATTTAACAAACCGTATGTATTTAACAATAAAATAATAAGTGCCATTCTCAGTACTTTGTGTTCTAGACACTTCTATGCCTTTGAATTACATTGACATATACCTATTGCGTGTGTGTGTGTATGTGTGTGTGTGTGTGTGTGTGTGTGTGTGTGTGTGTGTGTGTGTGTGTGTGTGTGTGTGTGTGTGTGTGTGTGTGTGTATAAAGGTACAAATCGCGTTGTGTGCAGCATTCTCCCACAAACAAGATCATACAAAATTTATGGCAGATTATCCTTTTCGTGGTGTCAGCAAGTCACTCAAAAAGCACAGATTTAGTCAAAACCTCAACGAATGGATATTCTAGAAAGCAATCATATGCAGAATAATTGCCAAAACTTTTCTGATGCTGGAAACAGATTGCATCATGCAAGCAACGGCACAGCCGACACCATCTAAACTATTAAAAATAAAAGTTTGAACAACATGTTTGGGTGAAAAAGATTCCTTGGATTTCTTTTTTTTTTTCTTTTTTCTTTTTTTTTGTATACTGAATCGAGGCTCGTGAGATAGCTAAGCTCGTGATGTGTATACATATGACATACATCATATACCATGTATATATTATATGTTGTATCATGTACATATATGGTCATATAATGTACATGTTATACGATGTATATATATTATCCCCCACACGGATCACACTTTTATCGAAGCTATGAAACAAACCATATTGTTGCGGTTTTGAGTTTTGTACAGTCAGTATAATAAAGGTTAAAATTTCCCCCTCATAGTTAGTCACACAAGCAACATGTAGCCTCGCGATAGTATAGTTATTTCTTAGTATTTGTGAGCTTAGTCCTTTTCCTATGTTAGTTCTGCATTGAGTAGAGTAAGGAGAATAGGTCCTACTTCTACTGACCATCCCGCCTCCCGAGCCTCATGCCTCTTTGTGCTGACTTTGGTTCATTTTGGGCGAATTAGCATGAGGCAGGCCTAGGAGGGTCAGGGCGGGACCGAATGAGGGCGGCAGAGGAGCTGACGGTAAGCGTGAGCCGCCAATCAGGGCTCAGAGGGTGTGGCGGCAGCACTGCGTCACAGGGCGTCGTTGGAAGGTTCAAGAGGGTTCGAGAAGGTTCGGGGCGTATCTATATAAGCCGTTGCGCAAAGCCCCCAGGAGGACTCGCGTGAGAAGGACTGAGCGTCAAAGGACTCACGGTGAACAGTTGAGTGAGGACTGAGCATGGTGAGCCGAAGAGGTCTTTGAGAGATACGCGAGTGGAGAAAGACGCGCATTGAACCAGGATACGCGCTAATATAAAGCGACGCTCGGTTGAGCTTAAAGCCGAGCCGCGTACAGGTCATCGAGTTACGCGAGTGATAACGGCTGTGTAACCGCCAGCCGCGCTGAGAGACGCGTATTTTCCGTCCTACCTCATTGGCTGCCTTTTGTTTGGGAGACACGCTATGAGGATCCATAGGATTGTTGTTTTTTTGTTTCACCATAGGATTGTTGTTTTTTTGTTTTTCACCAAAGGATTGTCGTTTTTTGTTTTCCCCATAGGATTGTCGTTTTTTGTTTTCACCATAGGATTGTTGTTTTTTGTTTTCACCATAACATTGTTGTTTTTTGTTTTCAATATAGGATTGTTGTTTTTTTGTTTTCACCATTGGATTGTTGTTTTTTGTTTTCACTATAGGATTGTTGTTTTTGTTTTCACTATAGGATTGTTGTTTTTTGTTTTCACCAAAGGATTGTTGTTTTTTTGTTTTCAATATAGGATTGTTTTTTGTTTTCACCATAGCATTGTTGTTTTTTGTTTTCACCATAGGATTGTTGTTTTTTGTTTTCACCATAGGATTGTTGTTTTTTTGTTTCCCCATCGGATTGTTGTTTTTTGTTTTCAATATAGGATTGTTGTTTTTTTGTTTCCCCATTGGATTGTCGTTTTTTGTTTTCAATATAGGATTGTTGTTTTTTGTTTTCACTATAGGATTGTTGTTTTTCTGTTTCCCCATCGGATTGTTCTTTTTTGTTTTCAATATAGGATTGTTTTTTTTTTGTTTTCACCATTGGATTGTTGTTTTTTGTTTTCACTATAGGATTGTTGTTTTTTGTTTTCACTATAGGATTGATGTTTTTTGTTTTCACCAAAGGATTGTTGTTTTTTGTTTTCACTATAGGATTGTTGTTTTTTGTTTTCACTATAGGATTGTTGTTTTTTTGTTTTCACCATTGGATTGTTGTTTTTTGTTTTCACTATAGGATTGTTGTTTTTTGTTTTCACCAAAGGATTGTTGTTTTTTCTTTTCAATATAGGATTGTTGTTTTTTGTTTTCACCATAGGATTGTTGTTTTTTTGTTTCCCCATAGGATTGTCGTTTTTTGTTTTCACCATAGGATTGTTGTTTTTTTGTTTTTCACCAAAGGATTGTTGTTTTTTGTTTTCACGATAGGATTGTCGCTTTTTGTTTTCACCATAGGATTGTCGTTTTTTGTTTTCACCATAGGATTGTTGTTTTTTGTTTTCACTATAGGATTGTTATTTTTTGTTTTCACCATAGGATTGTTCTTTTTTTTGTTTTCACCATAGGATTGTTGTTTTTTGTTTTCACCATAGGATTGTTGTTTTTTGTTTTCACTATAGGATTGTTATTTTTTGTTTTCACCATAGGATTGTTCTTTTTTTTTGTTTTCACCATAGGATTGTTATTTTTTTGTTTCCCCATCGGATTGTTGTTTTTTGTTTTCACTATAGGATTGTTCTTTTTTTGTTTCCCCATTGGATTGTTGTTTTTTGTTTTTGCCATAGGATTGCTGTTTTTTGTTTTCACTATAGGATTGTCACTTTTTG
Organism: Myxine glutinosa; assembly: GCF_964187855.1. Taxonomy (NCBI): domain Eukaryota; kingdom Metazoa; phylum Chordata; class Myxini; order Myxiniformes; family Myxinidae; genus Myxine; species Myxine glutinosa. Next base: position 701,783 of record NC_136271.1, read on the forward strand.
TTTTCACCATAGGATTGTCGTTTTTTGTTTTCACTGTAGGATTGTCACTTTTTGTTTTCACCATAGGATTGTCGTTTTTTGTTTTCCCCATAGGATTGTTGTTTTTTGTTTTCACTGTAGGATTGTCGCTTTTTGTTTTCACCATAGGATTGTTGTTTTTTGTTTTCACTGTAGGATTGTCACTTTTTGTTTTCACCATAGGATTGTCGTTTTTTGTTTTCCCCATAGGATTGTTGTTTTTTGTTTTCACCATAGGATTGTTGTTTTTTGTTTTCACTATAGGATTGTTATTTTTTGTTTTCACCATAGGATTGTTCTTTTTTTTGTTTTCACCATAGGATTGTTATTTTTTTGTTTCCCCATCGGATTGTTGTTTTTTGTTTTCACTATAGGATTGTTCTTTTTTTGTTTTCCCCATTGGATTGTTGTTTTTTGTTTTCACTATAGGATTGTCGCTTTTTGTTTTCACCATAGGATTGTTGTTTTTTGTTTTCAATATAGGATTGTTGTTTTTTGTTTTCACCATAGGATTGTTGTTTTTCTGTTTCCCCATCAGATTGTTCTTTTTTGTTTTCAATATAGGATTGTTGTTTTTTTGTTTTCACCATTGGATTGTTGTTTTTTTGTTTCCCCATCGGATTGTTGTTTTTTGTTTTCACCATAGGATTGTTGTTATTTGTTTTCACTATAGGATTGTTCTTTTTTTGTTTTCACCATAGAATTGTTATTTTTGGTTTTCACCATAGGATTGTTGTTTTTTTGTTTTCACCATTGGATTGTTGTTTTTTGTTTTCACCAAAGGATTGTTGTTTTTTCTTTTCAATATAGGATTGTTGTTTTTTGTTTTCACCATAGAATTGTTGTTTTTTTGTTTCCCCATAGGATTGTCGTTTTTTGTTTTCACCATAGGATTGTTGTTTTTTTGTTTTTCACCAAAGGATTGTTGTTTTTTGTTTTCACTATAGGATTGTCGCTTTTTGTTTTCACTGTAGGATTGTCGCTTTTTGTTTTCACTATAGGATTGTCGCTTTTTGTTTTCACCATAGGATTGTTGTTTTCAGTATAGGATTGTCGCTTTTTGTTTTCGCTATAGGATTGTCGCTTTTTGTTTTCACCAAAGGATTGTTGTTTTTTGTTTTCACTATAGGATTGTCGCTTTTTGTTTTCACCATAGGATTGTCGCTTTTTGTTTTCACTATAGGATTGTCGCTTTTTGTTTTCACCATAGGATTGTCGCTTTTTGTTTTCACTATAGGATTGTTGTTTTTTGTTTTCACCATAGGATTGTTGTTTTTTGTTTTCACCATAGGATTGTTGTTTTTTGTTTTCACCATAGGATTGTTGTTTTTTGTTTTCACTATAGGATTGTTGTTTTTTGTTTTCACCATAGGATTGTCGCTTTTTGTTTTCACCATAGGATTGTCGCTTTTTGTTTTCCCCATAGGATTGTTGTTTTTTGTTTTCACCATAGGATTGTTGTTTTTTGTTTTCAGTATAGGATTGTTCTTTTTTTTTGTTTCCACCATAGAATTGTTATTTTTTGTTTTCACCATAGGATTGTTATTTTTTCGTTTCCCCATCGGATTGTTGTTTTTTGTTTTCACTATAGGATTGTTGTTTTTTGTTTTCACTACAGGATTGTTCTTTTTTTGTTTTCCCCATTGGATTGTTGTTTTTTGTTTTCGCCATAGGATTGTTGTTTTTTTGTTTTCACTACAGGATTGTTCTTTTTTTGTTTTCCCCATAGGATTGTTGTTTTTTGTTTTCGCCATAGGATTGTTGTTTTTTTGTTTTCCCCATTGGATTGTTGTTTTTTGTTTTCGCCATAGGATTGTTGTTTTTTTGTTTTCCCCATTGGATTGTTGTTTTTTGTTTTCGCCATAGGATTGTTGTTTTTTTGTTTTCATCATATGATTGCTCGGTGTTTTTCATCATAGGCTTCCCAAAAGAGCCTGCTGGCCGACACACCTGCATAAGCCCACCTGCTCATGTTTGGTTGAAGCCCGATGATGCATCGCCCATTGTTGTCCAACATAACATTCTCTCACATCAAAGGCTTTGCCCATAACAATCTAACACGATCTCATTATTTTAAATAATTATACAAGTTATTCCATGAACCATTTCATTTCCTCCACTTCCCATACAACTATACCAACTCGAACATTCCACAAATTTCAGGGCTAATGCGGCAGTCTTCGTATAAGTAATAAATACATACATGTATGACTAATGCAGCAGTAAGGAGGATAAGTCCGAAACTTGATTTACCTTTATTACCTATAGGTCTTGAGCTTTCAGAGTTGTAGCTTTTACCCGATCCAAAATGCAACCCAAAGGCACTTTTTATTTACATTTCATATGTTTATTGGTGATTTGAAAGTTTCATTTTATACATAAGTCACATAAAACTGATTCCAAAGTGAATTACGTGCATGTAAAGGACAATATACGTGATAAAAGTAAACTACCATCCTTAACCATGGCGACTCCCTTCGACAAAACACCCAAATTCCAACGTACTTAGACAGACTCCACCTCCCCTCCACCTCCTTCACCTGTGTTGCTGTAACACTTAGACAGACTCCACCTCCCCGAAACCACCATCCTCCCCTCTACAATTTCCAGCAAAGTAAGCCGAAGGCCTGACAATGACCGCACCTATGAGGCCACGGTACAAACCAATCACCCCTAGTTATGAACAAGAAGGGCACTCGCTAGAGAGCACACACACACCTCCACCAGGCTGAACGGTTTACCTTTTGTATCCCGCTCATAGGTTCGATCCGGATTCAGAACTCAACCAAAATCTGATCGGCTTGTTCCTGTCGCCGAACCAATTCATCCACAACTTTTTGAAATATCCTGCTATATATCATTTTTGGTCCCATCGCCGAATGGTGAAGAATGACTTGTAAAATTAAAACATTCTCGCATCTGGATCTGTATTTGGATGTTCACCAAATTCGAATTCGTAATCACTTCGCCCTCGTCACACATCCGACCAACCTCCACCAAATTTCGGCCCAATCCGTCCACAATCTTTGGAGATATCCTGTTGACAAACACACAGACAAGGCAGACAAACGGACGAGGTGAAAACATAACGTCGGCCCCCTCGGGTGACGGCGGGAATAATGCTTGGAGAGCGACAAACACAAGCCGTCACTCTGGTACTTCGATCAGTGCAAGTGATGCCACATTGTGATGGTCTTGTCCGGGTTGATCACCGTTTGCTCCCATTGCTGCAGAGACGAACCTGGCTGTCAAAACCAAGGGTAACCTGCACGACAATTCACACGGTCATTACATTTCTCCATCCCCTTCCTCCCCCCTCCCCCCATCGTCTATTCATTTCTTTCCTTCTCCCTCATTTCTCTCCCACTGATGTTAAGCTTTCACAATTTAGAATCGATGTACGAACCATGATCTGGATTCAGATACTCCGCAGCCAAAACTAAAACTCTCTTTTTGGGAAATGGTCCATATTCTGGACCTAAATCATGTCGTCTACATCACATGGAGGAAGAACACAGAGAGATTGTTATCCTTGTGAATCCAGAACTCACGATCATCACTAGATGTGTGTGTGTGTGTGTGTGTGTGTGTGTGTGTGTGTGTATCTGTGTGTGTGTGTGTGTGTGTGTGTGTGTGTGTGTGTGTGTGTGTATCTGTGTGTGTGTGTGTGTGTGTGTGTGTGTGTGTGTGTGTGTGTGTGTGTGTGTGTGTGTGTGTGTGTATCTGTGTGTGTGTGTGTGTGGTTTTGCATGAATGTGTTTTTGTTTGAGTGGTGCATGTTGTAAGGGTACGTGGTCGGTTGTTTTTGTTTTTTTTGGTGTGTGAGCGAGTGGATGAGGGGCTATTTATTCTGGGAGTGGCGGTTTTGTTGTTGTTGTTGTTGTTGTTCTCACTGCCTGGGGGTGGGGGTATGTACGCATCCAGGTGCAGCTGCTGCATGTGGATGTGTACGTGCCCCTGCTGGCCCACCTTAGCTGACCGTATCGAGGTTGAAGGGCCGAAACAGGATGATGCTGAGGACCCGGTGAGTGCGGCACACTTGTGACCAGGTGTGTTTTGAACTTATATATATATATATTTGTATTTAAATTGTAAACTTTGATCTGAATTACTCAAGATGCTGAAACACTTTATGATGTCCTTACGTTTTATATGGAAGCGAGGCATCCATCCATCTACTTATCTTCAATCCATCTAGTCATCTTCAATCCAATAACAAAATAAAACAATCCAATAAAATCCAACAAAAGCAGCATTTTGAAGACTAAGTTAGACAAAAAGAAAGCTATGAATGCACAAGATGTGACGATGTAAGGGGTTTTACATTGTACAGGAATCTTGGTGAGCTCGAGGTATATTTTGGGATTTACAGGAAAATGGAAAGATCGATCACAAGTCGGGAGAGGATGGTCAGATAACTTGTAAATCTCACCTTGCCCACAAGATGATAGCGGCGCAAAGCATCACGGTAACCCACACGTACAACGACACTCACACCCAAGAACTTCTGTTCCTTGTTGATGGCCGGCAACGTGAAAGTGTCATCCCAGGACACCGCGCCGGCATGGGTGCGACACGAGTGCGTCTGCCACTTCTCGACACACTCGGATGCGACATGCAGTTCCACCTTTACAAACGTCTCTGCAACAGAGCAAGGAGATACATGTTGCTCATCCCGCTGATGATACGAGAGTCTTTACACAGTGTCCAAAACATCTGAACAGCGTGTGCGCAGATGTGTGCGTACAGTTTGATTTCTTCTCTTCTTAGGACCGACCCATCGTGTTTATTCAGCATACAGGGCCGCACACACATATATATATATATATATATATATATATATATATATATATATATATATATATATATATATATATATATATATATATACACATGCATACATGACATGACATGACATAACATGACGACTCCTTTTTGCACCGTGCCGATACATAGGGCTGCCGAAGCAGTTTCCTGGCTATTGCGCACAATCCCACTCGTCACTCCAATGGCTCATTCATCCCTGCAAGCTGGTACTTATTTTCCCGATCTTGAAAGGATGAAAGACTGAGTCAGCCCACCTGATGTTAGTTCAACAGCATGACAGGGAACTCAGGACCTTACAATCTTAAGCCAGCCACCTTAACCTCACCACCACGTAATAAAATAATACACACACACACACACACACACACACACACACACACACACACACACACACACACACACACACACACACACACATGCGCGCGGCCAAAAGTATGCGGACACCCCTTCTAAATAGTGGATTCGGCTGTTTCAGCCACACCTATTGCTGACAGGTATATATAATCAAGCACACAGCCATTCAAATGTCCATAGACAAACATTGGCAGTAGAATTGCCCGAACTGAAGAGTTCAATGACTTTCAACGTGGCAGCGTCATATGATGCCACCTTTTCAACAAGTCTTCCGTTTCCGATTCCTTGACTTCCGTTTCCGGTTCACCGGGTGAGGTTCTGTGTCATCCGAGCTCGTCCACGTCGATCAAAGTTGTTTTTTTCGAAAAGTTAGGTATTTTGTTTTGCTGTGTTTGTGTCTACTGTGTTTCTGGTTTAATCGTGTTTTGCATTTCGTGCACAACTGTGTATTAGTCATTCTGGTCGTCAGAGTTTTTGGGGCCTGGTTAGCCTCGAGGCCTGCCCAGTGCATCGTATGGTCTTTTGTTATTCACGTTCGATCTCTCTGGATGCTTTTTCACCCCCTACTTTTTCCAGTACCTCTTACCCTTCGTTTGATGTCTTAAATACAAAAAGAAAAAAAAATTATATTAAAGCACGGCGTTACGCGCACTGCTTGCGAGCAAGGAGGAAGCGGACAAGCGGCAACTTATAAGCGTCTTTATTTCAGGAGCTCACTGTAACACTAAGCTGCTCAGGGCTGCGCGCCCCGTGTATATCGTGAGGCCATGCCTCTCTCCCTGGCGTGGCCCATCCCCACTTGGTGTGCGGGGTGATGTCACCACGGCAGTGCTTTCGTGTCCGCCACACGCGCCCCCCCAGAATCCCCGCGCACCTGAAGGGTCAGTTTGCGGGGCAAACGGATGACCCGGCCGAAGCGCACCCTGGCGACTGGCGGCGTCTGGGATGCAGGGATGCCATCTGGGATGCCTCCGGCTGCAGGACCGGGGGGCGGCGGGGCTGGGCGGTGCCGGGGGTCCGCCCGCAGGGGGGCGGCCCCGACGCGGGGGTCGGGCCACTGGCGGTGGATGGTCCACGTCGAGGTGGGCCGGCTTGAGGCGGTCTACAGAAACGCGGTCAGGAGTACCGCCGATGTCCAGGGTGAAGTGCTTCGCCCCGGTCTCCAGCACGCGGAAAGGCCCGTCGTACGGGGCCGCAGTGGTGTCCGGTGGGCATCGTGGCGGACGAAGACGTACTCCGCCGTGCGAAGCTCCGGGGCGACGTGCGTCGGTGGGTGCCCGTGGCATGCCGTTGGCACCGGGGCGAACCTCTGGGCGGTCTCTTGCAGAGCGGAGCGCTGCTGTGCCGCGGACCATGGTGCCGTGGAGTCGGGGAGGAACTCGCCCGGCACCCGCAGCGGTTGCCCGAAGACCAACTCCGCCGCGGATGCACGCAGGTCCTCCTTGGGCACCGTCCGGAGGCCCAGCAGGACCCAGGGGAGCCTGTCGACCCAGCCGCCGTCGCGGAGGGTGGCCCGGAGCGCGGCCTTCAATGAGCGGTGAAATCGCTCACACAGGCCGTTAGCCTGGGGGTGGTAGGCCGTGGTTCAGTGCAGCCGGACCCCGAGCCCCTGCGCGACCGCCCCCCAGAGCTCTGAGGTGAACTGGGGGCCGCGGTCGGACGAGATGTCTGAGGGGGCGCCGAACCGGGCGACCCAGGTGGCGATGAAAGCCTGCGCGACATCGGCCGCCGTCATCGACGCCAAGGGCACGGCCTCCGGCCACCGGGTGGTGCGGTCCACCATGGTGAGGACGTGGGTGAAACCCCGCGAGGGGGGCAGAGGTCCCACCAGGTCCACGTGGACGTGGTCAAACCGGCGTTCCGGCACCGTGAACGGAGCCAACGGGGCCTGGGTGTGCCGGTGCACCTTGGCGCGCTGGCACGCGAGGCACGTCCTGGCCCAGCCGCGGACGGCCTTCCGGAGGCCATGCCAGACAAACTTGTCGGCGATCAACCTTTGGGAGGCCCTCGCGCCCGGGTGGGACAGACCGTGGATGGCGTCAAACACCTGGCGCTGCCAGCCCGCGGGCACGATGGGGCGAGGACGCCCGAGGGAGACGTCGCACAAGAGGGCCGCGCCCGCGCCGTCGAACGGCACCTCGGTGACGCGGAGGCCCGTGACGGCGGTCCGCAAGGCCTGGACGTCGGGGTCAGCGGCCTGGTCCGCTGCCATCTGGGCAGAGTCGATGCCGAGGTGGACTGCGTGGGCGACGGCCCGGGAAAGGCAATCCGCCACAGGGTTGTCCTTCCCCGCGACGTGCCGGATGTCCGTTGTGTACTCGGACACGGCCGAGAGGTGACGCTGCTGCCGGGCCGACCACGGCTCGGTGACCTTGCGCATCGCAAAGATCAGCGGCTTGTGGTTGACGAAGGCCGTGAACGCACGGCCCTCGAGCAGATGGCGGAAGTGCCTGACCGCCAAGTGAAGCCCGAGCAACTCGCGGTCGAAGGTACTGTAACGGCGTTCGGGCGGGCGAAGCTGCCGGCTACAGAACGCCAGCGGTTGCCAAGCTCCACGCACCCATTGCTCGTGCACCGCGCCCACCGCGTAGTCCGAGGCATCGGTGGTGAGGGCGATCGGTGCATCGGGCGCCGGGTGCGCGAGCATGGTGGCGTTAGCCAAGGCGAGCTTCGAGCCCGTGAACGCCGTGTCCATCTGCTCGGTCCAGGTAACGTCGCCTTTGCCCGGCTTACCTCGGAGAGCTTCGTGCAGGGGGCGCAGGAGCTGGGCGATACGGGGCAGGAACCGATGGTAAAAGTTCACCATGCCCAGGAACTCCTGCAGCCCTCTGATCGTGCGGGGGCGCGGAAACCCCTTCACCGCCTCCACCTTGGCCGGCATGGGGACGGCCCCGTGCCTGGTGACACGGTGCCCCAGAAAATCGATTATGGCGGCGCCGAACCGGCACTTTGCGGGGTTCACAATCAGGCCATGCTGGCCCAGGCGTTCGAAGAGCGTGCGGAGGTGGCGTAGGTGCTCTTCGCGGGACGCGCTGGCGACGAGGATATCGTCCAGGTAGACGTAGACAAAATCCAAGTCGCGCAGGACGCTGTCCATCAGTCGCTGGAACGCCTGAGCCGCATTCTTCAGACCGAAGGGCATGCGCAGGAACTCGAAGAGTCCGAATGGCGTGATGACCGCCGTCTTTGGGACGTCATCCGGCCTGACGGGGACCTGATGGTAGCCGCGTATGAGGTCCACCTTCGAGAAGAAGGAAATGCCCGCCAAACGGGCAGAAAAGTCCTGAATGTGGGGGACGGGGTAGCGGTCGGGAGTCGTGGCGTCATTGAGACGGCGATAGTCCCCGCACGGTCGCCATCCCCCGCCGGGCTTCGGCACGATGTGCAGCGGCGACGCCCAAGCGCTCTCTGAGCGCCGAACGATGCCGAGTCGCTCCAGGGTAGCGAACGCCGCTTTTGCCACCGCCAGCTTTGTCGGCTCGAGGCGGCGTGCCCGGGCGTAGACCGGTGGCCCGAAGGTGTGGATGTGATGGGCCACCCCGTGCTTGACGGCCCCCGCCGAGAAGGTGGGCCGCGTGAGGGCCGGGAAGCCGGCGAGGAGGCGGGTGAATGCGTCCGCTGCCCGAAGCGTACAGACCAACGTGGCCGGAACCGAACCGTTCGGCAAGCCGCTTGGCAAGCCGCTCGTTGAGCTGCTCGACGAGCTGGGCAGCGCACAAGCGAGCGAGCTGAACGTCTCGGCCTGGACAAGACGTCTGTGCTTTACGTCGACCAGGAGCCCATTAGCGCACAGCAAGTCCGCGCCAAGCAGTGCCATGGGCACGTCGGCGGTGACGAACGTCCATCGGAAAACCTGCCCTCCGAACCGCAGAGAGAGGCAGCGTTTTCCGTACGTACGGATGGGCGTCCCGTTCGCGGCAAGCAGCGCGGGGCCCCCGCCCGCGGCGTGCTTGTCTGACGTACCGGCGGGAACGACACTCACCTGCGCTCCCGTGTCGCACAGGTAACGGCGCCCGGATAAGGTGTCCGTTATGAACAGCAGGCTGCTCGAACGGCCGGCGCTCATCGCCACTATTGAGGGCCGGCCCGGGCGGTTCCCGACCTGTTGAATGAGCATGGCGGATGACACTGCCGAGCCTCGTGGCCGAACTTGGCGTGGAACCAGCACCAGGTGGTGGAGCTGGAGGAGCGCGGCTGGCTCAGCCAGGCCGGTGGCGTTGGCGGGTTTCCCCGCCATGGCGGTTTTCGCCGCGGCGGTGGGCGGGGCGTGGCGGCGGTCACGAGGTGCATATCAGCATGCTGCGTATGCTGTGTAAGCTGATGCTGTGGATCAGCATCATCAGCAGCATCAGCCTCGAGGTCCGTGACGGCTGCAAAGTACCTGTCCGCCTCGGCTGCCAATGCTCGGGGTTCCGTTAGCGCGGTCCCGGCCAACGCGAGGCGAACCTGCGCTGGAAGTTGGCGATGGAAAAGCGCCCGGAATAGAGAACCGGGGGCTTCGTCGCCCAACAGTGACAGCATATGGTCCATTCGGACCGACGGGCGTGTGTCGCCGAGCTCGGGGAGATCCAGGAGGCGGTCGGCCCGTGCGTCGTCCGTGAGGCCGAACGTGGCTAGGAGTAGCCGCTTGAGTGCCTCGTACTTGTGGCCGTCCGGTGGGTGGCGAAGGACGGACACAACTCGAGCGGCCGTGCCGGGCCCGAGGGAGGCGACGACGTGGCAGTAGCGCGTGTCGTCGCCGGTGAGGCGCCGAAGCTGAAATTGGGCTTCGGCTTGGACGAACCAGACTTCGGCCTGGGCCTCCCAAAATTCGGGAAGTTTGATGAAGTTGGCCATGGCAATGGCGTCGTGTGTGGAAGGATCACTCCAGCAGATCCAACGTCGAGGGTCACCAGTAAAGCGCGGCGTTACGCGCGCTGCTTGCGAGCAAGGAGGAAGCGGACAAGCGGCAACTTATAAGCGTCTTTATTTCAGGAGCTCACTGTAACACTAAGCCGCTCAGGGCTGCGCGCCCCGTGTATATCGTGAGGCCACGCCTCTCTCCCTGGCATGGCCCATCCCCACTTGGTGTGCGGGGTGATGTCACCACGTCAGTGCTTTTGTGTCCGCCACAATATGAAAATAATAATGACCTTCTCTCCCCGTGGTCTTCCCGCACGTATCCACGTGTTCTTCCCTCCCCCGCCCATGTCCACGTGTTCTTCCCTCCCCCGCCCCTGTCTACGTGTTCTTCCCTTGCCCGCCCGTGTCCACGTGTTCTTCCCTCCCCCACCCGTGTCCACGTTCTCTTCCCTCCCCCGCCCGTGTCCACATGCTCTTCCCTCCCCCGCCCGTGTCCAAGTGCTCTTCCCTCCCCCGCCCGTGTCCACGTGCTCTTCGCTCCCCCGCCCATGTCCACGTGCTCTTCCCTCCCCCGCCCGTGTCCACGTGCTCTTCCCTCCCCCGCCCGTGTCCACGTGCTCTTCCCTCCCCCGCCCGTCTCCACGTGCTCTTCCCTCCCCCGCCCGTGTCCACGTGCTCTTCCCTCCCCCGCCCGTGTCCACGTGCTCTTCCCTCCCCCGCCCGTGTCCACATGCTCTTCGCTCCCCCGCACGTGTCCACGTGCTCTTCCCTCCCCCGCCCGTGTCCCTGTGCTCTTCCCTCCCCCGCCCGTGTCCACGTGGTCTTCCCTCCCCCACCCGTGTCCACGTGCTCTTCCCTCCCCCGCCCGTGTCCATGTGCTCTTCGCTCCCCCCGCCCGTGTCCACGTGCTCTTCCCTCCCCCGCCCGTGTCCGCGTGCTCTTCCCTCCCCCCCCCCCCCGTGTCCGCGTGCTCTTCCCTCCCCCACCCGTGTCCGCGTGCTCTTCCCTCCCCTGCCTGTGTCCACGTGCTCTTCCCTCCCCCGCCCGTGTCCGCGTGCTCTTCCCTCCCCCGCCCGTGTCCGCGTGCTCGTCCCCTCCCCCGCCCGTGTCCGCGTGCTCTTCCCTCCCCCGCCCGTGTCCGCGTGCTCGTCCCTCCCCCTCCCCCGCCCGTGTCCACGTGCTCTTCCCTCCCCCGCCCGTGTCCCCGTGCTCTTCCCTCCCCCGCCCGTATCCCCATGCTCTTCCCTCCCCCGCCCATATCCCTGTGCTCTTCCCTCCCCCGCCCGTGTCCCCGTGCTCTTCCCTCCCCCGCCCGTGTCCGCGTGCTCTTCCCTCCACCGCCCGTGTCCGCGTGCTCTTCCCTCCCCCGCCCGTGTCCGCGTGCTCTTCCCTCCCCCGCCCGTGTCCGCGTGCTCTTCCCTCCCCCGCCCGTGTCCGCGTGCTCTTCCCTCCCCCGCCCGCGTCCGCGTGCTCTTCCCTCCCTCGCCCGCGTCCGCATGCTCTTCCCTCCCCCGCCCGCGTGCTCTTCCCTCCCCCGCCCGCGTCCGCGTGCTCTTCCCTCCCCCGCCCGCGTCCGCGTGCTCTTCCCTCCCCCGCCCGCGTCTGCGTGCTCTTGCCTCCCCCGCCCACGTCCACATGTTCTTCCCTCCCCCGCCCGTGACCACGTGTTCTTCCCTCCCCCGCCCGTGTCCACGTGTTCTTCCCTCCCCCGCCCGTGTCCACGTGTTCTTCCCTCCCCCGCCCGTGTCCACGTGTTCTTCCCTCCCCCGCCCGTGTCCAGGTGTTCTTCCCTCCCCCGCCCACGTCCACATGTTCTTCCCTCCCCCGCCCGTGACCACGTGTTCTTCCCTCCCCCGCCCGTGTCCACGTGTTCTTCCCTCCCCCACCCGTGTCCACGTGTTCTTCCCTCCCCCGCCCGTGTCCAGGTGTTCTTCCCTCCCCCGCCCGTGTCCACGTGTTCTTCCCTCCCCCGCCTGTGTCCACGTGTTCAACCGGTGGTTTTTCTTTTAAAATGTTTAAACTCCCCCCCTGCCATGTTGTATTCCTTTGTATACAATAACTTGCTTTTTTTCTTCCTGTTCAAAAGGCTGCACTCAATTTGCTCATTAAATCCTTCCATCACGAGAAAAAAAATTCCATCTCGTACAATTCTCTTTCCTTCTTCATTCTCTAAACTCACACTCATTCCACTCCTCGTCAAACATTCTCAAACAGATCTCTGGTTTGAATATCTCAAGAAACCCAGTCTGTAATAAATGTTCGATTTTCTTTAATCATTCAAAACTTTCAAATTTCCCTCCTCACTCCTCAAATCTCCCCTCACCCCACCCCTTCAAAACACCCACCTCACCATTTTTCTTCCATTCTCCCCTCTCACCCCTCCTCAAAGTTGCCTCTTAACTCCTCCACAAAGCTGCCTCCTCCCCACTTCCTCTCCCTTCCAACTGATACCTCCACATCCTCCAACCTTCGACTTCACTCTGCCGCCCCTCAAACAACACATCATTGTGCCTCATCCCATCAACATCAAACCTTTTGTCCTCCTCATCCTTTCCCTTCTCCTAGCTTTCCTGCAATCTTTGACACACTGTCAACAGCTCTCCCTACCTCCTCCTCGCCTCCCTCATCTTTCCATACACCTCCCCTACCCTGTCCTGTATCCGATGTTCCCCCTCCCTCTTCCTTAATGATATGGACCTCACACATCCGGGGCCTTCGCTCAAACCAGACTGATCTCTCCATACAGGTTGCTTTAGACAAACCAAACGTAATCTGCTTAACAGAAACTTTCCTCCTTCAAGATGTCTGATTCCTTAATTTCTCTCATTTGCATCTCACTTTTTCTAATTTCTCATTTCTCATTTACGATTTCTCATTTACATCTCGCTGTCTGACAACATGGACCAACATCTATCGACTCATCCCAACTCTCTTTTCCTCATATGTGGTGACTTCAACTGTCATCATGCCAGCTGGCTCGGTGTGGGTTCCTCTCTCACCAGCCATGGCACCTCAGCAAAGGACTTTTGCGACTCATTGGGACTGACACAATCTGTCAATTTCCTGACCCGGATCTCAGTCAATGGAGTATCTTCTCTTCTAGACTTGGTCATGACTGACTTCCCTGCAAATGCCTGTTGTTCTTCTGCTCCAATCGGTTCATCTGATCATGTGCTTGTTAAAGTGGACATCTCTCTGGCCATTCTCAGAGAGCGTCCTCAGCTTCGACAAGTCTGGCATTTCACTCAGGCCGACTAGCATGGTCTTCAGGCAGCCATCAATCACCTGGACTGGTCTCCCATCTCCACTGCCTCTGACATCAACTTATCCTCGGAATTCTTCCAAAGAAAACTGCTCTCTCTCATGCACAGATTTATCCCATCTAGTCTTCAGTTGTCATACCCTTCCTCCCGTCCACGGTACACAGAATCTTGTGGTGAGGCAGTTGCCCTGAAACAACCTGCCTTTGCCTCTTGGAAGGCAAATCCAACAGAAGGCAATCTCAGTTCCTTTCACAAAGCCGGGAACAAGTGTGTCTACCCTCAGGAAAACCAGGAAACATTATCTCTCTACTCTCAGCACTGAACTCTCAAACCTGTCTCCCTCTTCCAAATCGTGGTGGCATCTGGTGAAATCTGTTTCTGGTGTTTGTTGCCCTTCCATCCCTTCCCTTACCTCAAACGGCTACACAGCCGACACCGCACGTGAAAAAGCTGAATGCCTCAACTCTGTGTTTGCCTCAAAATCTTGTGTCCCAAACCCATCTCTCTCTGTTCCCACCTTTCCCAGTCGAACGCAACTGCTCCATGACCCTGTGTCCTTCTCTCCTGACAAGGTGGAGAAGTTTCTATCAAACCTCGATTCTGATTCTGCAACTGGACCAGACGGCATCAGCCCACGGGTCCTAAAATCCTGCGCTGCATCTTTTTCACATCCTCTCTCTGTTCTTTTCTCCCTCTCTTTTGCTCAAGGTCATCCACCATCTGCTTGGAAATCAGCCAACATCACCGCTTTACATAAAAAAAGGTGCAAAAACAGATCCTTGCAACTACAGACCAATCAGCCTGCTCCCAATCATCAGCAAGGTCATGGAATCCATCATTGCTTCTGATATTAAATCCTTCCTCTTCTCCAATGGCTTGATCTCGGATTATCAATTTGGATTCAGACCAGGTCACTCTACTCTGGGCATGCTGCTTCTGCTGTCTCAACAATGGATGGAGGCCCTCAATGCCAAACAGGAAATCAGAGCCGTCGCCCTTGACATATCTCATGCCATCGATACGGTCTGGCACCCCGCTCTTCTCACCAAACTCTCCTCCTATGGTATCCATGGAAATCTCCACGCATGGCTTGTGGACTTCCTTTCTTGTCACAGTCAACGTGTGGCCCTGAATGGATTTCTCTCATCTCCCCTTCCTGTTAAGGCTGGAGCTCCTCAAGACAGTGTTCTGGGCCTAGTGCTTTTTTTTTTGTATTCATCAATGATCTTTCCGACTCTCTGCAAAATCCTCTCTATCTCTTTGCTGATGACTCCACTCTCTGCCACTTCATATCTCACCCCTCAGCTGGCCTCCAAAGCCAGTCACTGACTGGACATCCTCCATCATGCGAAGTTCTTCCTTGGCACAACTGAGCTCCTCACCACATACAAGGCTTTCATCCGTAGCTCAATGGAATACTGCTCTCCACTCTGGGCTGGTGCTCCTGCCTCACACCTAGCTCGGCTTCATGCTGTAGAAACCAAAGCTTTCAGAATCATTGGTATCTCCAGCGATGAAGCTGATTCTAAGGGCCTTTCACTCTGTCACCGCAGGCAGGTTGGTGGTCTTTCTGTCTTCTACCGACTCCTCTCTGGCCTAGCTCCCCCAGCTCTGTCTGTGTTGTGTCCCCCAAATATTCCTGCAGGACGCACAAGAACTGCCAGCAACCTTCTTATGGTTAAACTGCCAAAATCAAGACTCTCTGCTCACCTTCACTCTTTCATTCCTCTTTTTTCCCACCTCTGGAACAAACTCCCACACTCTGTTCAATCCCACTCCTCCCTCCAGGTCTTTAAAACAGCTGTTCACCACCATCTGTCTTCCCCCATCCAAAACCTTGATATTTTCTACCCCCTTTAATACACCCCAAATCCACATCTTTCAATCCCCGACTTCATTCCGAAAATTCCTTGTAGTGTCATTTTGTTTTGTACCGTGTACCACTTCCCTCCCCCTCCCCCCCTCCCCCCCCCCCCACCCCCAGCCCTTCCCTTCAAACAGATCTCCCGTGTTGGAGGATACTGAGGAGCACTTACCTCAATGGATCCCACCGGCAGTCCTCAAACCTGCGGAAAATAACTCCCACTAAACTGATTTAAAATGTACAAAAAGAAACAGGTTTTATTAAAAGAAATGCCGGTAACAAAGAAACACACGATCAAATAATTTCCCAAATTGGGACGTCCCCACAGACCTGAAACACAGACACAGAGAAAGATAACTGAAAATAATGTGTGTGTGGGTGCACCTAACTCTGATCACTGGTGGGGTCTCGTCAGGGGTCGTCAGAATCGGCCAGGGTGTTGGGGAAACCGCCCGGTCGCTGGCGGGAACCGCTCGCTCCCGCGCTGTTAGGCCTCCCTCCGCCCTCGTTCACTCAACCGCGACTGCTGGCACGCAACAGGCCTTCCGTGTGAATCGAACGGGCTGCGTCCAGCTCGCTCCTCCAGCCATGCCCGTCTTCGTCGTCTTTGGTGGGAAACTGCAGCCCTCGGTCCGCGGCTCTGCCGCTGCCTCTGCATGTCTATCAGTGGTGCCTCCGAACCCGGTCGGTCCAATTGCTTCCTGGAGCCTGTCGTCCAAGCACAATCGTTCACTTTATTTTCCAGAGCGAGAGAGATAAATGCCGACTGCTGCGATCCAGATCAGACACAGAGAGAAGCGAAGCGCAGACCAAAGCGAAGCGCAGAGCAAAGCGAAGCGACGAAGAAGAGAGCAAAATGTCCGCTAGCGCGTTCTTTTATCACCCAGGCTCTTCCGTCATTTGTCCTCCTCGCCAATAAGCGAGTTGCTTCTTATCATTCTTAAGTCGCTCCATTCCTCATCCCTCAGATCGGCAGTCTGCAGCCTCCTCACCCTCTTACGATGTCTCTCCGAAAAGACCGACTGGACAACCCTCCCATCCACTTTCTGAATAATCCTCTCCAAGAAGTTCTGTCACTCAAGCTTTTGGGTCTCACTATCTGCCATGATCTTTCCTGGGAAAACCACATTTCAAATCTGGCCTCCAAAGCCAGTCGCCGACTGGGCATCCTCCGTCGTGTGAAGTCCTTCCTTGGCACACCTGAGCTCCTCACCACATACAAGGCTTTCATCCGCAGCTCAATGGAATACTGCTCTCCCCTCTGGGCCGGTGCTCCTGCCTCACACCTAGCTCGTCTTCACGCTGTTGAAACCAAAGCGTTCAGAATCATTGGAATCTCCCGTGATGAAGCTAACTCCAAAGGCCTTTCACTCACTCAAAACAGGCAGGTTGGTGGTCTTTCCGTCTTTTACCGACTCCTCTCTGGCCTTGCCCCCCCCCCCCCCCCCAGCTCTCTCTGGGCTCTGTCCCCCAAATATTCCTACAGGTCGCACAAGATCTGCCTGCAACCCTCTTATGGTTAAACTGCCAAAATCAAGACTCTCTGCTCACCTTCACTCCTTCATTCCGCTTTTCTCCCACCTCTGGAACAAACTCCCTCACTCTCTTCAATCCCACTCCACCCTCCAGGTCTTTAAAACAGCTGTTCACCACCATCTCTTATCTTCCCCCATCCAAAACCTTGATCTTTTCTACCCCCGCTAATTTCACCCCAAATCCACTTTTTTGAAATACCAACTTCTGTCTGGGAAGTCCTTGGTGTTCTTGTGTTTTATACTTCTCCCACCCCCCCCACCCCCCTTCCCACGCCTCCTCCCCCCCCCCCCCCCCCACACATCTCCCTGCTCTCAAATGTTATGTTTGTGTGCTTCCCCTTCTCTCCCCATCTTGTCTTCCGCTCCCTCTTTTGATATATTTTGTTTGTCTGGTTGATTTGTTTGTGAAATAAATGTTAGCTCTTTCACGAGCCTCGATTCAGTATACAAAAAATAATAATAATAATCAGTCCTCCTGTCAGTCCGATTGGCGAGCCGCCAATCAGGGCTCGAGGGGAGTGACTTACCACTGCGGCAAAAGGCGGGGTTTGGAACACTCGAGTCTGGCTAGGGCGGGGCCATATAACCCTATGCCCAGAGCCCCCCACCTCAGTTATGAGTTGAGCTGGAGTCAGATCCCAGATGAGTTGCGCAGCCCATGAGTACAGTTGAGTTACGAGAGGAGACGCGCTGAGTTGAGGTGAGTTCAGAAGGAGATGTGCATAACCCCGTTGTACACGAACTTGCCCTGCTCCCCGCACTCTGCGCAGTATTAATCGCGCTGTAAAGACGACCCACGCCGGGCCACAGACGCGCGATATTTCCTCCTGCCTGCCTTTGCCCGATACGCGCCGCGAGGATTTTCCCGCCTGCCTGCCTTCGCCGGGACTCGTGCTGTGACCGCCAGGGGGCCAGGACCGGGTGAGCTGTTCCTGGAGCGACCGAAGCAGGCGCGTTCGGCGCGGGAACATTCTTCTTCCATTTCCCCATGTGAGTGATCGGGCCCGTGTCTGGGAAAAATAAGTTAAGATTGATTAAGTCTGCTCTGTGTCCCTTTCCTTCTACCAATCATTGTAACTAGTGTAAATAAACCCTGTTATTCCTTCTGATTTGACCGTTTTGTCTCTTCCATCATTGGCTTAGCATGGTACGAATTGGATCGCTCTAATCGGGTTTTCTAGAAAAGTAACAGCACGAGTCACGTGGTACACCATCCGCTCGGGCATACGCAATTACGCGTGGTTCGTGCGAGACTCGATCCCCGCTGCTGCTGCGGCGTGGGTACTCAAGATACGTGTGAAATTGTCCCGAAACCCTTTTCCACGTCTGCCCGGAAGTGGCGAATCGGTCTCGTGGTTTTGCAGACCCAGAGGGAAAAAGGGGCTCAATCTCCCCTTTGTAAGGGAACGGGCTTCGAAAAACCGCAACAATATATATATATATATATATATATATATATATATATATATATATATATATACATATATGTATATATATATATATACATATATGTATGTATATATATATATACATATATGTATGTATATATATATATACACACACACACACGTAGTCGTGGCCAAAATATTGGCACCCTTGCACCTTTTTCAAATAACTCACAATTTTCTCCAAAAATAAGTTGAAATTGATAAAAGTATTTGGTCTCCACAACTCTTTATTTCACTATTAATATTGCAGAACCTGGAAGAAATGGTGCATTATTTGAAAAACGTGCAAGGGTGCCAATATTTTGGGGCTAGGCAATGATTACCTTTGTCCAGGTAGAAGTGTATAGATTACCATGCTCGTATGTCGTGATGAAGAAGAAGAACCCCCATGTACCATAAGTAGGGAATCCATTTGGACTGGATGTCGTGTTATAGTATCTTTGTCCTCATGAGGGGGGTGTGGTTGTGTTAATTAGTTCGGGATTAATGGTAAATCCCCTGTATGTAATTGCCTCTGTTATTTCCCCTCTGTTCCTAATGACAATGCAGCGCGCACACATATATAGCCAGACCAGCCAGGCATTATAACAACAAATAAAAGGAACCGGAACAGGACATTGTAAACTACCGCTGATACCACCGACCTTGTGATCACAAAGGCCGGCAAGTGGCGATGAGGCCACGCCCCGAAGAACGATTGGTCAGGACGGCGATAGAGTGATGTGGTGGCAGCCGTTGATTAGACCACGCGCGGACATTGTCGGGTGACCTAAGAGCCTAGAGAACAAAAGACTGTGTTCCGACATTTTCTCTCTTTTCTTTTTCTCTTTGGGTCCTGGCTTTGGTGGTGAACGGTTGTGTCCCGACATGTTGTCTCTCTCTCTCTCTCTCTCTCCAGGCTGGCCTCCATTGCGAACGGTTGATCATTGCTCTGTCTGCTTTGGGATTCATAAAGAACGGGCACATATATGGTGGCTCTTGCGTGGGGATTTCATCACGAGCAGTGGCATTCATTATCGCTCTTGCAGACATCGGAGTCGGCATTTTATACCCCTGGTTTGGGTTTCGATGATCGTGAGTTGGGGAGGTTGCAGCTCGTGGATTCTGGTGCCCTGAGAGACGTTGTTGATATGAGAAGCGGACAACGAGGACGAGCGTAGCTGGAGTGACCGAACGGCGCGCTAGGTCCTGTTCCAACTTGAACTGTGAACTGTTGAACAGACTGTGCGCCAACCAGTGTGCTGTTCCCACACAAGGACACGGGGGCTGTGACGATTCACGACGGGGTTCAAGAGATGCTCAGAGCTAAGTAACACGCTTATTTTCACATTTATTTTTCCCCTTGTGTGTATACTGGTCCATATGGGAGCGCTCCATTTAGTTTTATCGTACATTTCCTTGTTGCCTGCATTTATTTTTATTAATCATTTTTATTGTACATTTGAATTCCGTGTCGGTTGGCGGTGATACCAGATTCGAAGACGTCCAGTGGGGTCCATGAAGGTAAGAGATTCGCTGCACTCCCCCCCCCCCCCCCCCCCCATGCACATTAACTCCTTCATATTTGAATTGAACGCCTCGGATTGTTAAGCTTGCTCAGCTAATCCATTCCCAGGGGTGTTCACCCCAGGAACGCGACAGTACATACATACATATGCGACACAATATAAAATACATACATTTTCATGTGTTCATGTATTTGGTGACTATTTATCTCCACTTTTGCAACTTGTACTGAAGTGGTATACTCTGAAAAGAGCTTGTACCTTTAACTTGTTTGACATGCTAATTAATTCCGAGCTAGATCCTCAATCTGCTCACTCAGTAGTGTTTAACTCAACACTGACCTCCATAACCTCCCAGAACGAATTTCATCAAACATCCATGACTTACTTCCATTCATGACTCCAGAGACCTTCCGTAAATTCTTTGCCTCCAGCACCTGCACCGCAATGGTTCCATCGGACAAGTTCAGGCAGGTACCCAGTTGTAGCTCGCCTCCAGCAATCACCTGTTGTACAAGGTTCCACTAAACGAACACTTACATGTAGTGGATATGAAAAATGTCGTACAAATGTGTCACACTATCGTCGATTGGATTTGTCATCAATACATTTGATATTTGTACACCTTCAGCTCTATATCTCCCTGGCTCATACTCATCCTGTTTAATGTTGATTCATTCCCAACCAGGCTGAACGGTCTATGTTTAGTATCCCACCGATAGGCCGGATCTGGATTCGGACCTGAACCAAAATCTAATCGGCTTGTTCTTGTCACCTAACCAACTCATCCTCCTAGTTTAGTCATAAGTCATTCATAACTTAACATATCATGGTATATGTCGCTTTTCACCCGATCCCTCAATGGTGAAGAATCACTTAAAAAATTAAATAATTTTTCGTATCCGAATCCATATTCATATCTTCACCTAAGTCTAATCGTTTCGTCCTCGTCAGATACACTACCGCTCCAGCAAATTTTGTCCGAATCAGTCTCCAACTTTTTGAGACATCTTGTTCACAGGCAGACAAACTGACAACTGACAGACAGGGGTGAAAACATAACGTTCATCCACCTTCGGTGGCGGAGGTCATTGTAATGCAAGTTTATTTGGTGAACGTCAGGCCGGCTCACAGATCGTGTACCTGGCTGACCACAATCTCTCGCAGAGGTACGGTGTAGGTGGTGTCTTCAGGGCATACATCCTGTAGTGGCAGCACAGCTTCACCCAGCAGGTATTTACGTGGAGTACGTGCTAGCAAGTACATGTGAAGACGTGCCCTTGTCATGGCCGCCGGGTCCACGCTGTACACAAACGCCTCATTAAATTCCGGGCACTGCAGGAACAGTAATACGGAGAAGGAGGAGTACACAGTAATTAGTGGGTATGGTAAGAGCATGTAAAATAACTTTATGGAAAAAGGGCTTTGTGATAAGGTGTGTATTGCACACAAATTCACCTGTGCCAGCCAAAGTGTGCAATAGTTGCGCATTTTGCTCCATTAAATAACAATTGAAAAGATGACGTGGGATTTTCATTATCGATTCCAGCAAAGAATAAGGACAAGATTACCAACTCGATAATAATCACCATGGTGCAAGTACACTTCACCATCACCATGAAGCTGGCTATCTTAATTGCTTGTATAGATAGCCCTATGGATCACCATGGTGCAAGTACACTTCACCATCACCATGAAGCTGGCTATCTTAATTGCTTGTATAGATAGCCCTATGGATCACCATGGTGAAAGTAAACTTCACCATCACCATGAAGCTGGCTATCTTAATTGCTTGTATAGATAGCCCGATGGATCACCATGGTGAAAGTAAACTTCACCATCACCATGAAGCTGGCTATCTTAATTGCTTGTATCGAATGCCCTATGGATCACCATGGTGCAAGTAAACTTCACCATCACCATGAAGCTGGCTATCTTAATTGCTTGTATCGAATGCCCTATGGATCACCATGGTGCAAGTAAACTTCACCATCACCATGAAGCTGGCTATCTTAATTGCTTTTATAGATAGCCCTACAGATCACCATGATCCAAGTAAACTTCACCATCACCATGAAGCTGGCTATCTTAATTGCTTGTATAGATAGCTCCATGGATCACCATGGTGAAAGTAAACTTCACCATCACCATGAAGCTGACTATCTTGATTGCTTGTATAGATATCCCTATGGATCACCATGGTGCAAGTAAGCTTCACCATCACCATGAAGCTGGCTATCTTAATTGCTTGTATAGATAGCCCGATGGATATTGTAGATTCGGGTTTTTTTTATTGGTTTTTTTTTATGGATATCGCCCCAGACAAGGCATACAGCCACTTCAGGTAAGGGCCAAGGGGCTAAGTCTTAGATTGCGTGCGGTACGGGTTCACGTGTTTGACGGAATGGGATGGAGGTCAGCGTCCTCAATGCATGCTTTGCAATGTCAAGTTGAGCAACTCCAGCCTAGCACCAGCAAAACTACGGGAACATTTCAAAAAAATGCACGGCGAGGGGCAGTACAAAGACGCAATGCTAGATGAATTCAAATTGAAGAGAGTCCGATTCGACGCAAGTGCTACCTTGCCCACTCTCGGCTTCATTCCAATTGACAAACCGATCCTCACCGTGTATGAAGTTGCGTACCTGATCGCAAAGCAGGGCAAACCGCACACCGTTGGCGAGACGCTCATCAAACCGGCCGCGTTGAAGATGGCCAACATCATGCTGGGAAAAGCTGCTGAAAAAAAGTCGTCTCTCGTTCCACTCTCAAATGACACCATCAGATGCAAAATCGACGACATGAGCGACGACATCCTCGCCCAGGTAGTTGCAGATTCAGTCACGAGCCCGACGAAATTCAGCCGTCAACTCGACGAGACCACCGACGTTTCGAATTTGAGCCAGCTCATCTTATTTGTGCGTTATGTCAAAGGAGACGAGATCAAGGAAGACTTTCTGTTCTGTAAAGCCTCTCACAACAACGACGAAGGAAGCTGACGTGAAGAAGCTTGTGGACGACTTCTTCAGAAGCAATGGCCTCTCGTGGAACATGGTGTCTGCAGTTTGCTCGGGCGGAGCTCCAGCCATGGGATGCAACTCCGGTTTTGGAGCGCTGGTGAAGGCCGATGCACCACACATCATCACCACAGACACGTGCTGGCATCAAAAACCCTGCCTCCAAAACTGGCCAACGTTCTGAAAATCGTCGTTGAAACTGTGAATTACGTGCGAAGCCATGCTCTGAATCATCGCATCTTCAAAGAGCTGTGCAATGAAATCGGCTCTGAATTTGAAGTCCTTCTCTGTTACTCTAACGTTCAATGGTTATCACGAGGGAAGGTAGTGAGCCGTGTTTTTGCCTTGCGTGTAGAATTAGCCCTGTTTTTGCGAGAACACCAGCATTGCCATGCAACGCACTTCCAAGAGTCAGAGTTCATCCTCGCCTTGGCGTACTTGGCTGACATCTTCGACGCACTCAAACATCTCAATTGCCAGATGCAGGGCGGTGGAGTGAATGTCATCGAATCTGAAGAAAAGCTGAGCGCTTTCCGAAAGAAGTTACCGTTGTGGAGGCGGCGAACAGAGAACGACAACTTCGCAAACTTTTCGCTACTGCACGAGTACGTGAGCGGGATCGAAGATGAGTCTGAAGTTGGAGGCACTGCTGTACCGGGGGAGCTGAAGCAAGCGATTGCCACGCACTTGGATGAGCTGGGAAAGTCATTCGACGGCTACTTCCCCGACCAAGAGCAATACCCAGCATGGGTGCGGCAGCCGTTTACTTTCGACGTGTAACGGCAGATGTCAACGACCAATACCTCGACGACCTCATCGAACTTCAGCAGAGCCAGACTCAACAACAACTCTTCGGCACAACAACGCTCTCAACGTTTTGGTGCCGCCAAATGGAAGGGTATCCTCACATCGCTAAAATTGCCCTTGAGATCCTCACGCCGTTCATTACAACGTATCTCTGTGAGCATGTGTTTTCGAAACTGGTGGACATTAAAACAAAGAAAATGATTTGCGGGTGGCCCTTGCCAAAACAAAACCACGCATTTCCCAGATCGCCTCCCGGAAAGAAGAACAGAAAACGCATTAAGATGCAATTCTTAAATTTTTTTTGGTCAAATTTGAGGGGTTGCGCGAGTGTTCGATGGGTTTGGTTAGGGCTCAGCGCCTTTAAAAAGGTTAAGAACCACTGGGCTAAGAGAAAATTTGAAAAATATAAAGATAAAGCAAAACAAAATATATATAAAAAAAATAATGGAAAAACAACAAGAAAAATAACAAGAAAATCGTAGGATAAATGAAAGCATGGTACAGGTAGTGAATTCCAGTTCGAGACAGCACGAGGGATAAAACTATCAGCATGGCCTTTCGTTCTGCATCTTGGACCAGCTATAGTGTATGAGTGAGCGGAGATGGCAAACCAGGTCTTACGTCCAAACACTTGTATGGGAGGAACCAAGTTAGAAAGTCCAACAGAACATTTGCCATGAAAATATCTCTAAAACAAACCAAGAGTGGCAATCGTCCTACGGTGAGAGACGTTGAAGAGTTGAACCCATCTCCACACCAACCAGGTTGACTATGCGTTTCTGGAGCCTATCAAGTAAAGATCAGTGGCAGGCTGGTGCTTCAGCCCAAATGTGGCAACGGTACTCCATGAGAGGACGTATAGCTGCCTTATACAGTGTGGAAGTATGAATAAATATATATATAAATCATATTGGTTGGGATTGGTGAGTGAGCAGGTAGTTGCAGGTGGTTCGAAAGAATGTCAGGAACTTGGACCTCGGAGCACGGAGATAAGCGAAACCTGGGAGTCCTTTGTTCGCCTTGTCACGGCCCCGGGCTAGAACACATTCCTAGGCTCTTACTATTGTTTAACATCGGGATGCAAATGTAGGGTTGGAGGAACTCCCAGCAGGAGGGGATAGTTATCAAAACCTGGGGGGCGGGCTGGTGCCGGTGAGGCGAGCGTGCAGGACCGAGTAATATTAGCGGAGAAAGGATTAATATTAGCGGAGAAGGGATTAAAGTTAGCGGAGAAAGGATTAAAACTTTTGTGTATTCGTGTGCTCATAAAACGTGGACATTCCTGGTAGCAAGAAGACTTGTCACCAAGAACCCTTGTCGAACGGAACGAGTGTCCATTTGAACAGCGCTGCGCAGAGGACCGGCTGAAGATGAAGAACCATCGACTTGAATTACCAATTCGTTTTAGTTATTGTAGTTCCTTATTATTTTGAAACAAGTGATTTATTAATTATAAGAAATCTTTACTTTGTAAAAGCTGTTTCGTTTATTGGAGTCTCCTGAGTCTTCTCAACATTCTCCAACAACAGGTATAAAATGGCCTCAGGAGGTAAATACCTCTGCGCTCGATAAAGACAACCAACTCGCTTGGAAGCACTCTTAGCAATACCAGAAATGTACTTATCCCAACGGAGGTTAGAAGACATGTCCAGACCAAGAAGCCGAAGCTCCGATGATTCTGTTTAGGTTGAATATCCCATGTGCACAGATGGGAAAGACCTGTTTCTAGAAGGAGATATGTACAACAGTTTAGTTTTCTTCGCATCGAAGGTTACCTGCAGTCATGCCCCCACTTCAACACATTCTCTAAATCATTGTCCAGAGAAACTCCAACCTCATTACGAGTGGTATTGGGTGAATCAGCAGATGTACAGGAGAGTGAGGTTGGGAATGGTCCATGACATTTCTTTAACAGTCGGTAGTTTTGTGTGGTATCCTTGGCAAATTTTGAATTTTGATTACAATTTAAAACTATATGGCAAACAAGAGAAAGATGGGAAGATGTCCCGCAGCCCTGTCGGTCCCAAATGTCCCATTCGCTGGGATACAATTGTGAGGGTGTCCAAGAGGATTAACCTTGGTTCTTGTAATCATTAAATTACAGCACACGATTAACAACCCTAGACCATGGACGTGATGCAAAGAATGGAAAGAGTTAGTACAGCTACAAAAAATATAGAAACTACTGTTAAACTATGCATATGCTACAATCACAGTCATCTATAATAATAATAAAAGGCAGTGTCTGTCTGTCCGACTGTCCCCTCCATAACTCCATAACTCCAAAACATTGAAACCTAGCACCCCCAAACTTTGCATTACTACACCTGGACCGCCAACAGATTGCAAGGATGAAAACTGGGTGTTTGGGTGTGTTACAACACCCTTGTTGAAGATGATTAACGAGGTGCTCATAAGAAACAAAACCCGATGTGGTGGTGTACCAATATGTCGGCCCGCCATCTTGGTCAGCTCACTGTACCCACCTGGGTTCTTAAGCCGCCATTTTGTTTTGGCCGACTCAAACGTGTGTTGCCTTGGAAACACGATCGATCATCATTACATATTTGAAGCATGTCATCAAAATCTGAATTCGGATATAAGGTTTGGATGCTGTATACTCAATAATGGCCAAATCTGGAGTGAAAACTGACAAAATTTACGATATCTAGCCATTGGTAAACACTATTCAGGCTGCTTTTGCAAGCATGGCATTACAGTAGACAGAGCTCCCTTTTTGTTTTTAATCACAAGGCGGGGGAAGTTTGGGGGTGTTATAACACCCTTTTTTGAATTTGTCTGCTCTCAATGGTTTACACATGATTTTCTGCTTGAAATATATCCGTTTTTTTAAATTCCTCAGCCACTTCAACCAGAAGCAATCAACTTGCTATCGCTTGCCAAGCCAGCCGTTCCTTATCACCCAATTCGTTGGAGTGCTTCAGCTGCTTGGAGAGGGCTCCACAATTGAAGTGAGAAATGCCTGTGTACTTAATTAGTCACAAGGCGGGGGAAGTTTGGGTGTGTTATAGCACCCTTTTTGAATATGTTTGACAAGGTGAACCACCACTTGGTAAACACTATTCAGGTTACTTTTGCAAGCCATGGCATCACAGTATACAGAGCTGCCTTTTTATTTTCACGTACCCATTTTTTCGTTGACTAACATTCTTGTGCGATATCGACACCCCTCCCTCCTCCTCCTTCGTCCCTCCTCCTCCTTCGTCCCTCCTCCTCCTTCGTCCCTCCTCTCTCCTTCCTCCCTCTTCCCTCCTCCTTCCTCCTTCTCTCCTCTTCCTCCTCCTCCTCCTTCCTCCTCCTTCTCCTTCCCCCCTCCTCCTTCCCTCCCACCTCCTTCCCTCTTCCCTCCCTCCTCCTCCTTTCCTCCCTCCTCCTTCCCTTCCTCCATCCCTCCTCCTTCCCTTCCTCCATCCCTCCTCCTTCCCTTCCTCCATCCCTCCTCCTTCTTCCCTCCCCCTCCTCCTCCTTCCCTCCCCCCTCCTTCTCCTTCCCTCCCCCCTCCCTCCTCCTCCTTCCTCCTTCCTCCCCTCTTGATGGATCCAAAATTGGATCTTGATGGTTTTTAATGACTTCCGCTGTTTGTGGTCCTCCAAATGGAACCCATCTGTGCTGGCCTTGCATGATAAATTGGTCGAAAAATCACAAATTCCTGCAACAGAAACTTTTCAATTTCTTACACATAGAAACGCTTGGAAGATAAAAATGCGGATTCTTCTAGAAATGCTTAGCTGTGCGTGTAAGATCAACATATCACACTTCAAGAGATTATACTCCTGATCTCGTATCAATAATTGGAACAATACAGCAAGAAAACAAGGAAGTGAGTTCATTAACAAAATCGTTTGTGACGGCGAGCTGTGCATTTCTCACCGTTGTTTTACTTTTGGTGGTGGTTTTGAAGTTCCATGATTTGTCTGTCTTTACCATCCCTTTCACATAGAAACTTGGCTTTGCTGTCGGCTTCAATCGCGACTCTTGCACATCCGCCTAGAAATGGGGGACAGGATCCAGTGAGATTCCTCAAATCACTCGACACTCTTACATAATCAAAGGGTCATCGCATTTGGACCCACGTGCTCCACCGCCACCAACAACATAACATGTTAGTGGATTAAGTAAAATAAATAGATAAAATAATCTACTAATAATGATAGATAAAATATATCATGATTTGTAGATGCCATCTTGAAAAGTATCTCGACAAACTACGATCAATTGTCGTACACGTTTATTCACTCTGCCGATACAGGCCCGATTCACCTCAGCGCCATCCGAGCTGGGGCGTAGGAATACAATGCCGTCCCGGTGTAGGGATACAATGCGGTCATGGTGTAGGGATACAACGGTGAATATTTGCACTTCATACATGACATCCTCCCCTTTAAGTCCAAAATTACCAAGAGCAATACCTGCTACATTTCAAGAATTGACATTTCGAAAGCAACATTTCCAAAACATGTGAAAATATGTGTGCAAACGGTTATGAGAAAAATGAAAATACATGAAAATAGAACATGTGTCACCGTGAAAATAGAACATGTGTCACCGTGAAAAAAAAAACATCTTCAAAGATTAAACCGGTCGGGTGCTTTTCTCTCACGCATTGAGTGTCACGGTGTACCAGTGGATACAGAGTCCGAGGTGATTCCTTTGGGTCGCGGTGTACCAGTGGATACAGAGTCCGAGGTGATTCCTTTGGTCTCCACAAAGGGTGTAGCGTTCGCAGAGGTTTTCGGGGCATCCGAGCCGGCTGGAGCGGCCACGACGATCTCCGGGCAGTGGTGGGTCGAACTGTTGTCCTGACTGTGACGATGCTGCAGGCTCTATTGACTCACAGTGACGGTAGGTTATGTGGTCCTGATGTCGACGAATTTCGCGGCCGTCCTGCAGGCGAATCACACAGGACAGTGGACCTGGCTTCTCGATGATGTCCCCCGGTAGCCACGTCGCACCTGCACCAAACTTTCGGGCAAACACTGGATCTCCAATGTTGATACATCGACTGTTGGACGTCTTATCGTGCACCAACTTTTGATTAAGCTGGCTCTGATAAACGTTTGATGATATGTCTGGTTTGAGATTGTCAAGTATCGATCTCAAGTGTCGTTTCATCAATAACTCAGACGGAGCTTCACCGGTTGTTGATTGTGGCATGATGCGGTATTTGAACAGGAGACGAGACAGCTTTGTTTCCAGGGTTCCCTCCTGAAGTTTCTGCAATCCGGATTTGATGATTCCCACGGATCGTTCGGCCAAGCCATTTGAAGCCTGGTGATGTGGGCTGACAAACTTATGTTTGATGCCGTTCCAACGTGTGAACTCGGCAAACTCGGCCCTGGAAAAACACGAACCGTTATCACTCACGATCATCCTGGGCAGACCATGGGTGGCGAAACAGCATCTGAGTCTTTCGATGACAATGGCTGACGTATACCACGCGTCACATAGGCATCAATCCATTTTGTGTGCGCGTCCGTAATTATTAGAATCATGCTGCCGTTAATAGGCCTGGCATAATCGAGATGTAGGCGATGCCACGGTTCGCTTGGCCATTCCCAGGGATGCAGTGGCGCTTTCGCAGGTGTATTCCGGGTGCTCTGGCAGGGTAACAATGTCGAACATGATGTTCGATATCAGCATCAAGATTCGGCCTCCACACATAGTTTCTGGCGAGTGACTTCATCTTCACAATCCCGGGGTGACAGTCATGGATTTCATCCATGACCCTGGAACGCAGATTTTTCGGGATCACGACACGACATCCCCAGAGTAGGCAACCATTTTCCACGCTGAGTTCGTTTTTTATGTGCTTTAAAAGCCGCAAAATCTGGGTTACCCTCAGGTAGCAAATGCCATCCAAGCTGTACAGCCTGAACAGTTCTGGACAGAACGGGGTCTCGTCGAGTATGAGTGTGGATCTGGCCGGAATTGACAGCACAATCTTCCAGATGATCCATCAGTGCGATAATGGATCCTGGTGTAGGCGAATCATCAACGGATTCTGGAAGGGGTAACCGACTCATGGCATCTGCATTTGTGATAGACGAACCGGGCTTATAACATATGGTGTAGTCATAAGCAGCGAGAAACAGTGACCAGCGGATGATCCTGGGTGGTAGTGTGTCAGACGTCGCCTTAGTTGGACCAAACAGACTGATCAGCGGCTTGTGATCAGTGCGAATCGTGAAATGATGTCCAAGAAGGTACTGGCGAAATTTGCTGACGCCGAAAACGATTCCCAATCCTTCCTTGTCAAGTTGGGAATAGTTCTTCTCTGCCGGTGACAACGTTCTGGATGCAAATGCAACTGGTCTTTCCGTACCATCAGGCATCATGTGTGATAATACACTCCCCACTCCATACCGACAGGCATCGTATGTCAGCACAAGATCCTTCTCTGGATCAAAATGAACGAGAACATTGGACGATTTGAGCAGATCCTTAGAGGTCTGGAATACTGATTGTTCAGTGGATCCCCAGCTCCAGGAGCCTCCTTTCCTCAAAAGCCGATAAAGGGGGCCCAAAACATCGGTCACATTCGGGATGTAACGACCATAGAACTGAAGCAACCCGAGGTATGACTTCATTTCGGTCACGTCTCGTGGAGCAGGAGCATCCTTGATAGCTCGGACTTTCTCATCTGTCGGGTGTAGACCCTCGGCATCAATCGTATGACCCAGGTACGTGACTGATGGCTCCATAAACTTACACTTGTCTCGACGCAAACGTAGGCCAGAGTCCGAAATCTTCTTCAGAACTCTCTCCAGGTTTTGTAGATGTTCCGCGTCCGTACGACCAGTAACCAGAATATCATCCTGGTAACAAACGACATTGCGTTCGGCGGCAAATAAACTGTCCATGACATGCTGATAAATTCCAGGTGCAGATTTCACTCCAAAACTAAGTCGGTGGTACCTGTACAACCCACGATGCGTGTTGATGGTAAGATACTGTTTCGAATTCTCGTCCAAGCGGAGCTGTAGATAGGCGGATTTGAGATTGAGTTTCTTAAAAGTCTTGCCTCCCGTGAGACGAGCATAGAGGTCTTCGATCCTCGGGATTGGATATTTATCCAATGAAGAACACTTGTTCACGGTCATTTTATAATCTCCACATATGCGGATGGACTGGTCCGATTTTATGACCGGAACGATGGCCGCCGCCCATTCGGCATACTGGATTTGCTCGATACTCCCCAGATTTTCAAGATGATCCAGTTCCTTGTCAATCCGCTCCCGCAGGGCGAAAGGGACTGGGCGAGCTCTGCAAAATATAGGATTGGCATCCCGGTCAACCCTGAGTTTAGCTGTATGTCCTTTCAAGGTTCCAATCTAATCCTTGAAGACATCCGGGTACGTATTCAGCACATTTTTGAGTGTGTATGCTGCGGTAGGAGAAACGTTGGCTGCACGGAGTTGATGAATGCTTTTCCACTTCAGTCGAAGTATGCTCAACCAGTTCCTGCCGAGTAAGGAAGGGCCCTTTCCAGGAATGACGATCAGGGGAAGGTGAAACTCACGGTTATCGTAGCCCACCATGACGTCACATGTACCGCAGGGAACAATCTTCTCACCTGTATAGGTGGAGAGTCCATAGGTAGTAGGTTTCAGATGGGGTCGGTCAGCATCACTCCACAGGTTTGTGAAAACAGCATGGCTGATGAGCGAGACGGCCGCACCAGTGTGGACCTCCATTTGCAATGGTCGATTGTTGACGACAACATTGGCAAGAAGAGGGTCCCGCCTATGATGAGAATCAATATGAAGCAGGTCATACGATTCTGAGTTGTCGGAAACAGAGCTCACCTGGTCAAGCTCAGGTTCCTCCGAACCGATAAACTGATGAATCTTGTCAGCAGCTTTTCCTTTTCCCGATTTGCGAGTGATGCAAGCTGGAGCAATATGGCCAGTTTTCGAACAGAAATGGCAGGTGGCATCTTCGAACCGACACGTATCCGGAGGGTGCTTTCCGTTGCACCGAAAACATTTGTTGTGGGTTTGAGGCTGCACTGGCTTCTGATGAGGAGCCTTGTTCCAACGTTTTGGCTTTTTTTTTTTTTTTTTTGTATACAAGATCGAGGCTCGTGAAAGAGCGAACATGAATCACACAGAAAGACAAACAGACACATAAAACAAATAACATCGGGAGCGGTAGACAAGATGGGGAGAGAGGGGGAAGGACACAAACACAACATTTGAGAGCAGGGACCGAGAGACATGGAGACATCGAGAGATCTGTGGGAGGGAGAGGGCTTTGGGGGGGAGGCATGTGAAGGGGGGGGGGGGGTGGGAGAGGTATAAACATATGGACACTGCCAGGACTTCCAGGAAAGAAGTTGGACTTTCAAACAAGGTGGATCTGGGGTGAATTAGTGGGGGTAGAAAAGATCAAGGTTTTGGATGGGGGAAGATAAGAGATGGTGGTGAACCGCTGTTTTAAAGACCTGGAGGGAGGAGTGGGATTGAAGGGAGTGTGGGAGTTTGTTCCAGAGGTGGGAGAAAAGAGGAATGAAAGAGTGAAGGTGAGCAGAGAGCCGAGATTTCGGCAGTTTAACCATCAGAGGGTTGCTGGCAGATCTTGTGCGACCTGTAGGAATATTTGGGGGACAGAGCACAGAGAGAGCTGGGGGAGCAAGGCCGGAGAGGAGTCGGTAGAAGACAGAAAGACCACCTACCTGCCTGCGGTGAGTGAGTGAAAGGCCCTCAGAGATAGCTTCATCGCGGGAGATTCCAATGATTTTGAAAGCTTTGGATTCAACAGCGTGAAGCAGAGCCAGGTGTGAGTCAGGAGCACCAGCCCATAGGGGAGAACAGTATTCCATTGAGCTGCGGATGAAAGCCTTGTATGTGGTGAGGAGCTCAGGTGTGCCGAGGAAGGACTTCGCACGACGGAGGATGCCCAGTCGGCCACTGGCTTTGGAGGCCAGCTTGGAAATGTGGTTTTCCCAAGAAAGATCATGGCAGATAGTGAGACCCAAAAGCTTGAGCGACAGAACTTCTTGGAGAGGATTGTTGAGAAAGTAGATGGGAGGGTTGTCCAGTCGATCTTTTCGGACAGACATAGTAAGAGAGTGAGATTTGTCAGGATTGAAAGACATGTTCCACTTGTTTGACCAGTCTGTGATTTTGTCCAGGTCTTCAGAGTGAGGAGGCTGCAGACTGCCGATCTGAGGGAAGAGGAATGGAGCGGCAGAGAGTGGAGTCATCAGCAAAGAGATAGAGAGGATTTTCCAGAGAGTCGGAGAGATCATTGATAAAGACCAGAAAAAGCACAGGGCCCAGCACACTGCCTTGGGGAACTCCAGCCTGAACAGGAAGGGGAGATGAGAGAAATCCATTCAGGGCCACACGTTGACTACGACCAGAGAGGAAGTCCGCAAGCCATGCATGGAGATTTCCATGGATACCATAGGAGGAGAGTTTGGTGAGCAGAGCTGGGTGCCAGACCGTATCGAAGGCACGTGATATGTCAAGGGAGACAGCTCTGATTTCCTGTTTGGCATTGAGGACCTCCATCCATTGTTGAGACAGCAGAAGCAGCATGTCCAGAGTAGAGTGACCTGGTCTGAAACCAAATTGATGATCAGAGATCAAGCCATTGGAGAAGAGGAAAGATTTCATATCCGAAGCAATGATGGATTCCATGACTTTGCTGATAATTGGGAGCAGGCTGATTGGTCTGTAGTTGCAAGGATCTGTTTTTGCACCTTTTTTGTGTAAAGCGGTAATGTTAGCTGATTTCCAGGATGCTGGCAGATGACCTTGAGCAAACGATAGGGTGAAAAGAACAGAGAGAGGGTGAGATAGAGCGGCAGAGCAGGATTTTAGGACCCGTGGGCTGATGCCGTCTGGTCCAGTTGTAGAATCAGAGTCGAGGTTTGACAAAAACTCCTCCACCTTGTCAGGAGAGAAGGACACAGAGTTCAGGAGCAGTTGGGTTCGACTGGGAAAGGTGGGAACAGAGAGAGATGGGTTTGGGACTAAGGATTTTGAGGCAAACACAGAGTTGAGGCATTCGGCTTTGTCACGTGCGATGTCAACTGTGTGGCCATTTGAGGTAAGGGAGGGGATGGAGGGGGAACAAACACCAGAAACGGATTTGACCAGACGCCACCAGGATTTGGAGGAAGGAGACAGGTTTGAGAGTTCATTCTTGCGTGAGGAGAGATAGTGCTTCCTGGCACTCCTGAGGGTAGACACACACTTGTTCCGAGCTTGGTGGAAGGAACTGAGATTGCCTTCAGTTGGATTAGCCTTCCAAGAGGCAAAGGCAAGTTGTTTCAGGGAAACTGCCTCACCACAAGATTCAGTGTACCATGGACGGGAGGAAGGGTAAGACAACTGAAGGCGAGATGGGATAAATCTGTGCATGAGAGAGATCAGTTTGCTTTGGAAGAATTCCCAGGAAGAATTGATGTCAGAGGCAGTGGAGATGGGAGACCAATCCAGACGATTGATGGCTGCTTGAAGACCGTCCCAGTCGGCCTGAGTGAAATGCCAGACTCGTCTACGCTGAGGAGGCTCTCTGAGAATGGCCAGAGAGATGTCCACTTTGACAAGCACAGATCAGAAGAACCGATTGGAGCAGAAGAAGAGCAGCAGACATTAGCAGGGAAGTTTGTCATAACCAAGTCTAGAAGAGAAGATACTCCATTGGCTGAGAGCCGGGTCGGGAAATTGACAGATTGTGTCAATCCTAGTGAGTCACGCTGACGCTGAACATGATCCAACCGATTCACAGCAGGGCTGGTACCAGACGAGCGAGTGGCACCGATGCTTGTAGCGTTGCGTTCAGCACTTTCCATGGAAATGGCGGTGCCTCTGGCATTTTGGAACGTCAGTCTTCTCTCCGCAAGCAGGCGTCTACGAGTGCGGTCATCGGACATGCCAACCACCAGCAAATCACGGAGCATGTCATCAATCGTGTCCCCAAACTCACACAGATGTGACAGTTTTTTGAGGTGTGCAATGAAGTCTGCGATCGACTGACCTTGCTGCTGTCTGTCTGCACATGTAAAAATTAAACCGACACAGAATGACTGAAGGAGATGGATTGCAATGTTCCTTCAAAGCGGCCTGGAGCTCTGCATACGGGAGCTCCTGGATTGTCCGAGGCCGAATCAGGTTTTTAACAAGTGTGAACGTCTCACCTCCACAAACGGACAGGAAGACGGCCTTCATCCGGGCTTCGGTCGCGATGCCGTTCGCCTCGAAGTAAAAACAGAACCGCTCAGAATACGTGTCAAATCCCCCTCATGAGGGTCGAAATCGTCGATATGGCTGAAAGAAGTCATGGTCTAGATCCCATCCTCGTCGCCATGTAAAGTATCTCGACAAACTACGATCAATTGTCATACACGTTTATTCATTATTCACTCTGCCGATACAGGCCCGATTCGCCTCAGCGCCATCCGAGCTCAGGCGTAGGGATACAATGCCATCCCGGTGTAGGGATACAATGCGGTCACGGTGTAGGGATACAACGGTGAATATTTGCACTTCATACATGACACATCTGTAATCTGACATGATGAAAAACAAAACAAAGCTCAATAAACTCTGAGTTTCAGAGCCTTGATGCAA
The DNA here is from genome assembly GCF_964187855.1 of Myxine glutinosa. Taxonomy (NCBI): domain Eukaryota; kingdom Metazoa; phylum Chordata; class Myxini; order Myxiniformes; family Myxinidae; genus Myxine; species Myxine glutinosa. Next base: position 736,866 of record NC_136271.1, read on the forward strand.
CATAAAGACGAGAGATTTTCCGGGTTGATATACAAATGCAATGACGCTAACCGGTTCTGAAAATACATTTGGGTACAGCAAATTGATCAACTCTGCCAACGAAGGACAGACGTTTTGTTTTCACGTCTGTTTGTTAAAAAAATGATGATGTCATCGGTCACATGGTTCGGCCGCCATCATCTTGGAAAAACCGAAAAAAATTACACCTCTATCTCTCCGAAAGCGCTGCACATAAAAAATTGGCTCATTGTAATGCTCATGACATGAGACATGGCTCATTGTAATGAACTCTCCATGGGGAATAACATAATTATGTTAATGATGAGGGCATAGATGAAAAACTCAAGTACTCTGGTGGCCATATTGACGTGCCGATCATTTTTATCAACAAATGATAGGAAGATTAGAAACCGTTAGCTCTCAATGATTGTTGTCCCCCGTCGCACCGCGGAGCGAAAAGGGGACTATGGTTTCCCCCTCTGTCCGTGTGTCCGTCCGTGCATGCGTGCGTACGTGCGTAAGCGAAGGACCGAATTCTAATTTGGTGTGTGGGTGCAACCCACATCAAAATCCAAGATGGCCGCCGCCATGTACGTCTGACGCCATGCATGTCTAAACCTTGTGAGCGGAATATCTTGAAAAATAGGCGAAATACCAACTTCTAATCTGGTGTGTGGGTGTATCTAGGCATACGGAAGAATGCTGTTGAAAATTGGGTCGCCACGTCAAAATCCAAGATGGCCGCCACCATATATGTCTGAACCTTGTGAGTGGAATATCTTGAAAAATAAGCGAAGTACCAACTTCTAATCTGGTGTGTGGGTGTATCTACGCATAAAGGAGAACGCTATTGAAAATTGGGTCGCCACGTCAAAATCCAAGATGGCCGCCTTGCGTCTTCCGCTTTGTCAACTCGCATCACTTCACCGACGGGGGACCTAGGGGTAATGCTTGTTTCATGGAAAATTGTCAATTCTCTTGAGTTATTTACTCCCGAATTGTGAGGGACCGAGCCGTAATAGTCACTCCATAGCCTCGATTCATCCAGCATCAGGATGCTTGGACTTGCGACCAGGCAAAGGCACAGTTAGAAGGACAATCACATCCAACAGAACCAAGAAAAACAACATGATTACAAGCGAGTATTTACATGAGTATTCCTCCATTACAGCCACACGATTGCGATCCATCATGAGCATGACACGAGTCGTCCTCCATTACAGCCACTCGATTGTGATCCATCATGAGCATGACACGAGTAGTCCTCCATTACAGCCACTCGATTGTGATCTATCATGAGCATTACATGAGCTGTCCTCCATTACAGCCACTCGATTGTGATCTATCATGGGTATGACACAAGTTGTCCTCCATTATAGCACTCGATTGTGCTATAATCGAGTGCTATAATGGTGTGTGCACAAGGGTAAGACACAAGATTCAGCACAAGATTCAGTGTACCATGGACGGGAGGAAGGGTAAGACAACTGAAGGTGAGATGGGATAAATCTGTGCATGAGAGAGATCAGTTTGCTTTGGAAGAATTCCCAGGAAGAATTGATGTCAGAGGCAGTGGAGATGGGAGACCAATCCAGACGATTGATGGCTGCTTGAAGACCGTCCCAGTCGGCCTGAGTGAAATGCCAGCCTCGTCTACGCTGAGGAGGCTCTCTGAGAATGGCCAGAGAGATGTCCACTTTGACAAGCACATGATCAGAAGAACCGATTGGAGCAGAAGAAGAGCAGCAGACATTAGCAGGGAAGTTTGTCATAACCAAGTCTAGAAGAGAAGATACTCCATTGGCTGAGAGCCGGGTCGGGAAATTGACAGATTGTGTCAATCCTAGTGAGTCACGCTGACGCTGAACATGATCCAACCGATTCACAGCAGGGCTGGTACCAGACGAGCGAGTGGCACCGATGCTTGTAGCGTTGCGTTCAGCACTTTCCATGGAAATGGCGGTGCCTCTGGCATTTTGGAACGTCAGTCTTCTCTCCGCAAGCAGGCGTCTACGAGTGCGGTCATCGGACATGCCAACCACCAGCAAATCACGGAGCATGTCATCAATCGTGTCCCCAAACTCACACAGATGTGACAGTTTTTTGAGGTGTGCAATGAAGTCTGCGATCGACTGACCTTGCTGCTGTCTGTCTGCACATGTAAAAATTAAACCGACACAGAATGACTGAAGGAGATGGATTGCAATGTTCCTTCAAAGCGGCCTGGAGCTCTGCATACGGGAGCTCCTGGATTGTCCGAGGCCGAATCAGGTTTTTAACAAGTGTGAACGTCTCACCTCCGCAAACGGACAGGAAGACGGCCTTCATCCGGGCTTCGGTCGCGATGCCGTTCGCCTCGAAGTAAAAACAGAACCGCTCAGAATACGTGTCAAATCCCCCTCATGAGGGTCGAAATCGTCGATATGGCCGAAAGAAGTCATGGTCTAGATCCCATCCTCGTCGCCATGTAAAGTATCTCGACAAACTACGATCAATTGTCATACACGTTTATTCATTATTCACTCTGCCGATACAGGCCCGATTCACCTCAGCACCATCCGAGCTCAGGCGTAGGGATACAATGCCATCCCGGTGTAGGGATACAATGCGGTCACGGTGTAGGGATACAACGGTGAATATTTGCACTTCATACCTGACACATCTGTAATCTGACATGATGAAAAACAAAACAAAGCTCAATAAACTCTGAGTTTCAGAGCCTTGATGCAACATAAAGACGAGAGATTTTCCGGGTTGATATACAAATGCAATGACGCTAACCGGTTCTGAAAATACATTTGGGTACAGCAAATTGATCAACTCTGCCAACGAAGGACAGACGTTTTGTTTTCACGTCTGTTTGTTAAAAAAATGATGATGTCATCGGTCACATGGTTCGGCCGCCATCATCTTGGAAAAACCGAAAAAAATTACACCTCTATCTCTCCGAAAGCGCTGCACATAAAAAATTGGCTCATTGTAATGCTCATGACATGAGACATGGCTCATTGTAATGAACTCTCCATGGGGAATAACATAATTATGTTAATGATGAGGGCATAGATGAAAAACTCAAGTACTCTGGTGGCCATATTGACGTGCCGATCATTTTTATCAACAAATGATAGGAAGGTTAGAAACCGTTAGCTCTCAATGATTGTTGTCCCCCGTCGCACCGCGGAGCGAAAAGGGGACTATGGTTTCCCCCTCTGTCCGTGTGTCCGTCCGTGCATGCGTGCGTACGTGCGTAAGCGAAGGACCGAATTCTAATTTGGTGTGTGGGTGCAACCCACATCAAAATCCAAGATGGCCGCCGCCATGTACGTCTGACGCCATGCATGTCTAAACCTTGTGAGCGGAATATCTTGAAAAATAGGCGAAATACCAACTTCTAATCTGGTGTGTGGGTGTATCTAGGCTTACGGAAGAACGCTGTTGAAAATTGGGTCGCCACGTCAAAATCCAAGATGGCCGCCACCATATATGTCTGAACCTTGTGAGTGGAATATCTTGAAAAATAAGCGAAGTACCAACTTCTAATCTGGTGTGTGAGTGTATCTACGCATAAAGGAGAACGCTATTGAAAATTAGGTCGCCACGTCAAAATCCAAGATGGCCGCCTTGCGTCTTCCGCTTTGTCAACTCGCATCACTTCACCGACGGGGGACCTAGGGGTAATGCTTGTTTCATGGAAAATTGTCAATTCTCTTGAGTTATTTACTCCCGAATTGTGAGGGACCGAGCCGTAATAGTCACTCCATAGCCTCGATTCATCCAGCATCAGGATGCTTGGACTTGCGACCAGGCAAAGGCACAGTTAGAAGGACAATCACATCCAACAGAACCAAGAAAAACAACATGATTACAAGCGAGTATTTACATGAGTATTCCTCCATTACAGCCACACGATTGCGATCCATCATGAGCATGACACGAGTCGTCCTCCATTACAGCCACTCGATTGTGATCCATCATGAGCATGACACGAGTAGTCCTCCATTACAGCCACTCGATTGTGATCTATCATGAGCATTACATGAGCTGTCCTCCATTACAGCCACTCGATTGTGATCTATCATGGGTATGACACAAGTTGTCCTCCATTATAGCACTCGATTGTGATCCATCATGAGTATGACACAAGTTGTCCTCCATTATGGCCACTCGGTTGTGATCCATCATGAGTATGACACGAGTTGTCCTCCATTACAGCCACTCGATTGTGATCCATTATGAGTATGACACGAGCATTCCTCCATTACAGCCACTCGATTGTGATCCATCATGAGCATGACATGAGTAGTCCTCCATTACAGCCACTCTATTGTGATCCATCATGAGCATGACATGAGTAGTCCTCCATTACAGCCACTCGATTGTGATCGATCATGAGTATGACACGAGTAGTCCTTCATTGCAGCCACTCGATTGTGATCTATCATGAGCATGACACGAGTCGTCCTCTATTAGAGCCACACGATTGTGATCCATCATGAGCATGACATGAGTAGTCCTCCATTACAGCCACTCTATTGTGATCCATCATGAGCATGACATGAGTAGTCCTCCATTACAGCCACTCGATTGTGATCCATCATGAGTATGACACGAGTTGTCTTCCATTATAGCCAATCGATTGTGATCCACCATGACTATGACACGAGTTGTCCTCCATTACAGCTACTCGATTGTGATCTATCATGAGCATGACACAAGTAGTCCTCCATTACAGCCACACGATTGTGATCTATCATGAGCATGACACGAGTCCTCCTCCGTTATAGCCACTCGATTGTGATCTATCATGAGTATGACGCGAGTCGTCCTCCATTACAGCCACACGATTGTGATCTGTCATGAGCATGACACGAGTAGTCCTTCATTACAGCCACTCGATTGTGATCTATCATGGGTATGACACGAGTAGTCCTCTATTACAGCCACACGATTGTGATATATCATGAGCATGACACGAGTAGTCCTCCATTACAGCCACACAATTGTGATCCATCATGACCATGACATGAGTAGTCCTCCATTACACCCACACGATTGTGATCTATCATGGGTATGACACGAGTAGTCCTTGATTACAGCCACACGATTGTGATATATCATGAGCATGACACGAGTAGGCCTCAATTACAGCCACTCGATTGTGATATATCATGGGCATGACACGAGTAGTCCTCCATTACAGCCACTCGATTGTGATATATCATGAGTAGGACACGAGTATTCCTCCATTACAGCCACTCGATTATGATCTATCATGACCATGACACGAGTAGTCCTCCATTACAGCCACACGATTGTGATCTATCATGGGAATGACACGAGTAGTCCTCTGTTACAGCCACACGATTGTGATCTATCATGAGCATGACACGAGTAGTCCGCTATTACAGCCACTCGATTTTGATCCATCATGAGCATGACACGAGTCGTCCTCCATTACAGCCACACGATTGTGATCTATCATGAGCATGACACGAGTAGTCCTTCATTACAGCCACTCGATTGTGATCCATCATGACCATGACACGAGTAGTCCTCCATTACAGCCACACGATTGTGATCTATCATGGGTATGACATGAGTAGTCCTCCATTGCAGCCACTCGATTGTGGTCTATCATGAGTATGGCACGAGTAGTCCTCTATTACAGCCACACAATTGTGATTCATCATGAGCAAGACACGAGTAGTCCTCCATTACAGCCACTCGATTGTGATCCATCATGAGCATGACACGAGTATTTCCCCATTACAGGCACTAGATTGTGATCTATCATGGGCATGACATGAGTCGTCCTCCATTACAGCCACTCGATTGTGATATATCATGTGTATGACACGAGTAGTCCTCCATTACAGCCACTCGATTGTGATCTATCATGAGTATGACACGAGTAGTCCTCAATTACAGCCACTGGATTGTGATCTATCATGAGCATGACACGAGTATTCCTCCATTACTGCCACTCGATTGTGATCTATCATGGGCATGACACGAGTAGTCCTCCATTACAGTCACTCGATTGTGATATATAATGAGTATGACACGAGTAGTCCTCCATTACAGCCACTCGATTGTGATCTATCATGAGCATGACACGAGTAGTCCTCCATTACAGCTACTCGATTGTGATATATCATGAGTATGACACGAGTAGTCCTCCATTACAGCCACACGATTGTGATACATCATGAGCAAGACACGAGTAGTCCTCCATTACAGCCACTCAATTGTGATCCATCATGAGCATGACACGAGTATTCCCCCATTACAGCCACTCGATTGTGATCTATCATGGACATGACACGAATAGTCCTCCATTACAGCCACTCGATTGTGATATATCATGAGTATGACACGAGTAGTCTTCCATTACAGCCACTCGATTGTGATCTATCATGAGCATGACACGAGTAGTCCTCCATTACAGCCACTGGATTGTGATCTATCATGAGCATGACACTAGTAGTCCTCCATTACAGCCACTCGATTGTGATCTATCATGAGTATGACACGAGTAGTCCTCCATTACAGCCACTGGATTGTGATCTATCATGAGCATGACACGAGTAGTCCTCTATTACAGCCACACGATTGTGATTTATCATGAGCATGACACGAGTAGTCCTCTATTACAGCCACACGATTGTGATTTATCATGAGCATGACACGAGTTGTCCTCCATTATGGCCACTCGATTGTGATCTTTCATGAGTATGACACGAGTTGTCCTCCATTATAGCCACTCGATTGTGATCCATCATGAGTATGACACGAGTTGTCCTCCATTATAGCCACTCGATTGTGATACATCATGAGCAAGACACGAGTAGTCCTCCATTACAGCCACTCGATTGTGATCCATCATGAGTATGACACGAGTTGTCCTCCATTATTGCCACTCGATTGTGATCCATCATGAGCATGACACGAGTCGTCCTCCATTACAGCCACTCGATTGTGATCTATCATGAGCATGACACGAGTAGTCCTCTATTACAGCCACACGATTGTGATTTATAATGAGCATGACACGAGTTGTCCTCCATTAATTTTCATACCGTTTGCTGAATATTTTCCTCAGGTACGAACAAATTATTACAGCAGTGGTAGGCGCTTGGGTTTGTGGAGATGACGGTGGCTCCTCGTCAGCACCCAGTTGTCCCTTGGCAATGGCACGGTCAACATCGGTATCCCCGAGGGAATTCTGGAACATCTCGGGCTCCGGCCGCCTTGGCTGGGTCTGTTGAGCGTGTCGGATGTGGTGGCGATTCCGCCTAAAGATTTTTCCTGTTTCCGTGACGACTTCGTGCGACCTTCGCTCCGATCGGGTGGTGGACACAATTGCTGGTTCCCAAGTGTGGGACCGCCCAGCCTCCTCAAGATCCCGAACTCGTTGGCCCGGTTGAAGTGGCCCAAGATCGGGGCCAGCCCGACAGTCAAAGTATTATGTTTGGGTTGCTTGCCGACGTTCAAGTGCCTCTAGGGTTGCGTCCCGATTCGGTGCTATGTTTGGCACCTTGGAAGGCAGGTTGGATTTCATTTTCCTCCGATTCATTAGCTCATCAGGTGATCGGCGAGGTGGCTGTTGATGGGCGTGGTCCTCAAAATGAGGAGGGCCATGTGTGGGTCAGCACCAGAGAGCTTTGTTTTGTGTAGTGTGTTCTTTATGGTTTGCACTTGGCGTTCTATGAAGCCATTTGATTGCGGATAATGTGGTTTTGAAGTACGTAGGTTGAAGCTCCAGTCCTCAGCAAAAAAAAATTAAAATGCGGCTGCTAAAATGGCCTCCATTGTCGCTCATGAGAGTCTCTGGAATGCCCTGCTCTGAAAATACCAGCCGCAGAATACCAATTACGTCGTTACTCGTTGCCCATGTTGGAAGTTTTCGAACAATGGGGAACCTGGAGTACATGTCAGCGAGCAGGAGGTATTCATGTCCATCCAGGTGGAATAAGTCTACAGCCGTTGTTTGCCATGACCTGGTCAGGATTTTTTTTTTTTTTTTTTTTTTTGTATACTGAATCGAGGCTCTTGAAAGAGCTGACATTTATTTCACAAACAAATCAACCATACAAACAAAATATATAAAAAGAGGGAGCGGAAGACAAGAGAAGGGGAAGCACACAAACACTTGAGGGCACTCAACATTTAAGAGCAGGGAGATGTGTGGGAGGGAGAGGGCTTGGGGGGAGGGGGTGGCAGAAGAATCAAACACAAGGACACCATGTACTTCCAGGTGAGTGAAGGTGAGCAGAGAGTCTCGATTTTGGGAGTTTAACCATAAGAGGGTTGCAGGCAGATCTTGTGCGACCTGTAGGAATATTTGCTGGACAGAGCCCAGAGAGAGCTGGGGGGGCAAGGCCAGAGAGGAGTCGGTAGAAAACGGAAAGACCACCAACCTGCCTGCGGTGAGCGAGTGAGAGGCCCTTGGAGTTAGCTTCATCGCAGGAGATTCCAATGATTCTGAATGCTTTGGTTTCAACAGCGTGAAGACGAGCTAGGTGTGAGGCAGGTGCACCAGCCCAGAGGGGAGAGCAGTATTCCATTGAGCTGCGGATGAAAGCCTTGTATGTGGTGAGGAGCTCAGGTGTGCCAAGGAAGGACTTCGCACGACGGAGAATATCGTGTGGGATCATTGGTTCCTGGGACTGCCGACGCTGATGGGTCTGGCAGATGTGGCAGGAGCCATTCCAGTTTTCAATGTCCTCGTTCACCTTTTTTTTTTTTTTTTTTGTATACAGGATTGAGGCTCGTGAAAGAGCTAACATTGATCACACACACAAAAAAAATCAAACAGACACACTAAACATATAATAAGGGTAGTGATAGACAAGATGGGGAGAGAAGGGGAAGCATACAAACACAACATTTGAGAGCAGGGACATCGGGAGATCTGTGGGAGGGCTTGGGGGGAGGAGGCGTGGGAAGGGGGGGGGGGGGTGGGAGAGGTATAAAACACAAGAACACTGCAAAGACTTCCAGGAAGGAAGTTGGTATTTCAAAAAAGTGAATCTGGGGTGAAATTAGTGGGGGTAGTGTTACGGGGTCCTCCCCTATCCCCTGGTCTCAGTAAACCTCCGAACCCCGAGAGGGTCCCCGGCAGAAAGATATGTTATCCTTGGTTGAAATCAATCAAATCAATAATGAAACCACACCAAGGGTTATGAACAAACAATAATATATTATATATCACACCGGAATCACGACACAAATAATAATAGCAATTCACCCTACAATCACTATTTTAAGATGGTACTACCTTATCTAGTCCTTTAACCCAAACTCACAGCACTCCCCCAATGTCTCTGCACCCCTCCAAGGCGAAGTCGATTCGCTCCAGCGATCATTGGATCAATGTCCGATCACAATCAATTGAGGCGTGGACGATCGAAGCAACCCATAGGTCACGTGGTCCAACAACCAGCACAATAGCGGTGGAATGGGAAACCTCCAAAAGATGCGCTCCGACGTACACATGTGCGGTTCAATCAGCGAGTCTCCTTATAATCCTCCAAAAGCCACTTTCTGGCACAGCCGTCCCCAGCAACCCACCGGGGAATAATGCCCGGCCGACGCGACAAAAACCTTTTCACTGAAGGTAGCGCACGTGGCGAAATGGCGGACGGCTTTCACTCGAGCCGGGGCTTTGAGGCAAGGATACTCCGGAACCTCAATGCAGATACCCGACTACCCAGGCTCCACAGCACTCCGGCGATATCACCTATCGCACGAACTTCCTTTCAAGGACGAAAAGTTCACTCGCACTGTACGCTCGACCGCTCGGTCCGGAGCTTTCACATAAACGTCTTTTCACGATCTCCTCACGCCTCTTCTTCTTTGCTCCACCTCTTCCGGTGCCCTATCCGATTTCCAGCATCCTTTTTGTCATGAGCGCTTTTAAACCTTTTAACCACAATAACCCTTACTGAGAACCAACAATAATAATAATACCAACAATAATTAGGGCCGAATCCGTAACAGCAGAAAAGATCAAGGTTTTGGATGGGGGAAGATAAGAGATGGTGGTGAACAGCTGTTTTAAGGACCTGGAGGGAGGAGTGGGATTGAAGAGAGTGAGGGAGTTTGTTCCAGAGGCGGGAGAAAAGAGAAATGAAGGAGTGAAGGTGAGCAGATTCTTGATTTTGGCAGTTTAATTATAAGAGGGTTGCAGGCAGATCCTGTTCGACCTGCAGGAATATTTGGGGGACAGAGCCCAGAGAGAGCTGGGGGAGCTAGGCCAGAGAGGAGTTGGTAGAAGACAGAAAGCCCACCAACCTGCCTGCGGTGATTGAGTGAGTGAAAAGCCCTCGGTGTTAGCTTCATCGCGGGAGATTCCAATGATTCTGAAAGCTTTGGTTTCAACAGCGTGAAGGCGAGCCAGGTTTGAGGCAGGAGCACCGGCCCAGAGGGGAGAACAGTATTCCATTGAGCTGCGGATGAAAGCCTTGTATGTGGTGAGGAGCTCAGGTGTGCCAAGGAAGGACTTCGCACGAGGGAGGATGCCCAGTCGGCGACTGGCTTTGGAGGCCAGATTTTAAATGTGGTTTTCCCAGGAAGGATCATGGCAGATAGTGAGACCCAAAAGCTTGAGTGACAGAACTTCTTGGAGAGGATTATTCAGAAAGTGGATGGGAGGGTTGTCCAGTCGGTCTTTTTGGAGAGACATAGTAAGAGTGTGAGATTTGTCAGGATTGAAAGACATGTTCCACTTGTTTGCCCAGTCTGTGATTATGTCCAGGTCTGCAGACAGTGAGGAGGCTGCAGACTGCCGATCTGAGGGATGAGGAATGGAGCGGCAGAGAGTGGAGTCATCAGCAAAGAGATAGAGAGGATTTTCAAGAGAGTCAGAGAGATCATTGATGAAGACCAGAAAAATCACAGGGCCCATAACACTGCCTTGGGGAACTCCAGCCTGAACAGGAAGGGGAGGTGAGAGAAACCGATTCAGGGCCACACGTTGATTATGATTAGAGAGGAAGTCCGCAAGCCAAGCATGGAGATTTCCATGGATGCCATAGGAGGAGAGTTTGGTGAGAAGAGCGGGGTGCCAGACCGTATCGTAGGCATGTGATATGTCAAGGGAGACAGCTCTAATTTCCTGTTTGGCATTGAGGACCTCCATCCATTGTTGAGACAGCAGAAGCAGCATGTCTAGAGTAGAGTGACCTGGTCTGAAACCAAATTGATGATCAGAGATCAAGCCATTGGAGAAAAGAAAGGATTTGATATCCGAAGCAATGATGGATTCCATGACTTTGCTGATAATTGGGAGAAGGCTGATTGGTCTGTCGATGCAAGTATCTCTTTTTGCACCTTTTATGTGCAAAGCGGTGATGTTTGCTAATTTCCAAGGTGATGGCAGATGACCTTGAGCAAAAGAGAGGGTGAAGAGAACAGAGAGAGGGAGCGAAAGAGCGGCGGAGCAGGATTTTAGGACCGGTGGGCTGATGCCGTCAGGTCCAGTTGCAGAATCAGAGTCGAGGGTTGACAGAATCTTTTCCACCTTGTCAGGAGGAAAGGACACAGAGTCCAGGAACAGCTGGGTATGACTGGGTATGGTGGGTGCAGAGAGGGATGGGTTTGGGACACAAGATTTAGAGGCAAACACAGAGTTGAAGCATTCAGCTTTTTCAAGTGCGGAATCAGCTGTGTAGCTGTTTGAGATAAGCGAGGCGATGGAGGGGGAACAAACACCAGAAACAGATTTGACCAGACGCCACGAGGATTTGGAAGAGGGAGACAGATAAGAAAGTTCGGTCTTGAGAACGGAGAGATATTGTTTCCTGGTTCTCCTGAGGGTGGACACATACTTGTTTCGGGCTTTGTGAAAGGAAATGAGATTTCCTTCCGTTGGATTTGCTTTCCAGGAGGCGAAGGCAAGTTGTTTCTGGGCAACTGCCTCACCACAAGATTCTGTGTACAGTGGACGGGAGGAAGGGTATGACAACTGAAGGCGAGATGGGATAAATCTGTGCATGAGAGAGAGCAATTTACTTTGGAAGAATTCCCAGGATGAGTTGTTGTCAGAGGCGGTAGAGTTGGGAGACCAGTCCAGATGATTGATGGCTGCTTGAAGACCGTGCCAGTTGGGCTGAGTGAAATGCCAGACTTGTCGACGCTGAGAAGGCTCTCTGAGAATGGTCAGAGAGCTGTCCACTTTAACAAGCACATGATCAGATGAGCCGATTGGAGCAGAACAAGAGCAGCAGACATTTTCAGGGAAGTTAGTCATAACCAAGTCTCCAAGAGAAGATGCTCCGTGGCATGAGATCCGGGTCGGGAAATTGACAGATTGTGTCAGTCCCGATGAGTCGCAGAAGTCCTTTGCTGAGGAGCCATGGCTGGTGAGAGAGGTACCCACACCCAGCCAACTGGCATGGTGACAATTGCAATCAACACATATGAGGAAGAGAGAGTTGGGATGAGTGGATAGAAGTTGCTCCATATTATCAGACAGCGAGATGTAGATGGAGTCATCACTGTTTGGTGGATGGGACAACACACATATATATATATTTTTTTGTATCCAAGATCGAGGCTCGTGAAAGAGCTAACATTAATCACACAAAAAGTCAAACCGACACATGAAACACAAAAAATAAGGGGAGCGGTAGACAAGATGGGGAGAGAGGGGGAAGGACACAAACACAACATTTGAGAGCAGGGACATCGGGAGAAATGTGGGAGGGGGAGGGCTTGGGGGGAGGTGGGAGAGGTATAAAACATATAAACACTGCAAGGACTTCCAGGAAAGAAGTTGGAATTTCAAAAAAAAAAAAAGTGTATCTGGGGTGAATTAGCGGGGGCAGAAAAGATTAAGGTTTTGGATGGGGGAAGATAAGAGATGTTGGTGAACAGCTGTTTTAAAGACCTGGAGGGAGGAGTGGGATTGAAGGGAGTGGGGGAGTTTGTTCCAGAGGCGGGAGAAAAGGGGAATGAAAGAGTGAAGTTGAGCAGGGAGCCTAGATTTTGGCTGTTTAACCATAAGAGGGTTGCAGGCAGATCTTGTGCGACTTGAAGGAATATTGGGGGGACAGAGCACAGAGAGAGCTGGGGGAGCAAGGCCGGAGAGGAGTCGGTAGAAGACAGAAAGACCACCAACCTGCCTGCGGTGAGTGAGTGAAAGACCCTTGGAGTTCATCGCAGGAGATTCCAATGATTCTGAAATGTGGGAGCGAAGGAGGAGCCGTAGCCAGAGGTACTCCTGGGGGTGAGGTGGAGAGAGGTGGGAGCGAAGGAGTAGGACATATGAACAAAAGGTGGGAGCGAAGGAGAAGCCATAGCCAGAGGTACTCCTGGGGGTGAGGTGGAGAGAGGGAAATGCAGGGCGAGTGAGGAAGAGAGTTTTTGATAAAGATAGCAACCCCACCGCCAGGACGAGGCTTAGGTCTATTATACCGGAGGAGGGAGTAACCCAGGAGAGATATTAAGGAATCAGAGACATCATGAAGGAGGAAAGTTTCTGTTAAGCAGATCAAGTCTGGTTTGTCAGAAGCAACCTGCATGGACAGATCAGTCAAATTTGAGCGAAGGCCCTGGATGTTTGAGGTCCATACCGTTAATGAAGAGGAAGGGGGAGCATCGGATACAGAACAGGGGGGGGGGGGTAGGGTAAGAGGTGGAAGAGGAAGAAGAGGTCGGGAGAGCTGTTGAAAGTGTGTCAGAGATTTCAGAATAGTTGGGAGAAAGGGAAGGATGCGGCGGACAAAAGGTTTGATGGTGATTGGGTGAGGCATAAAAAATATATAAAAAAAACACCTTTAGAGGCCATTTTTCCCCGCAAGCGGGGGTTGGCCTTTTTCGGGAACTGTGGTTGTTGTTGTTTTTCGGTCCCCTTTTTGAAGCAATGTTTTACGGCCGGATGCCCTTCCTGACGCCAACCCTTTTTGCCGCCTTTAACGACAAGCATGGAATTACCAGTGAACTGGTACTCAATTTGCCGACCTCGGAAGGATGACAGGCTGAGTCAACCCCCCTGGCGTTAATTCAGCGATTGACCGGGATTCGAACCCAGGATCCTAGGATCCTAAGCCGGCACCCTAGCCGCTAGCCCAACACCAGGGATCATGATTGGGTGAGGCATAGTGAGGTGTTATTTGAGGAGGTGCAGAGTGAGGTAGAAGGTTGGGGGAGATGGAGGTGAGAGATGGAAGGGGGAAGAAATGGGGAGGATGCTTTGAGGAGGAGGGGTGAGAGGGGGGAAATGGAGAAAAAATGAAGGTGGGGAGATTTAAAGGGGAGGGCGAGAGGGGAGTTTGAGGGTAGGGGTTAGGGGGTAGTTTAAGAGGGAAGGGGAAAGGGGGGGATTTGAAAGGGATGGGAGATGGGGGGGATTAGGAGGCGGGAGCTTAGGAGGGGAGGGACGAGGGGGAGTCTCAGTGGGGAGGGGTGCGGGTGGAGTTTTGGAGGGAAGGGGCGAGGGGGGAGATTTGAAAGGGATGGGTGATGGGGAAGATTGAGGGGAGGGACAAGGGGGGAGATTTGAAAGGAATGGGTGATGGGGAAGATTTGGAGGGGAGGAGTGAGATTGGATTTGAGAAAGTGTACGATTCATGGGTACGAAAGTGTAAGATTTTAGAAAGTGTACGTGTACGATTCACGATTAATGGGAAACGAACATTTATTGCAAAATGAGTTTCTTGTGACCTTCGAGTCAAAGATACGTTTAAGGATGCTGGAAGGGGGGATGGAGTGCAGGAGAGTTTATGGAATGTAGAAAAGAGGAACTGTAAGAGATGGAATTATTTTTTTTGGAATGAATAGATTTGGTGAGAAAGTCGAAAGCAACCTTTTAAAGAAGAAGAAGAAAAAGGTGTTATAATACAATACAGTACTACAGGGGAAAGTTTAAACATTTTAAAATTGAACAGTGAAAACTATCTGGGGAAATGGTGGTGAAACACGTGGTCGAAGAACGAACGAACAAATAAGAACAACGAATAAACGAATGAGAACGAATAAGAACAACGATTAAGAACAAAGAAGGAAATGTTTATTTTTTTTTGTTAAGATTTTAAACGAGGAAGTGTATGGGGTGAAAAGACTGGGAAAAACTGAGAACGAAAGTAAATGGACCACAATCGACATCAACACCTTGGGCCAGAACACGCAATTGCGTGCAATGAGCTGGGTTTTGAGGGTACCGAGGTGGCCCTCATGTAGCTTCCTGAGGGTTTCATGTTGTAAACTGGCAGGGATAAGGAGCTGGTCCCCCTTCCACATGACACCATCTTCAACACTCAGCTCATCGCGATAATTCCAGTATGGCCTCTGTTCACTGGGCAGTGGGCAGATCCTGATGCCTTTTCCGGCCATCGAGTCATGATGACTCTCCTGAGCGTGGTTAGGAGGGCATCCGCATCTGTGGCTTGCTGCACTTGTTGCGTCTTCTGATGGCTGAATTGGAGGTGCTCCACTTTCACGTCAAGCTGGATAGTTGGTGCTTACGTTGGTGCCAGCAAGCGAGACAGTCCATCGGCTAGGAGCATGTCTTTGCCAGCTTTGTACTTGATGCGTCTGTCATACACCTGAAGCCGCAGTAGCATCCGTTGCAGTCGAGGTGGGGCAGCAGTGAGGTTTTTCAAGCTGATCATTTCCAGGGGCTTGTGGTCACTGTCGACAATGAAGGGCCGACCGTATAGGTAAGTGTGGAAGCGTTCGCACCCAAACACGACGGCTAGCATCTTGTGCTCAATGCTGGCATACCGTTGCTCCACCTCGGAAAGGCTCTTTGACACGAAGGCGATGGGCTTATTATCTTGCATTAGATAAGCCCCAAGGCCTTTTGTGGAGGCATAGACCTGTAGTATTGTGGATTTGTGTGGGTCAAAGTAGGTTAGGCAGGTCTCCTGGCAGATGGCGTCCTTGACCTTTTGGAAAGCCTGGCTGTGGCTGGCTGTCCATTCTAGTTGCTCTGATTTCACCAGTTCCTGAAGGAGGGCTGTTAGATCAGACAGCTTTGGTATAAAGGGGCCCATGTACGTAATGATACCAAGTGCCTTGCAAAGTTCACATAGGTTTTTCGGGTCCGGTAAGC
The DNA here is from genome assembly GCF_964187855.1 of Myxine glutinosa. NCBI lineage: Eukaryota > Metazoa > Chordata > Myxini > Myxiniformes > Myxinidae > Myxine > Myxine glutinosa. Next base: position 752,923 of record NC_136271.1, read on the forward strand.
TCTTGATTGTGTGCACTTTTCCTGGGTCTGGGTGGGCACCTTGTTGGTCAAAGATGAGACCAAAAAAATGAATCTGTGGCTTTTTGATGCTGCACTTGTCGCTGTTGAACTGCAGGCCGAATCTGGCAGCTGTTTTCATGAGGTGGTGAAGGTTTCGGTCATGTTCTTGCTCCATTTTGCCGTAAACCGCAACATCATCAGCAATGCCGATGACACCTGGGCATTGCTCAATAAATTGATCCATCTTGGCTTGGAAGACATCCTGGGACATCACCAGTCCAAACGGCATTCGCCGGAAGCAATAACGATCATATGGCGAGTTGAAGGTCATGAGCAACTGAGAGGGAGGATCGAGCTTGATTGACCAGTACCCATTTTTGGCATCCAGCTTTGAGAAAACCATTGAGTCTGCAAACTTGTGTGTCAGCTCTTCAAGCGTGGGAGTATGGTGGTTGCACCTCTTGATGGCACGGTTCAGGTCCTTCGGGTCCAGGCAGAGCCTAAGTTTGCCGTTTGCTTTCCGTACGTAGGTGAGGCTACTGACCCAGTCTGGAGGCTCGTCGACCTTCCGTATGATGCCCTGTCTCAGCATTATGTCCAGTTCTGACCTTACTTCGTCTATCATCTGGGTGGGGCATCGACGTGGTACATGTATTACAGGGGGCACGTTGGGGTCTACCACGATGCAATACTGGCCTGGAAAGTTTCCGATGTTGTCAAATTGGTCCGGGTACGTGCCCAGCAGGTCGCCCAACACGTTAACTGGCTTGTCGCCTGTGCAGTTCTCCTTCACCGAGCAATGCAGGGTGAGAAGTTCAAGGTCCCTACAGGTGGGCAGACCAAGGATTGTGGGGCTAGTGGCCTTGACTATGAAGAACTCTGCATCGACCCACTGGGTATTCCTTTTCTTGCAGGGGACGACAAGGATGCCAAATTCCCGAATTTGCGAGCCATTGTTGGCCGTTAGTATTTGTTGGGGGTTTTCCTTAATATGGCCAGGTAGCGGCAGCCCAGAGGAGTCGACATTTTGGGGATGCATTTGTCTGTATATCCGAAGGGGCAAGGTATTTCCCTCTGCCCCAGTATCGACCTTGACTCTCAGGGAGTGAACACCAGCTTGGTCAGGTAGTGAAATGGTCAAGTCGGTGAAAATCTCTCGCCGGGAATCCATGGTCTGGCTGTGGATTTTGATGGTGGTGAAGCTCAACGTGTCGCAGTCCCCGTCGGGGTCTTCATCTCTCCCGAGGGTGTGGATGCGCTTTCGGGCGAAGGATTTGTGCCCCCTGGTGTCTGGGTGGGTTGTCTGCCGGACTTGTTCTTGCCTCGCTCTTGAGAGACAGACGGCCTTCCAGTGGTTTTGCTTTCCGCATACCTCACAGGTTGAGCCCCATGCTGGGCATCGGTGTCGGGGCTGGCTGGGGTGGATGCTGTCTTCCACAGAAACGGCACTCTTTTGGGTGGTATCCAATGGTATGGACAAAATTGGTTGCCTGTTGGGTCTGGGTAAACTGCTGCATGTGAGTGATAGAGGCCTCATGTTCCCGACTTATTTCCAGGGCTTGGTCCAGCGTGAGAGAGTCATCCTTCGCGAGGAGCTCTTTCTGTAGCTCCTGATAGTGTCCCCGCAATGAGCTGTTCTGTTATGCGCTCGTCTGCCTCGGGGTCTTGAACTTGCATTTGCTCGCTTGCTGGTGGCATCTGGGGATTAAATTGTCCATAGTTTCATCTTCGTCCTGCTTAAATCGCTGTAAGCAGAAACGAGCCACACAGTAATTTTCCTGGGGTTTCAGCTCAGCTTCAAAACGCTGCCAAACAATCGCTAGCGTCACGGTGTTCGGCCTTGTGCCGTCGGCGTTCTCAAGGCCCCACAAACTGTAGCGTCGCAGGCCTTCCTCACCTGATAGCAGGAGAATGTGGTCGACTTGTTTGTCACCTGCTACATCCTTCACAGAAAAGTACAGCTGGGTACGCTTTCTGAATAGCTCGAAGGCTTCACTGAGGTTGGCGCTGGTCCAATCCATGCGAGGCATCATGGGTGCGTCCGCCATTGTGAGCTTGGCTACGAATCCCTAGATGGGGTTCCAATCGGGTTCGTAGGTTAAGCCTTTCGCTGCCACCATGTAATAAGATGAATCCAAGTCTCAACTTAGGAGTTGACCAGTTTTAATGAACAGCACAGCAAGCCACGTCACTCGGCCTCGTATTTCTCAGCCCCCGCTCCTTCGCCTCGACCACGCCCTCCGCTCACATATTCATATGACAATCAGGACGTGTAAGCCAGAGTCAACAAGTGTAAGGTGTGCAAATGGGCATCCCATCTGCCAGCATACGGCGATGGATGTTAAAGATCCCACGGTGTCTTTCACGAAGAGTAGGCGAGCTATCGCCAGCGGCATGAACAAATTCCAAATCCCTGCCCCGACTTCCTATGTCAGAGTTGTGTCCCGACCTGATTGTAATATGAACCAAAGGAATCCTTTCGGCAGAAATGACGTTCTGTATGAAGCATCGTACATGATCTGTTCTGAGTTCTTATTCCCAGTATTCCTCAAAAACTCATATTTGGGAAGTTGCTAGTTTAGCATTTATAGAACGTGGAAGTGTAAATTTTGTTTTTATTGATTTTAGAAGAAAGCATAAATCTAACAAAAGCAATTATGTTTAACCAATCTCAATTCGAGAATGAATATATCCACTTAGTACAAATCTTGGTGGCCTCCATCACCTGTTGTGGTTGCCGATGATGTGAAGGTTTCCCCAAAATAACACATGGTTTTAAAAGAACAAACACCTGCTTTTACCTGTACGACTGTGATCCAGAGCTGCTGCATGGGCTCCTCAAACCGCAGCTTCACAGTGAGCGTCGCCGGTTCGGCATTCCCATCTTCCGCATCTGAATATCCAGGAAAAGAAACCCAAGATTCAATTTTGGGCACTTTGCAAAGTTACACCCAACTCTGGTCAGGAAGGGATGATTCGATAAACTCGATGGTCATTGCCACATTCATTTGAAAACTTCTGATGCTAAAGTATGTCAACCTTTTTTTTGTACCTCATTTGCATAACCGATGTTACTTTGTGACAACATTGTATCATAATCATCTTGAAGAACTCCCGAGTAGTAGTTACTCATGTTAGAGTTTGTCTTGTCCAGTATTTTGCATTCAAGACAATCTCCGTCATGAGCTTAGATGTAATAAAGGATGGCACCACACCACCCAGCTTACCCAAATAAAGAGAGCTGCCATACTGATCACTGTTTGCAGACAGAGAGCTGCTGATGCTCGACATAGAAGAATAAAGCTGCAGGAAGAAATAAAAAATAGAGATGGGAGGCAGAACACAAGTCGGATTACTGTGGATGTGAGCACTGGTTGCTGTGGAATCATCAACAACACCGAGGTAAACGGAAACTTGGTAGAACAATGCAGTCACGGTATCCACGTCTGGTCTCATTGAAAAGACAAAAATGTATTTGGTACATACATTAAAGCAAGTATGGTGTGTACAAGCAATAACACGATTGAAGGTAATCGGGAGCGTTATCCTCCTCCAAATGTTTGAGTCTTTCCTGGTTAAATGTTTTCCAAACTTTTTTGTACCTCCGCCACCGAAGGTGGATGGAGGTTATGTTTTCACCCCTTTTTCTTTGCTTGTCTATGAACAGAATATCTCAAAAGGTTGTGGACGAATTCGGATGAAAGTCGGTGGGGACAGGTTGGGTGTGTTGGATTAGATTTTGGTAAAAATCCGGATATGATTTTGTTTTTTTTAGGTGACTTCACCATTGAGGGATGGGGCCAAAAACGATACACAGTATAGCACTATATTTAAAAAAGTTGTGGACGAGTGATGACAAAACAAGTGTTACGGATTCGTCACTTCCGTTGTGGTGGTTTGCATCCACTGTAAATATTTCTGATTCCATGTACTATTATTGTTTTCAAAAGGTTTATTGTTCATGAACTGTTTTCAAAAGGTAAAAAAGTTAATGTTAAAAGAATTAGGAAACCGGATCGGGAACCGGACGACGAAGAGGAAGAAGAGGGAGAAAAAGGGCGGAGTGAGTGAGACGGACAAGAAGGAGCCGAGCTACTTGCGGTCTGGAGCGAACGTTGGCGAGCAAGAGTCACTAGCGAACTTTCGGGTTTCCGGGAAAGGGATTCCTGCGACAGAGTTGTCATCGCTGTGACCGATCACCCTGCGTGTCAGGTTTTTGGCGGTGGATTCCGAGGAGAATTATCACCGGGCCGTTACGTCTCAAGAACAGGTCGTCGGCCATTTTGACTCGCACAGGACTTGTGCTTCGCTCACGGTTTCGTCTCTTTTCGACCATTTTCACCGCATTCAGACGTCGATCTGGGGCGTGTGTGTGACGTGGCTTTTTGAAGGTTAATTCGTCCATACCCGAGGGTGTGATCTCTCAGTCGCCTGGAGGGCGCCTTTGGATTTCCCAGTCGCTTTGAGGGCGCCTGTGCCCCGCGTTGGCAGCGGGACTGTTCTTGCCATCCAAACGGGATTCTGGTCTCGATGGGACATCGTTCTGGTGATCGCTGGAGCACATCAACTTTGGCTTGGAGCCGGGAATAAGAGACCTTGGGCATGTTCTTGGTTCACTCATTGGAGCGCAGTGAGTTATATACAGTATTACAAAACTGATGGTACCATCATAGGATATTGATTGTACTTTTGATGACTATTATTATTGTACCGTTATTCTTGTGTGATCTTAATACAGTATTTGTTTGTGACTAACAATTGGGGTGGCTTCTCCATTGATCTTTGACATACAGAATAACACATTTTTTTGCCGTGACTCCTCTCGGGGCTCGGAGGTACGCCGTGACCAGGGGGTCGGGGAGGAGCACGTAACACTAGGTGGATGAGTTGATCAGGTGACAAAAACGAGCCAATTCGATTTTGGTTCAGGTCCGAATCCAGATGTTGGTTCATGTCCGAATCCAGATGTTGGTTCAGGTCCGAATCCAGATGTTGGTTCAGGTCCGAATCCAGATGTTGGTTCATGTCCGAATCCAGATGTTGGTTCATGTGTTGTCAGTGGGATACAAAACAATTTTTTCAACCTGAAGGAATGATCCGCTCCACCAAGTGACATTCCAGTTTTTACTGGATTTTTGTTTTTCAGCAAAAAATAAAATCAGCCAAATTGTCTGCTTGAGCCTTCATTTTATGACGTTTGCATATACGGTGGCAATGTTGCTCCACATAGCCCTCCACACTCTATACAAAATGGCCTGAGCGTATCTGTCTCTTTTCCGCACCATTGGAATTACTAGCGTGACTCGGCGAGCTCAGCGCACCTCGCTACACATCGTTTCAGAGGCACAGGCGTGTTTGACCATTTCAGTGTCGTCTTGGGTCTTCAGTGTCGTTTTGGGTCTTTAGGAGTATTTTGGGTCTTCAGGGGTCTTGGTGGTCTAAAGGGTCTTGGGGCATTTAAAGGGTTGTCAAAGGTCTGAGGGGTCTCCGCAGTCTGAACATAATTAAGAGTTCACGGACTGTGTTTTGGGTGTTAATTTTATTTGAAGAAGAAGAAGAAGACGATTTGGTCGCATATAAACAAACAAACAAATATAACCATGTACGTTTGCTCTGTTATAATAAGATTATGTTGTCTCCATTGGAGGGTTTGTGTCTGTTCACACTCCCCCTGCATTTTTGCTCCGTAAACCTTCTGGAATGAGAACAATCTGGCCACGAAAGCCTCTTACACAAGCAGTCGCAGTTCGCATACCTGATAAGGTCAATGCTGACGTCACAGGTGCTATAATGTCATGCTGTTAAAATGAGCCACCACCATCACATCGAACATTTGATCGTCATTGTGTGCATTCTTTCATTCACCTACTCATGCAGCAATTAATCAACAATGACAGCAACATTACCATGTTGTTTGCTGCTGACGGGCCTCTGGGAAAGGCTTAACGATGTGCCAAATGTACACCTGTAAAGAGTCAATCCATGGAGGTAGCTCAATGATATCACATTGGGTGCACAGGAGGGATAATCGAACTAACATTTGGAATGAACCTTCAACATGAGAATAAAAAATTGTGAAGCTGCTAATGGAAGCTGTCCTGGAAGTCCTTGGTCTCCTTGTGTTTTATATCTCTCCCCCCCTCCCCCCAAGCCCTCTCCCTCCCACACTTCTCCCTGCTCTCAAATGTTGTGTTTGTGTGCTTCCCCTTCTCTCCCCATCTTGTCTTCCGCTCCCTCTTTTTGTATATTTTGTTTGTCTGGTTGATTTGTTTGTGAAATAAATGTTAGCTCTTTCACGAGCCTCGATTCAGTATACAAAAAAAAAAAAAATGGCGCCAACGAGGCTCGTCTCTCCCCGATAAAATAGCACATTGCCAGAATGTTCCCGAAAAGCTTCGGCAACACAGAACGTACTGTTTCCATGAGGAGAGAGAAGTAGTAGATCGGTAGATAATGTTATATTAAATGAAACAAAATCTTCATGAAAATATAATTTTAACAACCTCTCGCAGATCACACAAATGTTAGAACGGTAGCAAATAGCATTAACCACATTGAACGTAACATAGAACATAGCAAACATCACTAAAACATGCAAGGACATCAATAAACATGCAAACACATTACTAGAACATGCAAACACATCACTACAACATGCAAACACATACGTACAACATGCAAACACATACCTACAACATGCAAGCAAATCACTAAAACATGCAAACACATTACTAGAACATGCAAACACATTACTAGAACATGCAAACACATTACTGCAACATGCAAACACATACCTACAACATGCAAACACATACCTACAACATGCAAGCAAATCACTAAAACATGCAAACACATTACTAGAACATGCAAACACATCACTAGAACATGCAAACACATTACTGCAACATGCAAACACATACCTACAACATGCAAACACATACCTACAACATGCAAGCAAATCACTAAAACATGCAAACACATCACTACAACATGCAAACACATACGTACAACATGCAAACACATGCCTACAACATGCAAGCAAATCACGAAAACATGCAAACACATTACTAGAACATGCAAACACATTACTAGAACATGCAAGCAAATCACTACAACATGCAAACACATTACTAGAACATGCAAACACATTACTAGAACATGCAAACACATTACTAGAACATTCAAACACATTACTAGAACATGCAAACACATTACTAGAACATGCAAACACATCACTGGAACATGCAAACACATTACTAGAACATGCAAACACATACCTACAACATGCAAACACATACCTACAACATGCAAACAAATCACTAAAACATCCAAACACATTACTAGAACATGCAAACACATTACTAGAACATGCAAACACATTAATAGAACATGCAAACACATTACTAGAACATGCAAACACATTACTAGAACATGCAAACACATTACTAGAACATGCAAGCAAATCACTAAAACATTCAAGCAAATCACTAAACATGCAAACACATTATGAGTACATGCCAACACATTACGAGAACATGCAATTGCAAACACATCACTAAAACATGCAAGCACATCACTAAAACATGCAAGCACATCACTAAAACATGCAAGCACATCACTAAAACATGCAAGCACATCACTAAAACATGCAAGCACATCACTAAAACAAGCAAAAATATCACTAAACATGCAAACATATCACTAAACATGCAAACATATCACTCCCCATATCACTGTTGCTATGCAGGGTGAGAGTGTGTCAGCCATTCTTTATATGTTGGTATGCAGGGTGAGTGTGTCAGCCATTCTTTATATGTTGGTATGCACAGCTCCAGTGTGTCAGCCATTCTTTATATATTGGTATGCAGGGCTAGAGTGTGTCAGCCATTCTTTATATGCTGGTATGCAGCGCTAGAGTGTGTCAGCCATTCTTTATATATTGGTATGCAGGGCTGGAGTGTGTCAGCCTTTCTTTATCTGCTGGTATGCAGGGCTAGAGTGTGTCAGCCATTCTTTATATGTTGGTATGCAGGGCTGCAATGTGTCAGCCATTCTTTATATGTTGGTATGCAGGGCTGCAATGTGTCAGCCATTCTTTATATGTTGGTATGCAGGGCTAGAGTGTGTCAGCCATTCTTTATATGTTGGTATGCAGGGCTGCAATGTGTCAGCCATTCTTTATATGTTGGTATGCAGGGCTAGAGTGTGTCAGCCATTCTTTATATGTTGGTATGCAGGGCTGCAATGTGTCAGCCATTCTTTATATGCTGGTATGCAGGGCTAGAGTGTGTCAGCCATTCTTTATATATTGTTATGCAGGGCTGGAGTGTGTCAGCCATTCTTTATATGCTGGTATGCAGCGCTAGAGTGTGTCAGCCATTCTTTATATATTGGTATGCAGGGCTGGAGTGTGTCAGCCTTTCTTTATCTGCTGGTATGCAGGGCTAGAGTGTGTCAGCCATTCTTTATATGTTGGTATGCAGGGCTGCAATGTGTCAGCCATTCTTTATATGTTGGTATGCAGGGCTGCAATGTGTCAGCCATTCTTTATATGTTGGTATGCAGGGCTAGAGTGTGTCAGCCATTCTTTATATGTTGGTATGCAGGGCTGCAATGTGTCAGCCATTCTTTATATGTTGGTATGCAGGGCTAGAGTGTGTCAGCCATTCTTTATATGTTGGTATGCAGGGCTGCAATGTGTCAGCCATTCTTTATATGCTGGTATGCAGGGCTAGAGTGTGTCAGCCATTCTTTATATATTGGTATGCAGGGCTAGAGTGTGTCAGCCATTCTTTATATATTAGTATGCTGGGCTAGAGTGTGTCAGCCATTCTTTATATGCTGGTATGCAGGGCTAGAGTGTGTCAGCCATTCTTTATATGCCGGTATGCAGGGCTAGAGTGTGTCAGCCATTCTTTATATGTTGGTATGCTGGGCTAGAGTGTGTCAGCCATTCTTTATATGCTGGTATGCAGGGCTAGAGTGTGTCAGCCATTCTTTATATATTAGTATGCTGGGCTAGAGTGTGTCAGCCATTCTTTATATGCTGGTATGCAGGGCTAGAGTGTGTCAGCCATTCTTTATATGCTGGTATGCAGGGCGAGAGTGTATCAGCCATTCTTTATATATTAGTATGCTGGGCTAGAGTGTGTCAGCCATTCTTTATATGTTGGTATGCTGGGCTAGAGTGTGTCAGCCATTCTTTATATGCTGGTATGCAGGGCGAGAGTGTATCAGCCATTCTTTATATATTAGTATGCAGGGCTAGAGTGTGTCAGCCATTCTTTATATGTTGGTATGCTGGGCTAGAGTGTGTCAGCCATTCTTTATATGCTGGTATGCAGGGCGAGAGTGTATCAGCCATTCTTTATATATTAGTATGCTGGGCTAGAGTGTGTCAGCCATTCTTTATATGCTGGTATGCAGGGCTAGAGTGTGTCAGCCATTCTTTATATGCCGGTATGCAGGGCTAGAGTGTGTCAGCCATTCTTTATATGTTGGTATGCTGGGCTAGAGTGTGTCAGCCATTCTTTATATGCTGGTATGCAGGGCTAGAGTGTGTCAGCCATTCTTTATAAGTTGGTATGCAGGGCTAGAGTGTGTCAGCCATTCTTTATATGCTGGTATGCAGGGCTAGAGTGTGTCAGCCATTCTTTATATGTTGGTATGCAGGGCTGCAATGTGTCAGCCATTCTTTATATGCTGGTATGCAGGGCTGGAGTGTGTCAGCCATTCTTTATATGCTGGTATGCAGGGCTAGATTGTGTCAGCCATTCTTTATATGTTGGTATGCAGGGCTAGATTGTGTCAGCCATTCTTTATATGTTGGTATGCTAGGCTAGAGTGTGTCAGCCATTCTTTATATGTTGGTATGCTAGGCTAGAGTGTGTCAGCCATTCATTTATATGTTGGTATGCTAGGCTAGAGTGTGTCAGCCATTCTTTATATGCCGGTATGCAGGGCTAGAGTGTGTCAGCCATTCTTTATATGCTGGTATGCAGGGCTAGAATGTGTCAGCCATTCTTTACATGCTGGTATGCAGGGCTAGAGTGTGTCAGCCATTCTTTATATGCTGGTATGCAGGGCTAGATTGTGTCAGCCATTCTTTATATGCTGGTATGCAGGGCTAGATTGTGTCAACCATTCTTTATATGCTGGTATGCAGGGCTAGATTGTGTCAGCCATTCTTTATATGCTGGTATGCAGGGCTAGAATGTGTCAGCCATTCTTTATATGCTGGTATGCTGGGCTAGAGTGTGTCAGCCATTCTTTATATTCTGGTATGCAGGGCTAGAGTGTGTCAGCCATTCTTTATATGCCGGTATGCAGGGCTAGAGTGTGTCAGCCATTCTTTATATGTTGGTATGCTGGGCTAGAGTGTGTCAGCCATTCTTTATATGCTGGTATGCAGGGCTAGAGTGTGTCAGCCATTCTTTATAAGTTGGTATGCAGGGCTAAAGTGTGTCAGCCATTCTTTATATGTTGGTATGCAGAGCTAGAGTGTGTCAGCCATTCTTTATATATTGGTATGCTAGGCTAGAGTGTGTCAGCCATTCTTTATATGTTGGTATGCAGGGCTAGAGTGTGTCAGCCATTCTTTATATGCTGGTATGCAGGGCTAGATTGTGTCAGCCATTCTTTATATGCTGGTATGCAGGGCTAGATTGTGTCAGCCATTCTTTATATGCTGGTATGCAGGGCTAGATTGTGTCAGCCATTCTTTAAATGTTGGTATGCAGAGCTAGAGTGTGTCAGCCATTCTTTATATGTTGGTATGCAGAGCTAGAGTGTGTCAGCCATTCTTTATATGTTGGTATGCTAGGCTAGAGTGTGTCAGCCATTCTTTATATGCTGGTATGCAGGGCTAGATTGTGTCAGCCATTCTTTATATGTTGGTATGCTGGGCTAGAGTGTCAGCCATTCTTTAAATGTTGGTATGCAGAGCTAGAGTGTGTCAGCCATTCTTTATATGTTGGTATGCTAGGCTAGAGTGTGTCAGCCATTCTTTAAATGCTGGTATGCAGGGCTAGATTGTGTCAGCCATTCTTTATATGTTGGTATGCTGGGCTAGAGTGTGTCAGCCATTCTTTATATGTTGGTATGCAGGGCTAGAGTGTGTCAGCCATTCTTTATATGCTGGTATGCAGGGCTAGAGTGTGTCAGCCATTCTTTAAATGCTGGTATGCAGGGCTAGATTGTGTCAGCCATTCTTTATATGTTGGTATGCTGGGCTAGAGTGTGTCAGCCATTCTTTATATGTTGGTATGCAGGGCTAGAGTGTGTCAGCCATTCTTTATATGCTGGTATGCTGGGCTAGAGTGTGTCAGCCATTCTTTAAATGCTGGTATGCAGGGCTAGATTGTGTCAGCCATTCTTTATATGCTGGTATGCAGGGCTAGAGTGTGTCAGCCATTCTTTATATGCTGGTATGCAGGGCTAGAGTGTGTCAGCCATTCTTTAAATGCTGGTATGCAGGGCTAGATTGTGTCAGCCATTCTTTAAATGCTGGTATGCAGGGCTAGATTGTGTCAGCCATTCTTTATATGCTGGTATGCAGGGCTAGAGTGTGTCAGCCATTCTTTAAATGCTGGTATGCAGGGCTAGATTGTGTCAGCCATTCTTTATATGTTGGTATGCTGGGCTAGAGTGTGTCAGCCATTCTTTATATGTTGGTATGCAGGGCTAGAGTGTGTCAGCCATTCTTTATATGTTGGTATGCAGGGCTAGATTGTGTCAGCTATTCTTTATATGCTGGTATGCTGGGCTAGAGTGTGTCAGCCATTCTTTATATGTTGGTATGCAGGGCTAGAGTGTGTCAGCCATTCTTTATATGTTGGTATGCAGGGCTAGATTGTGTCAGCCATTCTTTATATGCTGGTATGCTAGGCTAGAGTGTGTCAGCCATTCTTTATATGCTGGTATGCAGGGCGAGTGTGTCAGCCATTCTTTATATATTGGTATGCAGGGCTAGAGTGTGTCAGCCATTCTTTATATGCTGGTATGCTGGGCTAGAGTGTGTCAGCCATTCTTTATATGTTGGTATGCTGGGCTAGAGTGTGTCAGCCATTCTTTATATGTTGGTATGCAGGGCTAGAGTGTGTCAGCCATTCTTTATATGTTGGTATGCAGGGCTAGAGTGTGTCAGCCATTCTTTATATGTTGGTATGCTGGGCTAGAGTGTGTCAGCCATTCTTTATATGTTGGTATGCAGGGCTCGAGTGTGTCAGCCATTCTTTATATGCTGGTATGCAGGGCTAGAGTGTGTCAGCCATTCTTTATAAGTTGGTATGCAGGGCTAGAGTGTGTCAGCCATTCTTTATATGTTGGTATGCTGGGCTAGAGTGTGTCAGCCATTCTTTATATGTTGGTATGCAGGGCTAGAGTGTGTCAGCCATTCTTTATATGCTGGTATGCTGGGCTAGAGTGTGTCAGCCATTCTTTATAAGTTGGTATGCAGGGCTAGAGTGTGTCAGCCATTCTTTATATGCTGGTATGCTGGGCTAGAGTGTGTCAGCCATTCTTTATATGTTGGTATGCTGGGCTAGAGTGTGTCAGCCATTCTTTATATGTTGGTATGCAGGGCTAGAGTGTGTCAGCCATTCTTTATATGCTGGTATGCTGGGCTAGAGTGTGTCAGCCATTCTTTATATGTTGGTATGCTGGGCTAGAGTGTGTCAGCCATTCTTTATATGTTGGTATGCAGGGCTAGAGTGTGTCAGCCATTCTTTATATGTTGGTATGCAGGGCTAGAGTGTGTCAGCCATTCTTTATATGTTGGTATGCTGGGCTAGAGTGTGTCAGCCATTCTTTATATGTTGGTATGCAGGGCTAGAGTGTGTCAGCCATTCTTTATATGTTGGTATGCTGGGCTAGAGTGTGTCAGCCATTCTTTATATGTTGGTATGCAGGGCTAGAGTGTGTCGTTACCTCTGATTTCGACAACGAGCATTCGCTGTGTATGGAAGAATGCCGGTTGTGAATGGGAGATGTCCTCCTGCTGGAAAAGGATGTCCTGTCGCTGCCGCAGGCTGGGACATCAATGGCCCGTGCACCGCCATTCTGAGCTTTATATTTCTGCGCAGTTTCACTCTCTATGAACAAATGACAAAAGTGTGATGCTTAGATTAGGGTACCAAAATTGATCGTTTTATTATGCAACGGATTGCTTGTACTCGGCGGAGAGAAGATCCGATTTGGTTTCCAAGATAGGTGAGGGCGAGACTACCAGAGGTAAGCTGTAGCACGTGCCCTTTTGTGGTTTGTTTTCAACGTATCCAATCACGTGACTGTTGTCGCGAAGGGTGCACTAACCGGAAGTGACGTGATTCCGCGGGTGCCGATTCGGATATATTTCGCCAATCATTCCCACCCCCTCCACGCATACCATCTATAACAATCAGCTTTTCTTTGTTGAAAATATATGTTGCTTCACTGAGCATCACAGGTACAAAATGTGTATTTTCCAGTGAAACGGATGCTGCTGCAAAGGAAGAGGACGCAAGTTCGAAGCTTTGTTTACCCGTTTCGGCACAATGCAAATACTTCAACACTTCTACCAAGTACTCGACATGAAGGAAAACATTGTGGCGAAGTGAATGTTCTGAATAATTTGAAGATACAGATAGGTAAGTGAGTGCATTCTACCTTATTCCAAGTGTGTATATATTTGTGTGTACATTTGTGTGCATGTGTGTGTATTTATATGTGTGTATGTATAGGCTTATGTGTGCATGTATATTTGTGTATGTATATGTGTATATCTATATGTGTATGTGTATATGTATATGTGTATGTATATGTGTATGTATATGTGTATGTGAAGCACGCAGTGTTACGCTCGCGACTTGCGACCAAGGAGGAAGCGGACAACGCGGTAAGTTTATAGTTCTTTATTCCAAAGAGGTCACTGTAGCACTGGCGAGCTCCAGGCTGCGCGCCCGGTGTATATCCTGAGGCCACGCCTACCCCTCGGGCGTGGCCGCCGCCCACTTGGTGCGCGGAATGATGTCACCACGCCAGTGGGCTTTCGTGTACGCCACACGCGCCCCCCCCAGAATTCCCACGCACCTGGAGGGCCAGTTTGCGGGGCAAACGGATGACCCGGCCGAAGCGCCCCCTGGCGACCGGCGGCGTCCGGGGTGCAGGGATGCCAGGTGGGATGCCCCCGTCTGTACCCGGGATGGGTGCCGGACCGGGGGGGCGGCGTGCCTGCGGTGCTGGGCGGTGCCAGGGGTCCGCCCGCAGGGGGGCGGCCCCGACGCGGGGGCCGAGCCACCGGCGGTGGGTGGTCCACGTCGATGTGGGCCGGCTTGAGGCGGTCTATGGAGACCCGGTCAGGAGTGCCGCCGATGTCCAGGGTGAAATGTTTCACCCCGGTCTCCAGCACGCGGAAAGGCCCGTCGTACGGGGGCCGCAGTGGTGTCCGGTGGGCATCGTGCCGGACGAAGACGTGCTCCGCGGTGCGGAGCTCCGGGGTGACGTGTGTAGGAGGGTGCCCGTGGTGCGCCGTCGGCACCGGGGCGAACCTCCGGGCGGTCTGCTGCAGCGCAGAACGCTCCTGCGCCGCGGACCAAGGTGCCGTGGGGTCGGGGAGGAACTCGCCCGGCACCCGCAGCGGTTGTCCAAAGACCAACTCCGCCGCGGATGCACGCAGGTCCTCCTTGGGCGCCGTCCAGAGGCCCAGCAGGACCCAGGGGAGCCTGTCGACCCAGCCGCCGTCGCGGAGGGTGGCCCGGAGCGTGGCCTTCAACGAGCGGTGGAAGCGCTCGCACAGGCCGTTGGCCTGGGGGTGGTAGGCTGTGGTTCAGTGCAGCTGGACCCCGAGCCCCCGCGCGACCGCGGCCCAGAGCTCCGAGGTGAACTGGGGGCCGCGGTCGGACGAGATGTCCGAGGGGACGCCGAACCGGGCGACCCAGGTGGCGATGAACGCCTGCGCGACGTCTGCCGCCGTCATCGCTGCCAAAGGCACGGCCTCCGGCCACCGGGTGGTGCGGTCCACCATGGTAAGGACATGGGTGAAACCCCGCAAGGGGGGCAGAGGTCCCACCAGATCCACGTGCACGTGGTCGAACTGACGTACCGGCACCGTAAACGGGGCCAAGGGGGCCTGGGTGTGCCGGTGCACCTTCGCGCGCTGGCACGCGAGGAACGTCCTGGTCCAACCGCGGACGGACTTCCGGAGGCCATGCCAGACAAACTTGTCGGCAACCAACCTCTGGGAGGCCTTCGTGCCCGGGTGGGACAGGCCGTGGATGGCGTCAAAAACCTGGCGCTGCCAGCCTGCGGGCACGATGGGGCGAGGCCGCCCGAGGGAGACGTCGCAAACGAGGGCCGTGCCCGCGCCGTCGAAGGGCACCTCGGTGACACGGAGGCCCGTGACGGCGGTCCGCAAGGCCTGGACCCCGGGGTCGGCGGCCTGGTCCGCCGCCATCCGGGCATAGTCGATGCCAAGGTGG
Source organism: Myxine glutinosa (assembly GCF_964187855.1). Lineage (NCBI taxonomy): Eukaryota > Metazoa > Chordata > Myxini > Myxiniformes > Myxinidae > Myxine > Myxine glutinosa. The sequence continues at coordinate 768,378 of NC_136271.1, forward strand.
ACTGCGTGGGCGACGGCCCGGGAAAGGCAGTCGGCCACTGGGTTGGTAGCCATTGCGTTGGTAGCCATTGTTGCGGCAGTTTCGGGTTGTCAGCGACGGCTGACTCGAATGTCGGAGGTCACCAATGAAGCAAGCGGTGCTACGCACGTGACTTTCTACCAAGGAGGAAGCGGACAACGCGGTAAGTTTATAGTTCTTTATTCCAAAGAGGTCACTGTAGCACTGGCGCGCTCCGGGCTGCGCGCCCGGTGTATATCCTGAGGCCACGCCTACCCCTCGGGCGTGGCCGCCGCCCACTTGGTGTGCGGAATGATGTCACCACGCCAGTGGGCTTTCAAGTACGCCACATATGTATATATTATATATACAGTGGAACCTTGACTTACGAGTGCCCCAACTTACGAGTTTTTCGAGATACGAGCCGTCGCTCCGGCAGTTTATTGCTTTGAGATGCGAGCCGAGATCCGAGTTACGAGCTTTCGCCACCCGGTCACGTGGTTATCTTGCCGTTCAAGTACGTATCTCTGTCGTACAGCGCTGCATTTTTTTTTTCGCATTTTGGTTATTTCGAGTTCACGCCGCCAGGTGGGTTCTGGTCACGTGGTTATCTTGCCGTTCAAGTACAGTACGTATCTCTGTCGTATAGCGCTGCGTTTTTGTTTTCGCATTTTGGTTATTTCGAGTTTACGCCGCCAGGTAGGTTCTGGTCACGTGGTTATCTTGCCGTTCAAGTACAGTACGTATCTCTGTCGTATAGCGCTGCGTTTTTGTTTTCGCATTTTGGTTATTTCGAGTTTACGCCGCCAGGTAGGTTCTGGTCACGTGGTTATCTTGCCGTTCAAGTACAGTACGTATCTCTGTCGTATAGCGATGCATTTTAGTTTTCGCATTTTGGTTATTTCGGAAAATTTCATGTTCATGTCGAACATTTCATGTTCATGTTCATGTTTTCATGTTCATGCCATGCCAGGCCACAACTTGTTCAGAGTGCCGGCGATAGCTCGCCTTCTCTTTGTGGAAAACACGGTGAGATCCTTAACATCCAACAACTAATGGGACGCAAACGGGGCGCCCAGTTTAGCGGTACACACATTGATGAATCACCCTGCCTGTGATTCACCCATGACAGGTTATAGCTGGGTCGGGATTCAAACCCAGGCTGGACAGTTTAGACTTTAGAGTCAAGTGTGCGTACCTCCAGTCCAGGCCATCCTGCCAACTTGTATGCTGCATACAGGTGAAATATAAAGCGCGAGATATTTTTATATATACTGTATATTTAAAAAAAAATTGGTGTGGTTTTTGGCGGGCTGGAACGGATTAATAGCATTTCAATGCATTTCAATGGGGAAATTTGATTTGAGATACGAGCAATTTGAGTTACGAGCTCGGTCACGGAACGAATTAAACTCGTAAGTCAAGGTTCCACTGTATATAGATATATATATATATATATATGTGCATGTGTATGTATATGTGCATGTGTATGTATATGTGCATGTGTATTGTTGCGGATTTCGCCGCCGACCTTCTCCCCTTACCAAGGGGGGGTTAGTCCCCTTGTCTTTGACTGGCCGACAGGACCCGGGACCTATGACGTCCTTCCCGGACAGCGCGAAATAGGGTCGTAGGACTAGAATCACTATTACCTAATTACTCGCGCTGCCCTGAAACGAGGAAATAAGCCCTGCACGAATCACGCATGCTGAGACGCCGAGCGGTGCGTACACGCGATCCGTGCCGTTTATATGGTGACCCCGGTTCTAGCGATCTCGTTCGTACCACGCTTAGCCAATGGAGAAATCACACAGGCGATCGAATTGGGAAGAAAGGAATAACAAGATTTATTTACACTATTTACAATGATTCCAGAAAAGAGGACACAGTGCAGCCTTAAAAACAGTCTTAACTTAATCTCCAGGACAAACGGGCCCGTCTCACACACAGACACACTCACACGGGGTTTGCAGCTGCAGGATGATGTTAACCACATCCCGGGATGGCTCTCTTGCAGCTCCCTCCAGCCTCCGGTTCGTCCCGGGCAGATGGTAAGTAGAGGGGCAGGAGCTCTCCGCGTGTTGTTTGGCGCACACAGGATAATACGGGGCGAACGGTAGGGTCTGGGCTCTGGCGGTTGGCGGTTAACACTGGCGGATATTGCCGCATTCACTCACATGGCTGAATAGGCGATATTCGCCACCGGCGCGTCTGGCTGCCTTTCCTCCGGCACGTACGTTATACTGAGATATAGTGCAATGCCTCCAAAGCGAGCGCTGCGAATCACGTTCTTCACAGTCCTTTCGCGTGCGCTCTCCCCTTGCGAGTTCTCTCGTGCCAATCAGTCCTCCTCGTTCTCCCTCGTGCTCTCTTTGTAACAAGTCCGCTGCGAGTCCTGACCGAGTCCTCCGCTTCAGTCCTGTTCAAGGGCTTTGTGCAATCACTTTTATAGGCACGCCCGCGCGAACCTTCTAGCACTTACCAGACGTGCCTTACTACGCCCTATCACGCCATGCCCTTAGAGCCCTGGTTGGCTGGCGGCCCTTACCGTCATCGCCTCTGACGCTCCGCCTTGACGCCGCCCACCCCGACCTCGCGCTCCTCCTTCTCAGGCCTACCTCGTGTTACTCGACTAGTGAGCGAACAAAGGGCAGCAAAATGCTGCTGGCAGCCAAAGCGTAATAAATGCTGCAGGTAGCCAAAGCGTAAGAAACTGAGGGGGTCAGCCAAATGGGGCGCGGGATCAATTATGTCCATAGAGGTGGAATTGGAGGGTGGACGCAAAATGAAAGGACCTAAACTCATGTCTTTACACAACGCAGATATTACTAGGGGAAATGGCCTGTACTTACACATGCTATGACATAACTAATACTCTAAGGTGGCCTACGTGTTGCTCGTGGACTAACTATGGGGGGCAACCCTTTAACCTTTAATGACCAATATGTGCAAATCTCAAAACCGTAGCAGTATGTATATGTATATGTGCATGTGTATGTATATGTGCATGTGTATGTATATGTGCATGTATATGTGCATGTGTATGTACGTGTGTGTATGTGTATGTTCGTGTGTGTGCATGTACATGTGCATTGTTGCGGTTTTGGGAAACAACTAAAAAGTATTGGCAACCACCATACAGGTCCCTTAGAATAGTTATTTCATTGCAGACCATTATCTTAGCCCCTTCCCCTTATGTCGGGTTAGTATGTCTTTATGCGTTGGGGAAAGGAAAGATAGATCCTCCACTCATAAGGGATGATGCACCAGGCTCCAAGGCACACCATGGTGTCCAAGTTCAGAAACCCACCAATCAGGGTGAAAGTTACTTTGGGGGGACTTGTGGGGCGGGGTAATGGGCTCCACCAATAGGGAGCCAGGACACCTCCAAGATTCCTCCCAATCCTCGGTGAGGGTGAACAAAGGGATTTTGAACACGTTTTTGACCCTCTTGTTTGGTGGCTGGCATCACAAGCGGTCATGGTGCATTTGCTCTCTTGGTTCTTGGGCTGTGGACCTAACACATGCCTGTATTGAGTCTCTCTCTCGCCCCACCGAGCACGTGGACATTTTTGCTCTTGGCTGGTCTCCCTCTCACAGGCCTCTACACCTGCAGTATTCCACTCTCGGCCTGTCCCTTGCGCACTCACCACGTGTCTGCAAGATTGCTACACTCTGGGCCTGTCTCTCTCTGCCGGATTCACTCAGCCTCTACACATTATTGCTCTCTTGGCCGGACTCTCCCTACTCCCTCTCACTTTACGTGGACACGACAAAGAGGCCTTGAACTTGCTCGTTTTGCACGTGTTCATTGTTCTCCGCTGGCTGCCGGACTGTCTCTTGGTGCAAGTGCACACGACCTTACCTGCCCAAGTCCGTGCTGATAATCGACTTGACTGCTGTGCTGGGAGGCATCCGGAGCATCGTAGCCTTTGTGCTATCAGGTTCCCTACGTTCGTTGTTCGTTCCCCTGCCCTCGCCATGAAAGCATACTGGGGCCATGCGGTGTTTATCCATAGTAGTCGTCGGAGGATAAGATAAGTTTCTGCTTCTCGTCCTTTTCTTTGCTATTGAAATAATTACATTGTAAATATACTCAAAGGCAAAAGTTATTGTGACACACAAACAACAAACAGAATCAGTGTTAAACTTTTACTGCCACGAATGAAATGTTATTACATGGAAAGACAAATGTTTTAAGGTATGGTAACGATCAACAGTCCATAAGAACAGTGCACCTGGCATATGCAAATGAGCCACAACACAAGAGGGGGTTCACAAGCAAGTTCACACAGTCAGTAGCGAGTGTGTCCACCTTGTGCATTGATGCAGGCCTGGCACCTTCGCCTCATTGAGGCCACTAAACGTCGCTGAAAGTCCTTGGGAAGATCATTCCATATCCGAGGAAGGATTTGGTGGAGTTCCTGCAGCGTTTTTGGAGGATTCGGTTGACGTCGTAAACGTCGCTCCATTTCATCCCAGACGTGTTCAATGGGTGACAAATCAGGGGATCTTGCAGGCCAGGGTAACACATTAACATTGTTCTGATTAAGATACTGCTGTACAACTCGAGCAACGTGTGGTCTGGCATTATCGTGTTGAAACGTCACTCTAGGGCCGTTCTGTTGCAAAAACGGTAAAGCGGCCATTTGCAAAATCTCGTCTCGGTACCTCACAGCATTCAAGTTCCCCTCAATCACAATCATTGGCGTTCTTGCTGCAGCTGTTATCCCACCCCAGATCATAACGCCCCCACCTCCAAAACGATCCCCTTCCAGAACACATGGCCTGATGTAACGTTCACCTGTGCACCTGTAGACACGTGTCCTACCGTCAGCTCGGTGAAGCTGTGCCAAATGGTGTTTCTATGGACGTTGAATCGACGAGCAACATCACGCTGCGAGGTACCAGACTGAAGCATACCTATAGCTCTCCATCTGTCATTTTCCCCGAGGCGTGGCATGTCGAACTTGTTCCAGAACGATGAATAGAGGTGTTTTTCTGACTTCTGCACTTCTTAAGACTGCATTGAGTGGAAATGATAAGCGTCTGGTTGTCTGTCCTTTTAAAGTGAACATTGCTGGCCATTTTTCTCGAATATGTCATGCTTCTTGCAAATTTCATGCAATTCGAACAACAACTGCTTGGTTGCGTTTCTTCGACCATTTTAACACACTCTTTCTCTGGTTCAAATCCAAAAATTCATTCACAAGATTACCAATGAAAAAATTCCATGTCACAATAACTTTTGCCTCTGAGTATATTTGTAATAAATCAAATCGTTAAAACGTTTTCCTTTTTCCTCTGTCCGTGAATGTCTTTTCCTTCATTGATCCGCCATTGTTAATATCCAGGTTAACATCGATTCTTAACGGCATTAGCATCCCTCTGGCGGTTACCAACGGTTTTCGCTCGGCCATCTAAATTTGGTACGCCGGAGGGTACATACGGTACGTTCCCCGATTGAAACGTCACGTGGTACAGGTAAGCTATCTCGAGGCGGTTCGATTGGTGTTCATAGTTGTTGATTCGCAACCTGTTAAGCACAAAGTTGTTCGTGAATGGCAGCCACAGGTCCGGTAAGTTCGGGAGGGAACGGAGGTTACCCCCCTCGTAGTAAACACGAACCCCGGACCGAAACACATCGGTGCCGGGAGCGGAATTTCGCTTCTGCCACCGCAACAGTATGTATAGGTGTGTTTGTGTGTATGTACGTGTGTATGTATATGTGTATGTACATGTGTGTATGTATATGTATGTGTTTGTGTATGTATATGTGGATATACATGTGTATGTGTGCATGTACACTACCGGTCAAAAGTTTTAGAACACCTCAATTTTTCCAGTTTTAATTGAAATTTATGCAGTGTAATGTCTCAATGTACTCTGAAATTAAGCATAGAACAAATAAACAATTGGAGATAAAAAAAGAAATCATAGAATCATTTTGTTTAACAAAATTTATTTTAAAATTTGACTCAGCAAAGTAGCCACCTTTTGCAGATATAACCGCCGAACACACTCGTGGCATTCTTTCTACAATGGAAATCAAATATTGTTCGGGAAGTTCTTCCCAACACTCTTGCAGAAGTTCCCACAAATGTGTTGCACTTGTAGGTTGCTTTGCTTTCACCCTTCTGTCCAGTTCATCCCAAACCAGCTCGATAGGGTTTTAAGTCTGGAGACTGTGCTGGTCATTCCATGATTTGAAGCCGAACCGTCTTGTTCTTTTCCTCGAAGGTAGTTTTGACATAGCCTGGAGGTGTGTTTAGGGTCATTATCTTGCTGTAGGATGAACCCCCTGACCAACTAGGCGTATACCAGAGGGTATTGCATGGCGCTGCAAAATGCTGTGGTAGCCCTTTTGGTTCAGGGTGCCAGTCACTCTGTGCAAGTCGCCGACTCTGGATCCAGCAAAAGAGCCCCAGACCATCACGCTTCCTCCTCCATGTTTGACAGTTGGTGTCACACACTGAGGAACCATCCTTTCGCCTACTCGATGGCATACAAAAATCCAGCATGATGAACCAAAGATTTCAAATTTTGATTCATCGGTCCACAAGACCTTCTTCCAGTCTTCAGTTGTCCACTGGCGGTGCTTCATGGCCCAGGCAAGCCTCTTTTTCTTATTTTGCCATCTTAGCAATGGCTTTCTTACTGCCACTCGACCTGTCAAACCTGCAGCTCGAAGTCTTCACAGTTGAAACTGAGACTTGCTTACTTCGACCAGTGTTAAGCTGTGCTTGAAGCTGTTGTCCTGTGAGCCGCCTATCACGCAAGCTATTGACTCTCAGAAACTTGTCTTCTGATTCTGTTGTGGCTTTGGGTCTGCCAGACCTCTTCCTGTCAGAGTTTCCTCCAGTTTCCAATATACTACTTCCTGCAGTGCAATATTGTCCAAATAATGCTTCAGAGGGTGTAATAACAGTCTGTTCCAATACTGCTTTTATACAGGCAGGGGGTTTGTAATCAAGTGATCAGCAGAGGTTGGGACACCTGTCGGAATTGTTTGCATCAACTTGCAAGACTTAATTTACTTACATTGCTGCAGAACAGCTGTGACTTGTTAACTCATTACTTGTTCCCTGAAGGCCTTCTTTTTTTTTTCACAACATAACTGTGCAATTTACATTATTTTCCCGTTTTTGCTGACCTAAACTTTTTTCTTAATCTCGAGCAGTTTACTGCTTACGTTTGTACCATTTCAGGTTATTCACTGGACATTAAACTGCGTAAATTTCAATAAAAACTGGAAAAATTGAGGTGTTCTAAAACATTTCACTGGTAGTGTGTGTGTGTGTGTGTGTGTGTGTGTGTGTGTGTGTGTGTGTGTGTGTGTACGGTCGTGGCCAAAAATATTTGCACCCTTGTACTTCTTTAAAATAATGCACCATTTATTCCAGAAAATTGTTCAAATTAAAAACTTTTGGTATCCACATTTGTATTTCTTTGGTTTTCAGTGGAACAAAACATTAAAAAGCTGAAAAGAATTACTAAATCTTTGCGTATTCCACACATAAATCCGAAATTGGCCTGAACAATATTATCGGCACCTTTTAGAAGTTGTTAGAAATAATTAGATTTCACTCAGGTGATGGAGTTCATGGGGGTTACGGATATGGTATGAGAAATGGAGAAGGTGAAAGGATTTTGGAGTTTGCTGATGGAGCTGATTTGTTGATTTGTAATACTCAGTTCCAGAAAGAGGATAATAAGCTTGTTACATACACGTCAGGTGGGTCGACGACAACCGTTGACTACCTGCTGGTGCGTAGGCGAGATAGGGGGCACCTCCGGGACACAAAGGTGATCCCGGGGGAGGAGGCTGTTTCACAGCACCACTTGGTTCTCTGCGACATAAGGGTGAAAGGTGCGAAGAGAGCTCGGTGGGTGAAGTACCAACCGAGAATGAAGGTGTGGAGGTTGAAAGAGGTGACAGTAAGGGAGGCATTAAAAGAGAGGCTGAGTAGGGTAGAGGATGATGTGGTTGAGCTTGAAAGTGGTTGGATGTCAATGAAAGCTAGTCTGTTGGGAGCCGTTGGTGAGGTATGTGGATGGACAAAAGGACCACCGAGGCACTCGGAAACATGGTGGTGGGATGTTGAAGTTGGAAAGAGGATTGACGAGAAGAGGAAGAAGTTCAAAGAGTGGCAGAAGGCGAAGGGTACGGGAGCAGAAACAGCAGAGCATGAAAGTTATAAGGCAGCCAGAAGGCTGCAAAGAAAGAGGTAGCAAAGGCGCAGGAGGCATGTAGGAAAATGTTCGGAGAACGCTTGGATTCGGAAGAGGGTCAGAAAGCAGTATTCAGGATTGCAAAGCACATAGCGAAAGAGAGGTGTGATGTGATGGGGGTGAGTTGCTTGAAGGATGAAGTGGGACAAATCGTTGTCGACCCAGATGGAATTAAAGGAAGATGGAAAAGATATATGGAAATGCTGTTGAATACAGAGAATGAATGGGATGGCAACATAGAGAGAAACCCAGTTTTAGGACCGGCAGAGAAGATAACTGAGAAGGAAGTTGAGGAAGCGATAAAAGCAATGAAGAGTGGAAAAGCGGGAGGGCCAACGGGAGTTGTGGGAGATATGTTGAAGGCAGCGGGAAATTGGGGTGTGAAGAGAATGACAGAGATCTGCAATCTGGTGGTGAAAGAAGGCCGCATTCCAGTGAATTGGGAACTGAGTACCCTCGTCCCTCTATACAAGGGGAAAGGTGACCCTCTGGACTGTGGCTCGTATCGAGCGATAAAGTTATTGGAGCATGGAATGAAGGTATTGGAAAGGGTGTTGGAGAGGAGGATAAGGAAGAAAGTGAAGATTGACGAAATGCAGTTTGGATTTATGCCAGGAAGAGGAACGACAGACGCGCTTTTTATTGTGAGGCAGTTGCAGGAGAAGTACATGGAGAAGAGGAAGAAGTTGTTTCTTGGGTTTGTTGATCTGGAGAAAGCATTTGATAGGGTTCCACGTGAAGTAGTGACATGGGCATTGAGGAAGTTAGGAGTGGAGGAATGGTTGATCAGAGTAGTGATGGCAATGTACAAAAGAGCGCGCACAGGTGTAAGGACGAAGGACGGGAACAGTGGTGAGTTTGAGGTGAAGGTGGGAGTGCATCAGGGGTCGGTACTAAGTCCACTACTATTTGTAGCTGTGATGGAGGTGCTGGCTCAGAACGTAAAGGAGGGTTTACCATGGGAGTTGTTGTATGCAGATGATCTGGTGTTGATTGCAGAAAGTATGGATGGACTGAAGGAGAAGATGAACATGTGGAAGGAATGTATGGAGACAAAAGGTCTGAAGGTGAATATCGGAAAAACGAAGGTGATGGCAAGTGGTAAAGCATGTGGTGAGGTGGAAAGAACTGGGAAGTGCCCGTGTGCTGTGTGCAGGAAGGGTGTCGGAGTGAATTCCATTCAATGTACAATGTGCGCTGAGTGGGTTCATCAAAAATGTAGTGGTTTGAGAGGGTCATTAACCAGTGTGGCAGCTACATTCAAGTGTAAGGTGTGCACAGAGGGAGCTGCAGATGGAGGAAATGTTGAGTTGGATCTTGGAGATGGCGTGAAGCTGGAAGGTGTGAAAACATTTTGTTACCTTGGAGACATGCTGAATGGAGAAGGTGGATCAGACTCGGCAACGGTTGCTCGAGTGAGATGTGCATGGAAGAAGTTTCGGGAACTGAGTGGCGTGCTGACGAGGAGGGGAGTGTCATTGAAGCTGAAGGGAAAGGTGTATGCTGCATGTGTGAGAAGTGTTATGATTTATGGGAGTGAGACATGGGTAATGAACGGAGAGCAGCAACGGAGGCTGGAAAGGGTGGAAATGCGAATGGTTCGGTGGATGTGTGGAGTATCGTTGAGAGAGAGAGGAAGACAAATGATGAATTGCGAAAGATGATGGGAATAGAGCCTGTGATTGATGCTGTGAAGAGAAACAGGTTGAGATGGTTTGGTCATGTGTTGAGGAAGGATGAAAGTGACTGGTTGAAAAGAGTGATGGGAATTAATGTAGAAGGAAGTAGAGGACGGGGAAGACCGAGAAAGACTTGGCTAAAGATGGTCGAAGAAGAAATGCGGGCAAGGGGGTTAACAAGGGGAGATGCACAAAATAGGGCAAAATGGAGAACATTGTCATGGGGACCGCAAGGCTAACCCCCGCTCTTGCAGGGAAAATGGCCTTAAAATGCCTGTTGTTGTTGTTGTACTCAGGTGAGTCTCCTTTACTTTGGAATTGCACTCACCTGTGGTGAGTTTCAGGTGCCTGAATATAAAAATCACTCATTCAACCAGTTTGAATAGAGAAAAGCAGTCATTCTGCTGTTTTGTGTCTGTGTGTACTACAATGAGCATAGAGACAAGAAAGAAAACCAGAGAATTGTCTGAGGAGGTCAGACACAAGATTGTAGCCAAGCATGGACAATCTCAAGGCTACAAGTCCATCTCCAGAGACCTTGATGTTCCTGCATCCACCGTACGCGATGTTATCAGGAAGTTTAAGGCCCATGGCACTGTAGCCAACCTCCCTGGACGTGGCCGCAAGAGAAAACTTGATCGAAGATTGCAGCAAAGGATTGTTCGAATGGTGGAGGAAGCACATTGATCAACTGCGAAACAGATTAAAGCTGACTTTCAGACACAAGGTGTGACAGTTTAAACTCGCACCATCTGTCACCAACTCAATGAAAGGGGGTTTATGGTAGGAGACCCAGGAGGACGCCACTGCTAAGAAAGCCTGACTGGAGTGTGCCAAACACACCTGAACAAGCCAAAATCCTTCTGGGAGACAGATGAGACCAAATCAGAGGATGGGCATGTAGAGAGGAGAGAGAGGGGTGGGAGTGGGTTGTGAGGGGAGGGAGAGAAAGGAGAGTGGGGGAGAGACATGGGGGCGGGGGAGAGACATGGGGGCGGGGGAGAGACATGGGGGCGGGGGAGAGACATGGGGGCGGGGGAGAGACATGGGGGCGGGGGAGACACATGGGGGAGGGGGAGAGACATGGGGGCGGGGGAGAGACAGCGGAGCGGGGGAGAGACATGGGGGCGGGGGAGAGACATTGGGGCGGGGGAGAGACATTGGGGCGGGGGAGAGACATGGGGGCGGGGGAGAGACATGGGGGCGGGGGAGAGACAGGTGAGCGGGGGAGAGGCAGGGGAGCGGGGGAGAGGCAGGGGAGCGGGGGAGAGACAGGGGAGCGGCGGCAAGACAGGGGAGCGGCGGCGAGACAGGGGAGCGGCGGCGAGACAGGGGAGCGGCGGCCAGACAGGGGAGCGGCGGCGAGACAGGGGAGCGGGGGCGAGACAGGGGAGCGGGGGCGAGACAGGGGAGCGGGAGCGAGACAGGGCAGCGGGGGCGAGACAGGGCAGCGGGGGCGAGACAGTGGAGCGGGGGCGAGACAGGGGAGCGGGGGCGAGACAGGGGAGTGGGGGCGAGACAGGGGAGCGGGGGCGAGACAGGGGACGGTGATACTTTTGCTAGCTTTTCCATCACTCAGGTCGGGTGCTCTTCCTAGTTTTAGGAAAAATGCTCATAAATGGATGAACGTCTCACAACTGCCCGATGCTGCAACAGTCATCATGTGACCTTTTAAAGACGATTTGACATATATTTATTTATCCAGACAACGTCGTTTTCAAATAAGATTCCAACGACGACATGAAACAAATCCAAATGCACCTTTATGGCAGAACACACCTTGGGACTTTGAAGTCTATAAACTAAATACCAAAGACGGCTCACACCAAGCATGGCAACTGTGCCCAGCAACTCTCATTATAGAGCAGATACTTGTATCTGGGAATACAATGAGAAAGTTCCCTTGCCCTTCTGGAGTAAAGAAAACCAGGTTTACCCTGAGGGTTTCTGACATGAAGCTGGTACCACCAGAGAGAGAGAGTTCCTTTTAAAAGCTGAAAAATTGCTGTCTCAAGCATGTACACCATGTGACTTCTTTGGTAAAAGTACACTTTTAAGGTGACATGGTCTCCTAGAAATTTACGTGCGTTGGTGGATCAACAACCACCCACAGACAGCCGTCGGTCACAATCGGGAACTTTTAAAGGTCAAAGTTGGCATAAAATTGCTGGAGGGCCTACGGATTTTGCATACCAGGATCAAAGGAGGCGAGGCTCTTTGTTCGGCCAATCCACTTGGCCGGAGGTAGTTCAGAGGTACTACGCTTGAGCGATTTGGTGCTTCTGTCCATTTCCAATCGAGAAGGCGTTGTGCTATGAGGTCGGAGACCCTCCGCACTATTCCTCCCCAACAACTCTTTCTTGCGTTGAGCATAAACAGCTGTCGTGGATGGAAGAGAGATACTCGATTACTCGAGGTGCCAAAGCATTGAGTGCAATCATTTAAAAAAGACCCAAAATCAGATCGTTAAACGGAAATATACATATATATATATATATATATACATAAAAAAAAAAACAGGTCCTTCATGCCACGTCAGACGAATTGAAACATCCAGTTCCAGTTGATTTAACATCCCAAATGTGCTGTGGAATCTCACAGAACCGGGTCCGGCACTCTTAAGGTATGCCAAACGTAGGTAGATTCTTATTCTTATTATTATGCCATTCCTATCATAGTTATTGCTGTTATGTGCTTAGCTCAAGCAAACCTTTTAACCGCAATCGAACGTCGACACAGGTTATGTATTCACTAGTGTTTGTCCATCTGTTTGTTTATGAGCATTGAGCATATTATCTCAAAAAGTTTTGGATGGATTCAGACGAAACTCAGTGGGCCAGGTGGGTGTGTGACGAGGACGAATCCATTCCATTTTGGTTCAGGTCCGAATGCAGATCCAGCCAATCAGTGGGATGGATACAAAATGTAAACTCTTCAGCCTGGCCGGGGTATAACGCCAAGAAACTGCTTCGGTATCACCGACGTTCTGTAATACCGAGTATGGTATTTGTGCATCGGATAGGATACATGTGACGTTTCATTTTACATGGACACGGCACTAATCAAGTGTTACCTGCATTAATTTACTCCAATTTCAGAGATCACCAATAATGAGATGATCGCAGTCAAAAGATACACATTACAGCGCCTTCAGAAAGTATTCACACCCCTTGACTTTTTCACGTTTTGTTTTATTACCGCCTGAACTTAAAATGGATTAAATCAACATGTTTTTATGGTGTGGCCCAGAGGGCATAGCCGTCGAGAATAGTGTGTGTCTGTTTGTGTGTCTGTCTGTCTGTGTGTCTGTCTGTGTCCGTCTGTCTGTGTGTCTGTCTGTCTGTGTGTCTGTATGCACGCCGGTATGCATGTCCCCTCAAACGTACACCAATCAGAGCTAAGGATTTGGTCACATGACGGGGGTGACGTGATGTCATTACGGCGGTACGACGGCTGACTCCACACACCGCCATTTTGATTAATATGCCTCCAAACACCGCCATTGTTTGGAGGTGAATCCACCGAGGCAGTCGGAAAATGTCTCCACACCCTCCACACCCCGCCTTTTTGATTCATATGCCTCCACACTCCGCCATTTTGATTCATATGCCTCCACACTCCGCCATTTTGATTCATATGCCTCCACACACCGCCATTTTGATTCATATGCCTCCACACTCCGCCATTTTGATTCATATGCGTCCACACACCGCCATTTTGATTCCTGTGCCTCCACACTCCGCCATTTTGATTCCTATGCCTCCACACACCGCCATTTTGATTCATATGCCTCCACACACCGCCATTTTGATTCCTATGCCTCTACACTCCGCCATTTTGATTCCTCTGCCTCCACACACCGCCATTTTGATTGCTATGCCGTTCAGGCCGGACATATCGTTGAACCTGTCATGTATCACAATCTGCATCCTCTACCTTTAGGTTTTTCATTCAGTTTGAAACACAAACACGTGAAACATGAAGTAAAACACGTGAAAATGAGGATCATTCATAACACTTGATTATCGTGGCTGTGGTTGTTGTTTGTGGGTATTTGTGTAGTTTTATATATTTTTGTAATGCTTCACAAAATATCACTGCTGTATATATAATTTTATATGCTCGTTCTGTGTCCTTCTAAGGGGTTTTCACTGTCGTAGAATAATAAATGTTTCCGTTCAAACTGCTGTGTGAATAAACCAAGCATTTGCGCTTCTTCCTCTTCTTCTAACGAGCAAAGAGGCTTTTTGAAAAAGCAGATTCATGATTAAACAAACGATTTTTACGTTGTAGATGTTGGGTTCCTGTGTTTACAGTGTTTGTCTCTCCGTATGTATGTTTGCCCCTCACATCTTTATCCTATATTTTGGGTGAGTTTTAACACCGAAAATTACGCTGTGGAAGGTAGAAAGTGATGCTATTTGGATTTGCCAGTTATGTTTCTTTCAACACCCTTTGCCAGTTATGTTTCTTTCTTTTGAATGCTGTGAACAAACATTGAACGGTACATCACGGGTGAAGAAGGTTGTGATCAACTTTCATCAAAATTGTATGTGTAGTTTGGGAGTAGAAACCAAAACCTATTTCAAGGGTCAAAACACACACACACACACACACACACACACACACACACACACACTGATTTATATATACCATGAACACCCTTCGGTACATCACAGATGATGAAGGTTATGGTCAAATTTCATTGAAATAGTGTGTGTAGTTTGAGGAAAAAGCAAATTCCTATTTTTTTGGGGGGGGGGGGGGGGGGGAGGAGGGTGGGGTCAAACCTGGATCCACTTTGACCCCCGGTAGACCCCCTTCGACCCTGATTTTTTTTTTTACGCCGTGAACAAACTTTAGTCACAACATAACAAATATCATTTGTGCCAAGTTTGGTCACAATCCCATCAGCGGTTTCGAAGAAGTTGCAAATGTTTACGGACTGAAGATGCGCCATCCCATAAGCTCCCCTGAAGTATGTTCCAGGTGAGCTCATGAAATACAGAAACATCTGATTGTCAATACTATTATTTGTCATACTAAATTATTTGTATATGCAGTATGAAATTTACTGTATTTGTTTGCCATATTATTTGGGAATTTTTAATTATTTTGGGAACTTATAATTATTTCAATACTATATTATTTGTCAATGCTATTATTGTCAAATTATCAATAAGAAATAACAATATAAAACTCCCTGCGTCAATACTTCGTAGAAGCGCCATTGGTGGTGATTACAGCTACGAGAGTTCTTGGGTTTGTCTGTATCAGCTTTGCACATCTGGATTTGGGGAGTTTCTCCCATTCCTCATTGCAGATTTGCTCAAGCTCAATCAGGTTGGATGGGAAGTGTCAGTGAACAGCAATCTTCAAATCTTTCCACAGATTCTCAACAGGATTCAAGTCTGTACTTTGGCTGGGCCACTCAAGGACCTTCACGTTCTTGTTCTGAAGACATTCCAGTGTTGCTTTGGCTGTATGCTTGGGGTCATTGTCCTGTTGGAATGGAAATCTTCACCACATTCTAAGGTCTTTTGTACTCTGAAGCAGGTTCTCCTCACAGATTTGCCCGTATTCGGCTCCATTCATTGTTTCCTCGATCCTTAAAAGTCTCCCAGTCCCTGCCGCTGAAAAGCATCCCATAGCATGATGCTGTCACCACCATGCTTCATGGTAGTGATGGTGTTATACGGGTGACGAGCTGTGCTCGGTTTCCACCAGACGTAGCACTTTACATTCAGGCCAACGAGTTCAATTTTTGTCTCGTCTGACCACAGAATATTTGAACACTCTCATACATCTATATTATATTCTCCGTAGGTGATTCTGTGAGTTTGTCCGGGGGTGTGGCCTCCTCCGTTGACGGAGTAGCTCCACCCATTCTGGAAGAGGCTTCAAAAACAAATATCCACCATTTTCTTTCCTCACATAGCTTTGAGGCCTCTTGTTAGGCCCATGGTGTCTTGCCCGCTCTCAGTTTTATTTTAACTCTAATTCGATATCTCATTTCATTTTTCACAGTCGCTAACATGGTTTTAGACTCAGTTGAAAAAAAAAAACAGGAAGAAAATTCAATGAAAGTTACCGTTTATAGAACGAAATGCATTTTCAAAGGCCTGTAACAAAGTTCATCGAGTCTCCCTCACGGCTTTATCGCCACTCGAATTCACCATCACAGTTGCTGGGTGGTTCAAGTCTCAGTTTCAGCTAAAGTTGAGAAAATCAGCAAAATTTATTCGAATAGCCGTTTTGAATGTGTTGACTGTTATGTGGGCATGGGGAAGGAGAGAGGAGAATAAAAGAGGGGAATGAGAGAGGGAGAGGAGAAGGAGAGGAGAGAGCGTTCCCAGGACTTCGTTATTTATATTATTACTTCGTAAAAGTACAGCGACTGAATACTGAATTTCGGGATCGAACCAAAGTCGAATTATATTTTTCCATGTTCCTAGGGGTGTAAACACAGTGTTTGTTTAAAGGGAGTCAACTCTTTTCCAACCATGGAATGAAACAATACAGTACTTCAAAAATGTACATAATAATGTAAACTAACTATGGAATACAATATTTATTAATATGCTTTGGTTTTAATCTACTTTTACTTTGTAACCAGGTAATGCCTGTTTCGTTCGGAGTGATTAGACACCGCCCAAAGAAAATGCGTTTCATAGCTTCAGGAAATAAAATCATGCAATCTTTATTTTAATTTTTTTGTTGTTTTCGCACGAGTTGCCGTGTGTGTGTGTGTGTGTGTGTGTGTGTGTGTGTGTGTGTGTGTGTGTGTGTGTGTGTGTATGTGTGTGTGACCCACTCCCCCATGTGTGTGTGTGACCCACTCCCATGTGGGTGATCCACTCCCTGGTGCAGTGTGCGTGATGTGGGAGGGAGAAGATTTGAGCTCTTGAAGTCACATTTTACATGAGCTGTAATCACACATTTCAAACTGTATTTCCCATGTGCACGCACATGCATTCACATGTTATCATAAGTAAATACATTGTGTAGATTACATAATTTGTGGATCTGATAAATTGACAGCAACCAGTTTGTAAAACTGAATGTGCAACATCTAAATGAAGACGTTAGGGTTAGATTCCCATGGGTGACCCCACTAGTTTGTGTGTATGTATGTATGTATATATATATATATATATATATATATATATATATATATTGTTGCGTTTGTGGGAATGGCGGTCATTTGGGAGTCGTGTTGTTTGGGGTGTGTTGCATAGGGGTGCCAGTTCGGTTGTGCTTCCCCAAATAGGACCTTTTCATATTTCTTTTTCCTTTTTCTTAAAGTTTACCCCATACCCACTCCCTTTATGCCACATGTGTTTGACTGTTGGTGGTGTTGCACAAAAACAGCTTTGGGAAGGATTCAACCCTTTTTCTTTCAAGCAAGAAAGTGCGGGAGAAGGATAGAGAGAGAAGAAGAAGAGCGGCTCTTGGCAGGGTGGTGAAAACGCGATCATTGCTCGTGGTGTGAACGGCTTCAGTGAGCTTGTTTGTGTGAGAGACTCGACCTCTACGATCTTTCTGAGCTGAGGGATTTGCTGTGTTGTATGAAGGAGGTTGATGAAAGGAGAAAGGATTGCAGAACGTTGATGAACCTTGGTTCCCGCCAAGCCCCCTCTGACAAACGTTGATGAAGCTGCTCTTCAAACAGGCCTGAACCCCATTTCATCCCCATCCTGAAATCACATTTTATTTAAATTCTCTGCGAATATTATTTTATTAATTTGCTTCCCTTCCCTTCCCTGGGTTAGATAGATTGTTGTGTGTGCGATGTTGTGTTGGCCTTTCATATCGGTTGTATGTGGCCTGTGTTAATTGTTTCAGTCTGTCATTATTAATTAATTAAGTCTGTCATACTTGTACTTATATGATTTGATTATTGTATCATTTTGCATTATTTGAAGTAAATTTATTGTTCTTCATTTTGTTTGATTGACCTTTTTCGGATCGGGTTGCAAACTCCCCTGAGCTGTCAGTGTGGCAGTTTAAACTCCTTGCACTGAGCCAAAAGTTCGAGCTTCCAAAAACCGCTCGGCCAGCTTGCGGGACTCGGCCCGGCGGGTTGGGGATCGGACTTAGGGTCGCTAATATTAGTCACCCTATAACACACTTAGTCTGGAGTGACGTTTGGGACTCAGGCCCTCATCCCCGACGCCCGTAACAATATTATATATATATTGTCGTGCGGACGCTCTCAGTTAAGACAGTGCGTCCACGGATGGATTCCAGCTTACTTTGAGGCATTTCCAATTGATGGTGGATCATACACGAGGAGGGGGAATGGGGGAAAATGTCGCGGCTTACCTTCACGGCCCCGACGATGTCTTCTCCCTGTGGAAATTAACTCAAGCGAGAACCGAATTTAATGTACAAAAATAAACGATTTATTGTGCGGATGCCAATAATACAAAATAAAACGCACTGGTATAATCCCTCTAACTGGAGCGCTCCTATTACAGACACACACACACACACACACGTACAGATGGGGAGGATATATGAAAAATAAATGCATGTTTCTGCGAGGTGCTTCTTATCTGTCTGCAGTGTGTGTCCTCATCAAGGATGGTCTGGGATCGAGCGCGTTCGTCCGACGCAGCGCTGGTGGGAACTGCCTGGTCGTTGGCGCAGAGTGGCCCTCGGCGCACCCGTGCGATCGCTCGTCAGCGCTCCAACCGCAAGCCTCGCTCGTCGTTCGTATGCGAACGCAGGGGAAGAGAATCGTCGGCACTGGTCGCCCCACCAAAGTCCAGGCAAGAACAAGTCCAGCATGAAGGGACAGTCCAGATCAAGAGGCAAAGGGAAGAGAGAAGCGAAGACGAGCAGAGGCGAAGAGAGAAAATGTCGGTCAGCGAGTCGCTTTACTGATCGTCTTCTGACGTCAATCTCTATCTCCCCCAATCAGTGCGTCGTTTACTCATCACCTTTCACGCCTTTTTACGTCACCGGCGCTTCTCCTCCAACCAGTGCGTAGCTTGTTGGGGCTCTTTCGCGCCTTCCTCACTGATTGCCAGAGGTGTCATTGGTCGGTGGCCAATCAGTCTGCCGCTTCCTTCCAGCAATCAGTGGCCAGCTTCTTACCCCTTGGTGTGATCTTCCCATCAACCCTTTTTGACCAATCACATGTGAAGTGGGCGTGGCCTCAGCCTGCCTTGCACGATGTTTGCCTGCTATGTCAGCTGGTGATGTGGCTGACTGCAGCCCAAATCGGCGGTGCCCCGATCTGGCTTCCTGCCTGTTATTCCTATAAGTCTTGTGGTGGTGGGGGAATTAATTAATGTGTGCAGCTAAGGGCCTAGCTAAGTGTCTATGTTGCGGTGCCAAAAGGGTCAGCGGGATAGCGACGGGGGGGGGGGGGGGGGGGGGGGGGAGGGGGGGAGGGGGATGACATACAAGGGAATTTTACCCATAATCCCTGAACTAATTAGCATGCCCGCCCCTTCATAACAGGGACAGATATCCAACTTATCCGACATCCGGGCTGCAGGTCCCTGACTTACTGTACATCGAGATGGTTCTTCTATCACGCTCATCGGAGCACCTACCTATGCAGATCTACCTGGATCTAGATATTCCCCCTTACCCCCAAATTCATAACAATATATACACCATTGGCCACTCTCCCATAAAGCCGAGATTTAATCCTCTCAATTTAATCTCAATTTAATCCATTTTAAATTCAGGCTGTAACAACAAAATGTGAAAAAGTCGAGGGGTGTGAATACTTTCTGAAGGTACTGTGGTAGATTTGAAGCTCATTAATGTAATGTACAGTACAGTACAGGTGTGCAAACGTCACAGGAACAGATAGCTTTACGGTGATTGACTACAACTATCATGACGTGTGGCATGGAGGAACACTTGGCCACACAAACTCCAGGGAGCTCACCTTGACAGGCACCTCGCTCGAGTGCCACCATCCCAGGCTGCACCTCCGTGTTGGGGGCTGCACGCTCGGGCTGCACGGAGGACAATTGAAGTCGTGGCAGCACGAACGCGATGTCCGATTGTCCGGAGGGGACTTTCCGCTCCAGGTAATCTGCGCCACTCTCCACGGAACCTTCCTCAATAGCGTTCGAACGACTCGGTTGACCGCACAACTCCATGCACTTTCTGCAGAACTTGTTCGCCAGCTCAAAGATTCCTGTGCCCACGGCGCCCATGATGGCAGAACTTGTATATGAACCCAAGTACGTAAACTCGCCTCAGGTAGACGTAGGTAGAGTCACGTAAGCGATACTCCAGGAGTACAAGGCACTCTCGTGTCAAGAAAATCTTAGACCATGTACCGGGCTCCTCTTGGTCTCCTATTCGTGTCAAGGTACACGTAGACTGCAGACCATGTACCGGGCTCCTCTTGGTGTCCTATTTGTGTCAAGGTACACGTAGACTGTAGACCATGTACCGGGCTCCTCTTGGTCTCCTATACGTATCAAGGTACACGTAGACCATGTACCGGGCTCCTCTTGGTCTCCTAGTCGTGTCAAGGTACACGTAGACCCTGTACCGGGCTCCTCTTTGTCTCCTATAAAATACGTGTCGCACCAAGATGGACACGAATCCGATGTGATTATGGTTCCACTCCCACAGTGGGCGGTACACTCGTGCATTCCACGCTCCACGTCACACACCTGTTTACACACCTGTACCAAACCAGCATACCTTATACACGACAGCAGGGGATTTCAATAACATGATTTGTAACTTTATTCATCCTCCCATTGACGAAATGTATTCTAATTTTCCGTGGGATAAAGCGATATGTAATACAATACGATACCAATAGATAATTATACATACCGGTACATACAGGTGGAGATCTCTCTACTTTCTCTCTCAAACAGAAAGTTTACATAATCCAGAAGGGCACCTTCCTTACCTGTGTAGTGTGTACTTTGTTATTAGTCCCCTACCGGTGTACACCGGAGGGGACTATAGGTTTGCACTCTGTCCCTCCGTCTGTCCGTCTGTCAGTCCATCACGCAAAGAACAGTTTTCCAGACTTTTTTCTAAACTCTTAATGCTAATGACTTCAAACTTGGCACATGGTTTCCTCATGATAAGTTACAGATCAAGTTCGAACTTCACGACGTTTCGATCATTTTTGACAAAGTTATGGCACTTTGAACTTTGGGAATTTCCCCAACAGTTTTCCGGACGACAGACTGCCGGTAGGGGACATGTATTGCAGCGCAATACTCAGAATGCTTGTTCAACTTGGACCCGTTGTGATCGAACTGTTCATGCAAATGGTAAAACTTTAAAAAAGACAATCAAAGCGATTCCATGAAAAACACAACACAGCATGCAGGAACTTTCCCTCCACCGTTACCCTCCACCACGCA